>NC_141266.1:3605000-4015000 GCF_054856545.1 Hippocampus guttulatus
CCAGGCTCTGCTTCCTCCAAGGAAGGCGAGTCGGTGGAGTTGAAGAGGTCTGAAGTACTCTGCCCACCGGTTCACAACGTCCCGAGTCGAAGTCAGCAGCGCCCCATCCCCACTGTACAGAGTGTTAGTGGTGCACTGCTTCCCCCTCCTGAGACGTCGGATGTGGGCCAGAATTTCCTCGAAGCCGTCCGGAAGTCGGCTTCCATGGCCTCACCGAACTCTTCCCACGCTCGGGTTTTGCCTCGGCGACCACCGAAGCTGCGTTCCGCTTGGCCAGTCGATACCCGTCAGCTACCTCTGGGGTCCCACAGGCCATAAAGGCTCGATAGGACTCCTTCTTCAGCTTGACGGCATCCCTTACTGCTGGTGTCCACCAGCGAGTACGGGGGTTGCCGCCACGACAGGCACCAACCACCTTATGGCCACAATTCAGATTGGCCACCTCAACAATAGAGGCACGGAACATGGTCCACTCGGACTCAATGTCCCCCGCCTCCTCCGGAACATGGGAAAACCTTTGTCGGAGGTGGGAGTTGAAACTCCTTCTGACAGGGGATTCCGCCAGATGCTCCCAACAAACCCTCACAATACGTTTGGGTCTGCCAGGACGGACCGGCATCTTCCCCCACCATCGGAGCCTACTCACCACCAGGTGGTGATCAGTTGACAGCTCCGCCCCTCTCTTCACCCGAGTGTCCAGAACATGCGGCCGCAAATCCGATGATACAACTACAAAGTCGATCATCGAACTGCGGCCTAGGGTGTCCTGGTGCCAAGTGCACATATGGACACCCTTATGTTTGAACAAGGTGTTCGTTATGGACAATCCGTGACAAGCACAGAAGTCCAATAACAAAACACCACTCGAGTTCTGATCGGGGGGCCGTTCCTCCCAATCACGCCCCTCCAGGTCTCACTGTCATTGCCCACGTGAGCATTGAAGTCCCCCAGCAGAACAAGGGAGTCCCCAGCAGGAGTACTCTCCAGCACACCCTCCAAGGACTCCAAAAAGGGTGGGTATGCCGAGCTGATGTTTGGTGTATATGCACAAACAACAGTCAGGACCCGTCCCCCCACCCGAAGGCGGAGGGAGGAAACCCTCTCGTCTACCGATGTGAACCCCAATGTACAGGCACTGAGCCATTCGTCATGTCACCCGGCTCCACAATCTGCCGATGGACATTGTGTCGAATTGTAGTCCTATGTTTCTTTCATGCGTGTGGACAAAATTCTGCAAAGCACTCAGAGCCATGGCAAGCCTGTCATCAGGATATCACCCTCAAACTAATGATCAAACTGAGAGGTGAACCAAGACCTGGAGACAACCCTCCGCTGTGCATGTCTTCAGCAACCGGCGTCCTGGGCCAGCCATTTGCCTTCGGTCGGATATGCCCACAACACCCTGGTCTTGTCTGCCACAGGCCGGTCCCCGTTTATGGCTCTGTACGGTTTCCAACCCGCTCTGTTCCCTTTCCAGGAAGGTCAAGTGGACAACCCCTCCATTCAGCTCCACCTGAATTAGGCCCATCGTATCTGGAGAGAAACCAGAGCAGCCCTATCATGCATCACCGCTCATCATGTCTCTAAAAATGTGTCGTCTTCTCTTCGCACACATGACCGTTCCTCACCTTTTCTTGATACTTTTTTTCTTCATCGTGGAATATAAAATGGCCCAATTTTCTGTACCAGTTTGCTGTTGATTGTGATTATAAATGCTTATTTATTTAACAATAAAATCAAAATAATTTCCAATTCAACATTTATTACGCAATATGTAAAACACAAAATGGAAAGTGCAAAAGCAAATAAAAAGTGCAAAGCAAATTTCTTTGCAATGAACAACATAAGGAACTAGGTTAAACAAGGAACAAAGATAAATGTTAGTCTTCTCTTGGTTGCGTGTGCAGTTGTTCTTCAAGAACGCAAGGCCTGCTGCATGTTGCGTGATGAGTTTGAACCCACCTTGGAAATAAGCATCGCATAAAACAAAAAAAACAAGACGGTTGGAAGGGGATGTGAAAACAAAGAGATAAATTAGAATCAAATGAATCATTTTAATATAACCACTGTGGTACGCAATAGTCATTACATTTCGGCCACAAGCTTTCGCAATTTCACCCATATGAAGTTATAAATATTTTTTAAGCATTGTTCTACCACACAATGTATACAGTATAATTGTACAGTAATCGTAATATTGTAGCAATGGTGAAGCCGGCACCTCTCAGCATGATTCGATTCGGCGAGTGAAGATCTCTTGCTGTCAATGCAGGGCAACACGATGAGGTTACTTTTTCAGCCCCGCACTGACCAAAGGGACCCAGAAACATCGCCAGCCACCACCGGTCGCGAAGTTACTTCTTCCCGCATGCTCAAGCAAAGCATGCTAAGAACTGTGACACTTCATCATTGCTACTATGTACATAAACTGTATTTGTTTGGTGTGGTCGCAGGCAAGTCTCGCTCACTTCAATCATGGGAATGTATTTTTAGCATATGTGAAAGCCTGTTTGAGTGGGTGGCGTCATTACACTTGTGTGCATGCATTGCTGCATTCTAGTGGGCTTGGAAAATCGACAACTTTTCCACTCCCACACAATTCCAATTTAGAAAGACACTTCCCAAGGCAAACTGCAGTGGATCCAGTCGGGGCAGGTGATGTTCTTTAGGTGGTTCAGCACAAGGCGTTTGAAGGACTTCATGACCACAGACATCAGAGCATCAGGCCTATAGTCATTTGGTTCCAATGTTGCTGGTTTCTTGGTGATGGTGGACTGTTGAAGCAGGATGGGACCTCACACAGCTCCAGGGATCTGTTGAAGGTCTGTGTGAAGACTGGAGCCAGCTGGTCAGTGCAGACATTCAGGCCGGATGGGGACACTTTGTCGGCACCGCAAACTTCTTGATCTTCTGCTGCTTGAAGAGCCATCTCATATTCCATTTGTCGATCTCCAGGGCAGGGAATGAGGTCTCAGGTGTGGATAAGGTAGTTTCTGGTGAGGGTGGGCAGGTGTGGGAAGTGAAGGTGTCCTTTTCGGATCGACAGAACACATGTTTAGATCATCAATAAAGTCCTTGTTGTTCACTGCTTGGAGTGATGGTGTCCTGTAGTTAGTAACTGCTTTCAGGCCATTACACACAGATACAGTGTCGTTAGCAGAAAACTGTTTTTTTTTCCATCTCTCTGCATAGCTTCTCTTTGCTATGTTAATTTCCTTTGTTACTTAGATTTGGTCTTGTTTGTACAGTGCCTTACCTCCATTTCTAAAGGCGGAGTCTTTCTCTTTTCGAAGTTGCCCGAGTTTGGCAGTTAACCCTGGCTTGTTTTAGCTAAAGGAGTGGAAGGGCTTGGTACACGCATGAAAATAAACTGATGTCTGTGTCCGAGGATTTGTCTAGGCTGCCAGTTAAAGTTTCAAAGACGCCCCAGTTGGTGCAGTCCAAGCATTCTTGTAGAGCTAGCTTTGTTTCATGGGTACAACTCTTCACAGTCTTGACAACTGGTTTTCCACATTGGAGTCTGTGCGTCTGTGTGACGATTAAGTGTATGAAACTGGTCAGAAAAACCCAGTACTGCAACAGATTGGTATGCATTTTTAAGTGTTGTGTAACAATGGTCTAGAATGTTGCTTTCTCTGGTGAAACAATCAATGTGCTGCTTATATCTGGGAAGTTCATGGTCAAGCTGTGCTCTATTAAAATCACGCAAAATGATAAAGGGTGGCTCTGGATGCTTTAGCTCATGTTTGTTCAGATGGTTAGCTAGCGTTTGTGATCAGATCATTTGCAAGGTCTGCGGAAGCCTGAAATTGAACTTGTTCATTTGAATCAGGTGTGTTGCAACAGGGAGACTTGTAAAACATGCAGGGCAGCGGCCCTCCAGGACCTGAGTTTGACACCCCTGGTCTAAGTTAACTTCTAGCAAGACTATAGGGGTGTTCACACGGCAAGATTTGGTCCGGTGCTACGCCGGGGCTGCCCCAGTAGAGCGTTCACACGTGCAAATTAGCTCCGGCGTAGCCCCGGAAAACAGCTTACACCAAATTTGATCCACCTCAGGGAGGTGGTTTAAAAATTTTCTCCAGAGCAAATGCTCGTTTGCGAAGCAGCACCGGTGTAAATTTGCACGTGTGAACGCAACTGGGTTAAATTTGCTCCAGAGCATATGCTTGTGAAGAGTTTACGTACGGCGAGAATGCGTTGCTTTCGTGCTCTGTCGGACTTCCGTCATGTGTTTGTTTAATAACGACACAAGACTTGGCTGGTAACATCTTTCCTTTTGTAGGAGACTGGACTGTCTCGGAGTTGTTTGTGTAGTTTGTTCATTTGTTGTGTGTTCACAACCCCCCGCACCCCATATAATTTATTTTGTGATTTCCTCTCTTGATTTTCTGTTTGGCGCATTACGTGTTTGCTTTTCTGAATGTCATTGAAGTCATCGTTGATTTACGTTTTCGGGGGCAGGAACTCTCGAGCAGAAGGCACGGAGACCCAGAAGGAGAAGGACGTGCCTGTCCAGTAGTCGCTTGAGTTGTGTATACGTTTTAAAAAGAACCAACACGATAGCTCATTTGTTTTCTGTCGTTTTGCTCCGCTGCACCGACGCTGTGCCGGTGCTGACACGCTCAGCGGCTTTGTACATGTGAACGCTCCACACAATTTGCTGCGGTGTAAAATATATCGCAACAAAATACATCGGTGCAGCGCCGAAGCAAATGTGTGCCGTGTGAACACCCCTTATGTTTAAATGGAGGGATGATCCAAAAGTAACGTTAAATAAACTTAATCGATTATTCACCAATTCACCTGTGGTCATCCATCCTATTCCTGATCTACCGTTTGTTGTCGATGTTGACACCTCGGATTCAGGAGGGGGGGTCTTTCCTAGCAATCCCCAGTTGATCAGAGGCTCCACCCCTGCGCCTTCTTTGCAAGAAGACTCACCCCTGAGGAAGTAAATTATGATGTGGGAAACTGTGAACTGTTGGCACGCTGGGAATGGTGTCATTGGTTGGAGGGAACCAAATGACCGATCATAAGAACCTTGCTTACATTTGATCAGCCAACCGACTCAACTCACGACAGGCATGATGGGCTTTGCTGTTCACCAGGTTCAAATTTATTTACTGCCAGGGATCTCACAATAAGCCTGATGCTCTCTCCCAACGTTATGATCAGGCGGTGGACAAAACCAGGATGGAAGCCATTCTGCCAGGCCATTGCATAGTGGGGACACTTCGATGGGAGATCGAGCTGAGGATCACTGAGGCCTTTAAGGAAACCTCTGTCCTCGAGGATTGTCCCAAAGGTCGTTTATTTGTGCCTAAGGCCTTCCATTCTGAGGTGCGACAGTGGGGCCATGCTTCTAAATTGGCTTGTCATCTGGGAGTTAACTGTGCGTTCGCCATGATTGATCAGCATTTCTGGTGGCCTGACCTTAAAAGAGAAATTAAGGACTTTGTTTGGGCTTGCGCAGCCTGTGTTTGCGGCAAAATCTCCCGCCAACCTATGGCTGGGTTGCTCCAGCCGTTTCCTGTCTCATCTAGTCCTTGGTTGCATATTTCCTTGTATTTTATTACGAGACTTTCTGTGTCTCGAAGGAAGTCAGTCATACTTACCATAATGGACCACTTTGCGGCTCTCACCAAGCTGCCATCGTCATTGGAGACCGCTCTTTGCTCATTTGTCATGTGTTCCGTGTCCATGGTATTCCTAGGGACATCGTTTCTGATTGTGGTCCTCAGTTCATTTCTCATGTATGGAAGAGATTTTGCAGAGCAATGGGAGCCATAGCTAGCCTCTCGTCTGGACATCATCCACAATCTAATGGGCAGAGCGAAAGGGTCAACCAGGACCTGGAGACAGCCCTCCAGTGTGTATGCCTGCATCAACCTGCTACATGGTCTAGGCAGTTACTATGGGTTGAATATACCCACAACACCCTCGTCTGCCACAGGTTGCTCTCCATTCATGCCGGTGTATCAACTCCCTGTGTTTCCTTACCAAGAAGGGCAAGTGGATGTCCTATGCATCCAACTCCATAAGCGGGCCCATCATGTCTGGAGGGAAACCAGAGCAGCAGCATCACACACTGTCGAACACAATCAGCGTATTGCAGATCGTTGACGACATCCTGTGCTCAAGCATCGCCCTGGACATACAGTAAGTTATGGCTCTCCACGTGGGATATGCATCTGACAGGCAACTCACGCAAGCTCGGAGCAAGATTAATTGGATCTTTCGAGGTGGAGGCTAGTGTGAACCCAGTTCCTGTCAAGCTCTGCCTTCCACCCACTCTCAAGGTCCATCCTGTATTCCACATGTCACTGCTCAAGCCCATGGGGTCCAGTCCACTTGTGCACCGCCTGCCCTTCCACCTCCTCCTCATATTGTTGATGGTGACCCGGTGTACACTATCAGGGAGATTTTAGATTCCAAACGCAGAGGCAGGGGTGAGCAGTACTTGGTCCACTGGGAAGGCTATGGTCCGGATGAGCGTCAGTGGGTCCCCTGCTCCTGGATCCAGGATTGGTCACTCCTCCATGATTTACATGCAGCTCACCCGTCCGTCCAAATCAGGTTGTTCACCAAAGGGGCGTCCAGCATCCATTGAGGGGGTGGGGGTTACTGTCATGTCTGTCTGTTTGTTTTGTTTTCAGACCCAGCTGGAGTGAGGGCCATTTCCCTCCAGCAAACACATCTGTTCCGCGTTTACCAATCAAGCCTGTCATGTATTTCAGGACTGCCAAGATGCCTAGTCACTGTTGGATTATTGACCGTGCTTGCTGATTATGCTCGTGTTGTTTTCTAGATCTCGTACATAGTCATTTGGCTCTCTTAGTTCCTCGCTTTGTAATTTCAACCATTGATCGGTTCTCATTTTGGTTGTGAATGTTCACACACGCTTGACAATGAGAGAAGCATTTTTGGGAGTATCATAGTTACGTTTTTATGGTGTTTCTGTGTTCCACCCACTTTTTCATGTTTTATGTCGGAAAAAATCATATACCTGCTTACTCGCAAACCTGCATTTTAAATATACACAATGTACTACAATATCCATAACTGAGTATAAAGTCAGAACTCCATTTCCATTTTTATCTCTTGGTACCTCTGTTATCTGTGTTTTCAAGTTATGCATGTGCCCTGTCATGGCTCTTCAACACAAAAATGATGAAGGAGGAAATCCAATGTGTTTCTTAAAAAATGAATCAGGTTAGCAAAAGCGAGGTATCATTCTTTGACACTCAGCACTCATGGCTTGTCTGTGCTTTGCACCATTCCAAAGCCATTAAGGTACAGTGTGCATCTGTCTTGCCCTTCAATGTTTAATTATGGGTTGAAATAATACTTGCAGTCACATTTCAAACAATAAGTCTGCTTCTTTTTTGAAATGCTGAATTATTCATGGAACTCAATCTTTGCCTAAGGCACTGCTTGTAAACATTCATGCATACACGTACATTAGCGAGCAGCGGTTCGCTCTTCTTTGCACCAAGTTCAGCTTCTAGTGTTTCACCGTTTTGAGGTTGCATACAGAACATCCACCAAAGTATGATGTTTTCATATAACCAAATCTGGAACACTGGAGAAAAAAAATGGGATGAGTCAATTGATAAAGAAGATCCATCATAGGCAAACGAAATGCAGATACTAATGCAGAAGATCCTGCCTGTCTGCCTGGCTAAGTTGCTCTCTCATACATATGACAACTTATATCTGTTTCATCCAACTTGGAATGACCCCACCTGTTGTATGTTTTGGCTCAAGGTGATCAGAATCCGCATCAAGCCCCTCCACCCCTACCCCCACTTTATTTTTTTCAACAAAACAATTAACATCCTCTGAGAATCTAAGATTTAGATGGTAATTCCATATTGTTTGCCAGGTTGGAAAACAATGAGCAATGCATAATCATTTATGAACAGCCATTAACTCATTGAATACCACCCCTTTTCACTGGAGCAACCCCCTCAATTCCTCACATTTTACTGAATTTTGACTGATTTGCAAGGCCCACAGAATTTTCTGTTCTATGGCTATATATACATGCAACCTGTCAAAAGAAAGGTGAGACTCTCTTCTTTCAGCAGAAAAAAAAGTTTGTTTCTCCGTTCGTTGGCAATCAGCATTAGAAAACTGCTAAGTTTTATGGAAAAGGTCGATTTTCTGCAGAAATCCAGAGAAAATGAGCTTTTTGTAAAAGCATGCATTTCAAGCATCATTTCAAGTTGTACACTATTTTTTGCTTTTGTGGCAGCTCAAATACCTCAATAATGTGTTCCTCCTACAAAAGAACATTACAAATAATGTTTTTGTAGCAAAATAATTTATTTGCACACAACAAAACTATTGAACTATGAACAAAAGTGCAGCTGTGGAGAAGATGGTTTTTTGCTTCCATCCAGTTTGTCACTACATCGATTCATCCCACCACGTCCAGATGCACGACCTATAAATTATAGAAACATAAAAAGTTGCAAATATATCTTGCTGCAGAGTGAGGTACAATAATTTTATTTACCTTTCTTTCCACCACCAAAGCGAGGAGTCGTCATCTTTTGGCTTCTGGTTGGACAATCTGTAATTTATAGAAGTATGTACAATTACCACACTTTTA
Source organism: Hippocampus guttulatus (assembly GCF_054856545.1). NCBI lineage: Eukaryota > Metazoa > Chordata > Actinopteri > Syngnathiformes > Syngnathidae > Hippocampus > Hippocampus guttulatus. Next base: position 3,613,621 of record NC_141266.1, read on the forward strand.
TTTTTCTATTTTTTTTATTGTTGCTTTCCACTTACATTTCAACATCTCTCACACACACACATACATGCTCGCACACTGCTATTTACACCATTCATTCCACGTTGCTCAGCATCCAATTTGAAATTAAATGGAATATGAATTTAACACTAGTGGTTTTAAGAGCTGAGCGGACCAAATGTGTCCGTTTTTTTTTGTTTTGTTTTGTTTTTTTAAAACCTATGGCGACATGCAAGTCAGCACATTTACGGCGCATATTTTCATCCACATCTACAAGACGCATCAACCGTACATAAATGATTAGTGTTACTGGCAACTTCATAGTATAGCGGGGAATGTAGCGGTACATAAAAGTGACTGAGGAGGCATAAGAAGTGATGAAGTTTTGCATGGGAACTTGCAAGCTAGTCAGCAGTTACCTCCTCGTTCCAGCGGCTCTGGCGAGGACTCTCGGCTGCTTTCCGTTATGTCCGAAGGCACGTATTCGTCCGACATATCGGGATCCAAATCACTCTCAAATTCATCGTTTTCACCGTCGTCATTACGAGACGATTCCAACGAATCGCTGATGTGTGCCCGGCGTCGGCCATGCGAAGCAATGCAGCCTCTTTGCCGTCATCGCTGGAAGTCGCTGGGGAGACGATTTGTGGGCAATGTGGGGCATCGGGAGGCACAAAATGCTCTGCCAAGCGATGATCGCTGACGTAGAGCAAGTTCATCTTCAACAGATGAACTCGAAACTCGGCGTGAGCTATGCGGGCCGCGTGTAGCACACCATGTTTGTGCAGGCCGACGTTCGTTTGATGGGTGCCACTTTCGATTAGTGACCGAAGCTCCTTTGTTGTTTTGTTTCGAGGACGCTTTTATACCGAAAAAAAAAAATCATTTTTAGTTAGTTATTTCCTTTTCTCCATCGTTGCTAGTTGCTAGTAATGTTCCAATCCACGATCCACATACGACCCTCCTTCACTGTACGCCCTTTCTACTACTTCTGCGGCGTGATCCTGGTTGATTTTTGCACCACTGCCACCCGATGGCCATTTTTTTGCTATTTAACATTGCCGTCAAGCCTAATCCTGTGGTGAGAAGTTGCATCGGACTCTTTTGCACCCTCCCCCATGAAAACACGTGATTGACGTATTAATACGTCATGGGGAGGGAACGGCTATGCGCTAATTGATGTATTTATACGTCAAATGAGTTAACAACTCTACGACTTGATTTTAACATTTTATTCAATATGCATTTTGCATGTAAGCTACCATCCATCCATCCATTTTCTGGCCGAACGCCAGACAATGCATCCAACAATGGACTGGAACCATCTGATGATACGTAGTGACTCGAGAAAAAAGAAAAAAAATCAAGTTTCTGTTTTCTGCTTTATCCTCACAAGGGGTGCTGGAGCCTATCCCAGCCGTCTCCGGACAGTAGGCGGGTGACACCCTGAACCGGTTGCCAGCCAATCGCAGGGCACACACAGACGAACAACCATCCGCGCTCACACTCACAGCTAGGGACAATTTAGAGTGTTCAATCAGCCCCCCATGCATGTTTTTGGAATGTGGGAGGAAACCGGAGTACCCGGAGTCAAGCCACGCAGGCCCGGGGAGAACATGCAAACTCCATACAGGGAGGCCAGAACTGGAATTGAACCCGGCACCGTGAGGTCGACACGAAAACCACTGGACCACCAGGCCACCCTGTAAGCTATCAGGAAAAAAAAAAATCAAGGAGATATATTACACAGTATAAAACTATTCCAAACACAAATCAGTATCCTGACGACAGAATTCAGGGTAGTATCATTTTTAGCAGTTGACAAGAAATTCATTATTCTTTTGTTGGGAGAAATTATCATTGGCTGCACAGGACTAACTTCTTGCAATTTAGTTAGCAATGGCATTTATCTGTATGTGTAAAGAAAATCAAACACATGTAGCCTCTATTGTTATGTATGAAGCTTTGCTGTTAGCCAATAATCTGCATTAAACTGTCATGGCATTACTTGTCCCATTTAACACATCCACAGGCACCCTTGCCACGATCTCTTTTTTTTTCTCTTTTCTTCATCCCGCCCCCCCCCCTCTTTGGCTTGCCCTGATCAGTAAATTTGCTTCATTTTTGTTGTGCTGCAGATGCTAGTGTCAACAAGCCTGCGAGTAGTGTCATTACAAATTGTGTGTCATTGCACTATTTACAATCGTGCCGTTGATGTCAACCAATATCAGCCATCTATCAGAGGTGGGGCCCAGCAGCCAGTGCTGGTACTTAGGGGTCCCTTTGGAGGTACTGCTGACTGCCACACGCTGTCACTGCAGTGTTAACGCAGTGCCTTTTTTAATTTTTTTAGTGATATGGGCCGGTGTCAGCTGTCCCGTGGGCCCCCCCCCCCTCACTTCGGGTTCCAAGGCCTGCCTCACAGTGTTATGGCGCCTCTGCTCACACTACTTGAATCCATCAGACTAAAAATAGGATCGAGGGATTTGTAAATGTTCCGTACCTATTCTTGTTTCTGCCTATTGGATACTTTTTTTGAAGTCCCTTTTATCCATCCACCCATTTTCCGAACCGCTTCATCCTCACAAGGGTCGTGGGGCGTGCTGGAGCCCATCCCAGCCGTCTTCGGGCAGGAGGCGGGGAACACCCTGAACCGGTTGGAAGTCCCTTTTAGTGGAGATGAAGAGAAAAAAAATACTGAAGTTAACCCTGGATAGGTTTTTCATTTTTATTTTATTGTATTTTATTTTTCCATAGTTGGCCCCCATGTTGCCAAATACCCATTTTGGGTACATTAAGTTTGGCTGACACCACTCAAGTTTTACTCCACGTTAATATAACTGGATGGACAGGAATGAGTTACGGGTAAACATTTTGTCACATTTTCCTATTTTTCTATCTGGGGCTTTGTGTAGCTACATGTATCGAGAGCACCAGCATATTGTCGCTGTCCTGTCACAAACACGTATGTCATGTTTGTCATTTTTTAAATATTTACATTAATGGGATGTTCAAAACACGGACAGCCTGTTTACGTCAAAAATAAATTACATATGCGTTTTTCATAGGAGAGCGACGATATACATAACAGCTGCCAGTGGTGTGTCAGAGGGACTGATTGATTGCACTAAGAAATATTAGCTGTAACTAGGTGGGCAAAGAAAGAGTGAGTGACTGAGCAAGTAAAGCGTGTAACTGCAGTAAAGAAAGAACAGCAAAGAGAATGAGATGAAACGAGCCATGATGGTTTCACGGGTTATCATGAAGGAACCTCGGAGTGAGAAATAACACTGCTGAGAGCTATCATGAAAGTGTGGACGCTGAGGGTGACCGTTGACTCATCTGTGATGTTCACTTGAGAGCAATGGCATGGATGCAGAATGTATGCATGCCATTGTAACATCACATGTACGTATTAGTTGAGTATGATCTCTATGATGGAAGAAATGGTATATGTAGGTATTATGATGAAATCATGACAATGTCAATTAAAATCTCAATTCAGGGTTCCCATGTGTCCTGGAAATCCTGGAAAATGATTGACCGATTTTCCAGCCATGAAAAACACATGGCAAAGGAGACAACAAAAGTAAAATGCTCCGGAAAAGCTTGAGTTGTTCTGGAAAATAATTATTTTTTTCTTCCTCTGCTTCTCTCTCCCTTGTGGATGAATGCAAACGGGTAAAACAGACATGTATGTCTGTTTTCTGCTCCATTCAACGGGTGACAATGAGTTGTAGTGTTTACTGCTTCCTCTCTGCTTCTAGATGGGACAGAGCCCCACATGTCGCTACCAACCAATCAAATCGCTGCCCAATGTTTCCATATGACTTTCTTGTTAGATTTACCAATCTGCCAGACCCAACTAAGATTTTCTGACCCTCCAAAGATGTGACCAAAAATAATGACTTTCAGTTTAACCCTTTCATGCACCCTGTATCTCTCTCTCTCTCTCTCTCTCTCTCTCTCTCTCTCTCCTCTGTTGAGTGAGAGAGCTGTAGTGGAAGTGTCGTCACTTTTTGCTATACACTCCGAGATGAAATTTATCTCTTATTTCAGTCGAGCCACAGTGACCATGATGGCTTTGACAAAGTGATGGGTGACTGGTACTCTTATTGGGCCATATTTCACTCAGTATTTCATACTTTGTACGTGCCCTGTTGTCCCATGAGAAAAAACTTTGTTCGGTATTCTGAGCTATTAAAGTACTGCCTATGTGCACAATGGGCAGAACTTTGACTTTTCATGCAGTTTTTATTTTCATTTATAGCCCCTGGCTAGTCAGGCTGGCTGTGGCAGCAGTGACATGGATGCGCGCAGAGGATTTGGCTTCTGTCCAACCCATCAGCAGCTCATTAGTCAATCATCTAGATTTACTGAGCAATCAAAGTAACTTGGATGTCATCATCCATGTGAGAACTTATTCTGTATTAGTGTTGTGCCACACATGAACAACTCATTCGTTTAAATAGCTCCTTTGGGATCAACAATGAGAATCAATTTGCAACTTTGAAAACCATTTGGTTTTTTGAGCCAATTTTGTATGGGGTTTGGTAATATTAAAGAAATCTGGTTAAATGTAGAAAAGTAGAAGGTGCACTTGTAGAAAATAGTCCAAAGCTCTGGGGTTGAATTTATTAGTTTATGTTGTGATAACTTGATTCGTACTGCAGCAGATGGGTAGGCTTAGGGCTGAGGTTACACAAAACATTTTACTTAGAATAAACATGTAAGGCTAGGGGTGTCAAATTCTATTTTTTCATGGGCTACATCGTAATTATGTTTTCCTCCCGAGGACCAGATAAATATACAGTAGTCTCATTTTACCATGTGCACAGAATAAATGGATAGAAAACTAGTTTTGAAATCAGAAAACAGTAAAAATAAATAATTTGTTTGAATTTTACTCGAATCTAAAAGGGAGATTGAAAAAAATGCCTGCAGTATTGCAAGATTTTTAAAAGTGAAGACAATTTGTAATTTTTATATTTAGCAAGAAACACAAAGTAAACATGTGCAACACAATTTGCCTTCACAGGTCACATAAAATGATGTGGCTGGCCTAATCTGGCCCCTGGGCCTTGAGTTGGACACCTGTGAATTTACAACAACAGCTACATATGACGTTGCAAATATGGTTCCGCCCCTTCAGTGTTGATGCGTACAATACATAAAATCAATATATGTGGACTAGGTACACTGTATTTTTGTCTTGATGACGGGTGGCTGTGTCCTGCTGTCTTAAACACGGAAATAGATGTTTCAAGTATGAGTGAAATTCTCTCTGGGGCTGCATTTTGCAATGTCACCACATCATGCACCTGTAATTCATATTTTTGAATCGCAGCAAGAACTGAGGCCAAGACTCGCTACTTGTGAAATGTTACGGCAGAACTCCACATGTTGCTAGTGTGCGGGTTTGCACACAGTTGATTGTGCTTGTGCCTGTTGTAATGGAAAGCAACAGTGGCCGTGCAGTGTGGTATGCGGTGGTTTGGGGTTCATGGAAAAGCAACATAAGTCTTTATGGAGAAATGAGCCAAATTCTGTTGTTGAAACAAATCTATTCATCCGTTAGCTTGCATACATAAATGTTCATTGTGAGGAAAAAAACATATAGTGAGCTAAGCTAAGCTACTCAACATTTAAATGAAGCTTCACCCACACTAAACTAAACCAAACTTTGTTTTGCTTTATGGTGATATATATATATATTTTTTCCATCAAACCAAATATTTGTTGTCCTTGGATCAATCATACTACCGCTGCAATATCAACCAATGTCTTGGAGTAATGCAATAACAGCACTGTGCTATTATTAAAGCAGAGTAGTTGAACAGTTTGTAACAAATAAATAATGTATTATAGTGGCAGATGTGATCATGATTCCCCCAATTAAATTTCTCTCATCTTAGGTGTCAAATGGCACATAAATGATTTCATTCGACTGATTTGGTTTTGTAAAGAAAATGCACAAAGAATATTTCATAACCTCGGCTCTCCATTTTCTTCTATCTTGCTATTCTTCCTGCCTCTTCTTGTGTACATTCCCTTGACACACACACGCACACCCACACACACAAACACACACGTGCACTTTTATGCTGTTGCTTTGATGTCAAAAACAGCGACGTTGAGACATGCTGAGACATTTAAATTATTTTATTATTCATGACTTTCTAGTAGCCCGGCACTGAGCTATTTTTACCAGTTGTGATGTCACAAAGAAAACAAACACCTGAAGTTGATCCAATGCAGACAGACAGATGAGATGGCTTTGCTTTAGGTTCCTGTTGTCATTTTATGTTAACGGTTCTTTTGATGGCGGCGCGGGCACCCGCAGCGGCTCCTCTTGTCTTGTCTGTTTGAGAGGGAAGAAATTTCATCTGTGCTGTATGTTGCACATACTGCACATTTGACAATAAAGTTGTACGTGACTTGACTTGACTGTTGGTTTACCAGCAAAGTTTTTTGATGCATATAGTGTTCACTTATCAAATGAGATGGGTCTCCAATAAACAAACTTGTCCATTTCAATATGCATATTCATATCATCACTATACAAGTCAGTATAATAATGTCGAAATGCCATCTCTCTCCTCCCTATCCGATTAAAATTATTGCTCAAGTATTATTGGAACTGTACGAAACAATTTTTGCTTCTGTGCTTGATTTGATGCCATCAAGAGAGATTTTAAAAATGTCCATGGTTTTAGTGGTACACAAGCAGGGTTATTATAGCTTTGGACTTTCATTCTAGTTTTTTTTATTTCCTTTTGCCTTTTTGTCAACTTTGGCTAATGTTAAATCAGTTATGCATTCGTTAGTTTTTATCAGTTTTAGGGAAAATACTTTCTTTCAGTATCTTTTTTAGGGTTGTTTTTTTGTTATGGTGTATTTGTCAAGTGTGAGGAGAAAAAAAAAAGTGTCATGTTTCACGAGGTGGTAGTTGGAGGACCCCAAAAAGCAGAGAGGAGCAGGGTGGCAGACCAAAATGTATTTAACAAAAATGCAAACAGAAAGACACTGGAGAAACTAACTAAATCACAAGAAATTAAACTAGCAAAAAAACATGACACTTGCACAAAGCAACACACACAACAGCAACAATGACCTGACACCGAGTGGTCGGGCATCAAGTCTTGTGAAGTGGCAACTAATGACACAATGACCAACAGGTGTGCAGCTGCAAGCTGAGCCCTACAGTGCCACCCGTTGGTCACAAACAAAACCATGACAAAAAGTATATGTTGCATATTCAAAATGAAAAAAAAAAAAAGTGTTCGCCTGAGAACCAATTCGGGGCATTACTCTGCCTGAAGTCAGCTGGCATCGGCTCTAAGCATGCCCACAGACCTTGTGAAGATAAGCGGATCAGAAAATGGATGGATGAAAAACAAGATAAATGTTTGAAATGAATTAATTTTTTCACAAATGTGAGAACCATCAACAGTGTACTTAAACCTAATCACAATAAGACCAAGTGGAGTGAATTTATACTGAAATAGTGAAAATGCAGAAGACAACATACCGTAACCTCTGCTAAACGTATAGTGGTTATAAAGTCAAGGCACCCCTGTTCAAATGTCAGCTTTTAGTGACATAAATCATTTCAGAACATACTCTATTACTATGACATGTAATCTGTACAACTCAAAGAAAACTTTTTGAGATAGAAAATTAAAAACAGGTGAATGTGCACGTAATGTTATAACTGGGGATGTGGCAGTGTTCATAATTACCACATTCAAACCCGTGAAATCAACACCTGTCACCGTTCTCTGCCTAAACTCCAAAAGCATTCAGTTGTTCTAGCAGGCTAACGATTTACACTTAACACTTACTGCTATTTGGAACTGTTCATAATTCCCTCCACACTGCCAAAGGTTCCAATCCCAGCACAAGGCTGTGGTGTTGTTTTTTGCTTAGTTTTTTCTGGTGGGATGCAATGTGTGTGTGTGCCCAACATACGTTCACAAAATAGAAACTTCAACCTTGGACGACTGTGTTTCTTTTATGGGTAGCAAAGGTAATGGCGGCAGAGGATCCAAAAGCGAAGGAGATGGGGGGAAGGATGGGTGCAGGGTCAAATGGTCCGGGTAGGAAAACGTGGAGCCAGGCTGAGCAGGGAGGCAGGCACTGGAACAAGACAAACAAGAACAATTGAGTATGCACAAAAAAATACAAAAAAAGACAAGCGTGTGGCTTGTGCACTAGCAAAGGCCTAGATACCACTCATAATGTGTGAATCATCTGGCACCCGCTTGCAGATCAGCAGAGCTCTTCTATGCAGGAGGTGATTGCTGATCAGCTGCAGGTGTGGGAGCACCCTCAGCCCCAGACTGTTAATTAAAGGGAAAAAGACACAGAAGGTCCCCGGAAGTGGACTCTCCAAAATAAAAGCACATAAGGACGAGTGTCTGTGACTACACATCACAGTTTCCCTTTTTTGCTTTCTGTTATTTTGCCAGTGACTAATACAGCACATGATTGCTCTCCTCCACAAGAGGAGAAGGGGTGAACTTTGCTCAAGACTGAAGCCAAATGAGCTGCATAGAGCTTGTGCCAAGGTGAAGCCACAAGCCCCCCTGCCAAAAATCTTGATGCAGTTTCACTGTGATAATGAGTCATTAAAAATGTATGCGTCTGTGCTGTCATACAGTCGCTTTGGTTTCTGTATGTGAGGCCTTTGTGTGCTGTCAGAGCCCACAAGTCTTAAAAGGCTGATCCTGCCACAAAGAAAAGATGACAGGTGCCTCGTTCCATAATTCAGTGCCAGAAGGACAAACACATGCCGCTATTGTCATTACCTGTGGGATTGTTGCCCTGTCTTGCCCTTTTCTTCAACACTTTATCTCTGCTGCAGTATATTTTTTTACATGGCAAGATAGATGCCACTTATGCATCAGCTGTCATTTTATGTTAAGTGTTCTTTTGATGGCGGCACGGGCACCCGCAGTGGATCCTCTTGTTGTCTGTTGTCTGTTTAAGAGGGAGGAAATTTCATCTGTGCTGTACATTTGACAATAAAGTTGTACTTGACTTGACTTGAGCTGTACGTTTGTGGAGTGCAGCAAATCCCTTTGCCATTAAAATCATCGACAGGAGTTTTTGCATAATAACGTGTGTTTGCAAGGCCTTTAATGTTCAGTATGACCTGCCCCCCCCAATAAATAATAATAATAATAATAATACATTTTATTTATAAGCGCCTTTCAAGACACCCAAGGACAATACATCAATAAATTCCGCTTAACTCCATCTGACCTGGGGGGGAATTTGCTGCTTGTTTTATCTTGTGTGTTAGCTTTTGAAAGGCACATTTTTCAAACGAACATTTCTTTAATCGTTTGTAAATCAATTTAACTAGGTAGTGAAAAAACACCCCCATCGAGGGAGGACTTCATTTTTGTTTAAACAAATCAAACACAAATTGTTGGCACGATTACGGCTTTTTTAATTTAGCGATAAATTCAGGTGAGTTACTGGGTCCGGCAAACTGAGCGGGCAGAAATGCTCGGGGGCGGACGTGCCTGACATCTTTATACTGTAGTTATTATCCAATGACATGGCTTGAAATGTGTTTTGTTTCCGGGTTTAAATTTTTCTGCAATTGGCTGGCAACCGGTTCAGGGTGTCCCCGACCTACTGCTCGAAGACAGCTGGGCTAGGCTAGAATAGTCCTTACTGTCATCCTTTCATTTGAAAAACTCATGTCTTCTGTAAGATGAAGGATCAACTCAAAATATCAATGCAAACTGATTTCCCATGTTTGAAGTCCAGTTCAAGTTATTTTTTTGATTTCGTTTTTTTACCTGTCAATCTGACAAGGTGTACAACATCACAAAAAATTAAACATACAAAGGCACATTTCACATACTATCTGCCTTGTTCAAGCCAGCAAAACAGAAATGTTGCATCATTTGCATGTTTTTGAAAAAGATTGTCCCATAACCCCCTTCACAGACAGTTAGCTATTTTTATTTCTAACATGTACTACACTTATTTTAAAAAAAAAAAAAGTAGAATAGACAAAAACAAAAAAAAGAAAGTTTAATTGCACATCAGAAACAGAGTGGGAAGAAGTGAAGGTTACTTACTTCCACACCTTATTCATACTGCCCCTCATAATTTTAAGCTCCTCATTATTATTTTGATCAATAAGGTAATTTGCTGAGCATATTGTTATTACATTATCAACTATCTTCCGTCCCTACTAATACAGTAAATAGATTATTTAAATCTGTCTTTGTGTTCTATTGTATTATTGTTGTTTGATGTTGAATGTTCTGTTAAGCGCTTTGTTACAAATACAACTGTGGTGAGAGTGCTGTATAAATAATGATGTATTCAATTGTATTATCTTTGCCTTACAAGACAAAGTAAGCATAAATAAGTGCAACCCATTTCAAAAGATGTTGTGTTAAACATAAATAAAATCAGAATATAAGGATTTGCATGTCATGGTCAACCTGTACTTAATTCAATACACTACAAAGATAAGATATTGAATGTTCAAACTGATTAACTTTATTGTTTTTAGCATTTTATTTATTTATTTATTTGTTTTTAACGGCTGGGACAGGGTCATCTTTACCACTGTTTTACATCACCTTTTCTTTGAACAACCTTCATAAAGCGTTTTGGAACCAAGGAGACAAATTCTTGAAACTTTGCAGGTGAATTCTTTCCCATTGTTGCTTGATGTCCTGCTTCAACTATTCAACATTCGGGCATCTCCGTTGTCGTGTTTTACGCTTCATAATGCGCCGCAGATTTTTCATGGGAGACATGTCTGGACTGCAGGCACTATTTTACTGTTGTAACATGTGTAGAATGTCTTTTGGCATTGTGTTGTTGAAATAAGAAGGGGCATCCATAAAAAAAGGCTTGGATGGCAGCATATGTTTCTCCAAAAATCAGTATGTACCATCCAGCATGAATAGTGCCTTCCAAGATGTGCAAGTTACCCATGTCATTGGCACTAACACAGCCCCATAAAATCACAGATTCTGGCTTTTGAACTTTGCGTCCATAACAGTCCGGATGGTTCTTTTCCTCTTTGGCCCATAAGACACGATGTCCATGATTTCCAAAAACAATTTAAAATATGGACTCATCAGACCAAAGAACACTTTTCCATTTTGCATCAGTCCATCTTAGATGAGCTCGAACTGGGTGTTGTTGATAAATGGCTTTTGCTTTGCAAAGTAGGGTTTTAAGTTGCACTTACGTCTATAGCGCCTAACTGTATTTATTGACAATGGGTTTCTGAAGTGCTCCTGAACCAATGTTGTGATATCCTTGACACACTGATGTCAGTTTTCGATGCAGTGCCGCCTGAGGAATTGAAGGTCACGAGCAATCATTGTTGGTTTTTGACCTTGCTGCTTCCATGCAGCGATTTCTCCAGATTCACTGAACATGGACCTTAGACAATGAAATCCCTAAATTCCTTGCAATTGTATGTTGGCCAGCTATAGTATTAAAACAATGTTTTTGTGATTAAATGTACATGAAAATAATGGCTATCAAATTAATTATAGACAAACTATTAATTTTTACTGCCACACATGCCAGACATAGGTGAAGTATCCCTTTAATACTGTCTCCTTGACAGGTACAATATGGATTTCTTCCACTTATAATGAATAGCACACATTCATGATGGATGCATAGCAAATATTTCACCAAAATGCACATACCTGTATTATGCAATACATATATACAAAAATGGAGACATTTGTCTCAGTACTAAAGTCGAAGAAACCACACTTTTACCATACTCAAGATTCAAACCCTCAGTGAGATATCACTGTGATAATGTCATTTTAATTATTATTGAATTGAGTCAGTTCTGCACATAAATTTGTACATCAAATAAGATGCCTACACTTATCTGCTATCAACAGATGTGTTGGTGTATGTCACATCTAAATAAATCCATTCGATGGAATGTCATGAATTCTTGAGAGATGTTTTTGGGTAGTGCAAAAGGGTTCGTCATTCTCAGGCTGAGAAAGAGTGGAGAGAAACCAGGTGCGGTCTAGGAACTGAATGCATAATGAATTGCTTAGAAAATCAGATGTAGAATGCTCACAAATCTGCACAACACCCTTTTTGTACTTAATCTGGCCTTCATGTATAATTGTGTTCATGCTCATCAAGTACCATAACAATGAGACACTCCTTTGCATGTGTCCAAAGATATTTTTATATTCCAAAATCAAATACAATTTATATTACAATAATGTATCTTGCCCCTAACCTCATCAAACATTTGTTTGTTTTTTGCTATACAATAACAAAGTGTAATTGCACATCCATTACAGTAGCTGGCAGTGGTGCTCACATTGTCGGAATATGCACAGGGAGTGTAAACAATATTAATAGTTGTTCAGCAGATTAATATTTCTCTTTTGTTTTCTTTAATGTGAAGAACCACATAGTGTTATGCACTGATCGCAGTTTAAAAAAAAACGCTGATTTTGCCACTGCGGCAAATTCGGCTGGGCATGTGTGTTTGTGTGTGTATATATTCTCAACTCAACTGTATTTATAGAGCACTTTCAAACAGCCATCACTGCATACAAAGTGCTGTACATGGAGCAACTAACATACGGTATATACAACAATATAGCAATAAATCAGTAATAAAGATGGGAGAAAGCACCAAACAGTAAAACTAAGATCAAATCTGAGTCATGCTGAGTCAAATGCCAAAGAATACAAGTGAGTTTTGAGGTGGGTTTTAAAGATGGGCAGCGAGGGGGCTTGCCGAATCATATTGTCTCTTTTGACCAAAGAATGTTCAAGACCGTCTGTTAACATACCAGGGAAAAATGTTTCTGTAAAAGATAAATGGCTGTTTTGAAGCCACACGACTGATATTTCGAATTGCATATCAATACACCTTTTACTATTAAACACTCCTTCATCAATGCAGTCCAGAATGTCATGCCTGTCAGAAACCCAAACTAATGGACACCACTGCAACCGTTTGTCATATGTTCCAAATGACTCTGAAGCGGGAATGAGATTACCATTTTAAAAGAATGAGGTCAACCTCCAATACTCATCTAAGACCAGCAGGGATATTGGTATGAGTTTCAGAGAGGAATGAATATCATGATCTGACACCCAGCTAGGTGTGGACATGCAATTTGAAAGACTGCTTTGGGATAAATCCAAGTGGAGATGCAGGCATGGAAATTCTGTTCATTTTCCAAGTGCATAACTCTGTAGTATATACCATGACTAGGCCCAGAGGACAGAAGATTCATCACAGGCCAGCATAAATTAGGCAACACATTTACAATGATTTATTGACTCAATATGTGGACATGATTATAGCAGAGGAGAAGATTGGAGACACACACGGCTGGCTTTATAGATTAGAGGTAGATATGAGCGACATTGCTCTTCAGAGAGTGTACATCATGCATTTGTGCTTAAATGTGTGTGTGTGCATAGTTTTTGTAGTGCAAGGGATTCACAACAGTACAGTGTCCTTATGCTAATTCCATGGTACTGAGCTGTCCCCGAGGGGAAATTCATCTGTCATTCAGAATCTGGTTGAGCCCTGGGCACTCCCACTCACATCAAATACAGGAAGGGGGTTAAATGTTCTGCTCTGGGTTACTGTACCATGTTAAGTACCGGTATATACTATAGCGTGAAGTGTGTAGTATGTATGTGTGTGTGTGTGTGTGTATGTATGTATGTATGTATGTATGTATATATATATATATATGTATATATAATGAGGGACGGACACCACCCGAGGGGGGGTGAGACGAGGAATTTTTTTTATAATAAAAAAAAATCCTCATTCAGCTTGGGTCCTCTACCAGAGGCCAGGTAGCTTGAGGGTTCTGTGCAGTATCCTTGCTGTTCCCAGCACTGCACATTTCTAGACTGAGATGTACGATGTTGTTCCCGGGATCTGTTGCAACCACTCATCTAGTTTGGGGGTCACTGCCCCGAGTGCTCTGTCATTCTCCACCATCTTCGGAGGTGTTTCCCATTTTGACCTTGGGGTTTCCAGTCCATACTCCGCACAGATGTTTCGGTAGACTATGCCAGCCACCTGGTTATGGCGTTCCATGTAGGCTTTCCCTGCCAGCATCTTACACCCTGCAGTTATGTGTTGGATCGTCTCAGGTGCCTCTTTGCACAACCTACACCTTGGGTCTTGTCTGGTGTGGTATATCTGGGCCTCAATGGCTCTGGTGCTCAGGGCCTGCTCCTGAGCAGCCAGGATGAGTGCCTCTGTGCTGTCCTTCAGGCCAGCCCTCTCTAGCCACTGATAGGACTTCTTCAGATCAGCCACTTCAGTTATGGTCCGGTGGTACATCCCGTGTAGGGGCTTGTCCTCCCATGATGGTCCCTCTTTCAGCGCCTCATCCTCTGTTCCCCATTGTCTGAGACATTCTCTGAGTACGTCATCCGTTGGAGCCTTTTCCTTGATGTATTCATGGAGCTTGGATGTTTCATCCTGGACAGTGGCTCTCACACTCACGAGTCCCCAGCCTCCTTCTTTTCGGCTTGCGTAGAGTCTCAGGGTGCTGGATTTGGGATGTAACCCTCCATGCATGGTTAGGAGCTTTCGGGTCTTACCGTCCGTGGTCTGAATCTCTTCCTTTGGCCACCATATTATTCCTGCAGGGTATCTGATCACTGGCAGGGCATAGCTGTTTATTGCCCGGGTCTTATTCTTGCCATTGAGCTGGCTTCTTAGGACTTGCCTTGTGGTGGCCGGAGCACTCGGGGCAGTGACCCCCAAACTAGATGAGTGGTTGCAACAGATCCCGGGAACAACATCGGACATCTCAGTCCAGAAATGTGCAGTGCTGGGAACAGCAAGGATACTGCGCAGAACCCTCAAGCTTCCTGGCCTCTGGTAGAGGACCCGAGCTGAATGAGGGACGGACACCACCTGAGGGGTGAGACGAGGATTTATATATATATATATATATACAGTATATATATATATATATATATTCAGTGTAGCGCCTTTTTATTGTCATTAATTTAAATACATTTTAATGGGATTAAATGTTTTCTCGCGAGATTAAAGCGGCACACGTCACAGCGGATGTTACGTTGCTCTATAAATAAACCAGAAACAAAACAACAAGCGCACTGCACAGGTCCACGCACGTTTGTTTTGCCAGCCACGGCAGCGCGAGACTCCTAAACGGATACTTTAAGAGTTTATGAATGGAAAGTTTACTTTTAAAAAGTTGCCGGATTGTTCCACTGACAATACCAAAGTTACCTGTATGTTTTGCAGTCGTAAACTGAGCTATCATCATAGCACGTCGAGTCTGAAATACCACTTAATGGCCAAGCACACAGCTGACGTGAGTACTCCGCCCCCTCGTCTCAGACAGACAGCTATGGATCATTTCAAAGCGAAGAAAATGGATGACATGACGAAGAACAAATTTGCTGAAGCCATAGCTAAATGTATGGCTACCGCATTCAAGCCTGTCAACATTGTCCACAGCTCGACTCAAGCTGAAATCATTCACATTGCATCTAACGACTCCACTACGGATTGCCAGCGAGAACCTCCATTGCAAGCTGTGTACAGATTGTACGTAGCGGAGAAGGCAAAGGTACACCAAGTGGGAGAAGACACTGTTTCGGGAGAGAAATAAGAATAAAGAGCAGGGAGCCTGTCGAATACGATGTATGCCACTGACGCGATTGTTACTTGTTTGGAACTATTTTGTGTGGAAGGTTACAGTGTTCCGTGTCCATACAAATAAAGCGGGTGGAGCTTCTCTGTGTTCGTCTGACTGACGGTGCGCTTAGTTGGCACGTCGAGAGTTCAGCGGTGCAGTGGTAGCGACCTCGCGAAAATAAAACGTCTCCAGTGTTGTCATCCGAAATGATGTCTACACAAAACCGTACAGAGACTTCCGCGCAAGAAGGACCAACAGAATCAACATAGCCTGACTGCTATGTTCAAAGCAAACTTGAGAAAAACGAAGTATGCAACCATGGTTTAAATCCACTATAGGCTGAGTACTAGTTTACCTTAGATATGCACTTTATAATGTTATATTGCTCTGTTTTGATTCCATAAAAAGAGCTGTTAAAGCAGCTGTTGTGTGACAAAATATAGTTTTCACTGCTGTTGATGGACAGTGAAAAACAGGCAGGCTGGTTGAACACTCTAAATTGTCCCTAGGTGTCGTCTATGTGTGCCCTGTAATTGGCTGCCAACTGGTTCAGGGTGTCTCCTGCCTCTTGCCCGAAGATAGCTGGGTTAGGCTCCAGCACTCCCCGTGACTCTTGTGAGGATAAAGCAGATCAGAAAATGGATGGATGGATGGATATTTATATATATATATATATTGTGTATATATATATATATATATATATATATATGTGTACTGTATATATATACACACCTGTATATATTTATACATAGATAGATAGATATACACACACATATACATGCACACATGATCAATGGGTTTGGAGAATGGTGCCCACTTCACAGTGCAGATCTGTGATATCCCTAATGAACTTTACATCATCTACCTGTGGCGGTATTTTTGCTGTTCCTTATAAATGCACTTTGCATACTTCATCTTTCCACCGGACTTGAGCAAATCAGTTTATTCTTCCGCCATGTCAAAGACGATGAGTTCACTTCGTGCCCCTTATATTTAAAGGAAACGAAAGGCTGGGTTCGCGCCCACAACAGTGCTAAATGGCCTTTTAAAATTGTGCTATGCTGTGCGCCTCAGAGAAAATACCAACACTGTTGTCTCCTCCACATCTGCTCAGATTTAGACTGCACTTGTGCTAGACTTGCCTAAAAATAGAGCCCTTGATTTGAAGATGTGATTCAGCAGATGCTGCTCAGGGCATGGGCTGATCTCTTCACTAACTACTTGTCATCCGCAAAATTTAGGAGAAAGGAGGAATGTGGGCATTAAAAAAAAAAAAAACATTATTTGTTTTATAGGCGGCACGTGGGCGACTGGTTCGCATGTTTGTCTCACAGTGCAGAGATGCAGGATTAGATTCCTGCTTCGGCCTTCCTGTGTGGCGTTTGGATGTTCTCCCCGTGGCTTTTCTCCGGGTACTCTGGTTTCTTCCCACATTCCAAAAATATGCAGGGCAGGTTCAAGGAACACTCTAAATTATGCCTAGGTGTGATTGTGAGCACGAATGGTTGTTTGTTTATGTGTGCCCTACGATTGGTGCAACCGGTTCAAGGTGTACCCTGCCTCCTGCCCGAAGACAGCTGGGATAGGCTTCAGCACACCCATGACTATTGTGAGGATAAGCAGATGAGAAAATGGATGGATGGATGGCTGTATCATAGATGTAGTTTTAATGGGTTTAGTCAATTAAAGTATATTACTGTCAAAGTGGCGCTCAGAGGACAGTTTGGACACAACAAATGTCGAGAGCCGTCTTGCAGAAACATCAGGCAATAGTCCGAGCACTATCTTTTTTCTTTTTTTTTACTTTACTCTGTCTGTGGTTGGGGACCACTGGTTTATTAAATGTCCACAGTTGTTTGGTCTACCCAGGCTGAATTGCCTTTAAACAATTGTAAATCATCCTTTTATCCCTTCATTTCACATTATAAACAAGATGCTAGTGACATTCCCCTGTCTTCCGTACCGCTTGATCCTCTCGAGGGTCGCGGCATTCCCCTGTCCTCAAACAATTTCAACACAACCAACATCCTGTATGGAACAAAAGCAGAATCTTTCATGGTAAACAATAATTAGGCTCAAAACTCAGCAAAAAAAAAAAAAGTGTTAACAAGATCTATGTGAGAGATTTTTAAAAATAAATCAATAAAAATATGTTTGTAGTTTATGTATTTACATGTAGGACCACTCCTAAACCTCTGTAATTTTTCATGATGTGGAATTATTGATGAAATTGGTTTTAATTTACAGTGTATATTTAATTTTCACGTGTTCTTCATTTACTTGTTTTGCTTGCAGTGTTGTTTGGGCAGTTTGTGGTGTTTCATACACTAGCCAGTGATGTTGTTGAGATCTATGACGGATCCTCTACAGATTCATCGCTTCTCTCATCAATTTATGGATCCCATTCAGGTGAAAATACACAATACATTTTGAAGACCATTATAGTGCGCCTGTCTGGGTGCGCGCATGTTTGTGTGTGTGTGTGTGTGTGTGTGTGTGTGTGTGTGTGTGTGTGTGTGTGTGTGTGTGTGTTTTGTAGCAGCAAAGGTATCAAAAATCTTGTGAATCTAACTCTTTCTTTTTGGTCAAGAGTTAATCGGCACACCTCACATAATTTTAACCAGATAAGCAAAAAGAAGACCCTGAAACAGCTCCAACTCCAGTTATACTTCTCCCGGGCTACCAGAATTCTAAACTCCTTGATCTGCCAGAGCCCTGCGTTCTGTTGTGCTCTGACAATAATGTAATCACCTAAAATGATTATTACTCGTTGTTTGGGTGGTTCATGAAGATATTTTGTTCATTAAAACTATTTTGTGTCTTTTATGTAAATTATTTACGATCACTGAATGAGAAACAGGTGGTGGCACGCTTATTGTCCCTGATGGCGATTGCACTGCTTGTGTTATAAATATATTCATGTGATGCTGAAGGAAAGGAAACACAATTTTATTGAACGTCACTTCACAAGACGAGGGAGTAAACCAGGAGTCCGGCACATGAAACAACACCTCCCGAACACACCCCTCAGCACGTGGTTCCATGGTTTAATTATGTCAACAAGCACAACATTTGCTTATTGATTTCGTCTATCTGGACTGGACACACATCACATCTAACAGCCGATATCTTATGATATATTATGGAATGTGGGGAACTACTTGTCAGCTCTCGTTGGCAGCCAAGCAATGCAGCCACTGTTCAACGTCAGACTCATCCTCTCCAATATTTTAAAAGCAGATGTAATGCCTTCTCTACTGGATATATATATATATATTTATATATATATATATATAGAGTGTTTATAAAACAAAAAAATCCTCGTCCCACCCTTCAGGTGGTGTCCGTCCCTCATTCTGCTTGGGTCCTCTACCAGAGGCCAGGAAGCTTGAGGGTTCTGCGCAGTATCCTTGCTGTTCCCAGCACTGCACATTTCTGGACTGAGATGTCCGATGTTGTTCCCGGGATCTGTTGCAACCACTCATCTAGTTTGGGGGTCACTGCCCCGAGTGCTCCGACCACCACAGGCACGACTGTCACCTTTACCTTCCAGGCTCTCTCCAGCTCCTCTCTGAGCCCTTGGTATTTCTCGAGTTTCTCGTGTTCCTTCTTTCTGATGTTTCCATCACTTGGGACCGCTACATCCACTACAACGGCTTTCCTCTGCCCTTTATCTATGATCACGATATCTGTTTGGTTCGCTATTACCATCTTGTCAGTCTGGATCTGGAAGTCCCACAGGATCTTCGCTCTGTCATTCTCTACCACCTTCTGAGGTGTTTCCCATTTTGACCTTGGGGTTTCCAGTCCATACTCCGCACAGATGTTTCGGTAGACTATCTCAGCCACCTGGTTATGGCGTTGCATGTAGGCTTTCCCTGCCAGCATCTTACACCCTGCAGTTATGTGTTGGATCGTCTCAGGTGCCTCTTTGCACAACCTATACCTTGGGTCTTGTCTGGTGTGGTATACCTGGGCCTCAATGGCTCTGGTGCTCAGGGCCTGCTCCTGAGCAGCCAGGATGAGTGCCTCTGTGCTGTCCTTCAGGCCAGCCCTCTCTAGCCACTGATAGGACTTCTTGAGATCAGCCACTTCAGTTATGGTCCGGTGGTGCATCCCGTGTAGGGGCTTGTCCTCCCATGATGGTCCCTCTTCCAGCGCCTCATCCTCTGTTCCCCATTGTCTCAGACATTCTCTGAGTACGTCATCCGTTGGAGCCTTCTCCTTGATGTATTCATGGAGCTTGGATGTTTCATCCTGGACAGTGGCTCTCACACTCACTAGTCCTCCTTCCTTTCGGCTTGCGTACAGTCTCAGGGTGCTGGATTTGGGATGGAACCCTCCATGCATGGTTAGGAGCTTTCGGGTCTTAACGTCCGTGGTCTGAATCTCTTCCTTTGGGCACCTTATTATTCCCGCAGGGTATCTGATCACTGGCAGGGCAGATAAACTGGCAGGGCATAGCTGTTTATTGCCCGGGTCTTATATATATATATATATCTATATATATATACACACACACACACACACCAGTGGCGGATGCTGGTCTGTCAAGGAGGGGAGGGGAAGCTCAATTTTGGCCTACATCATAAAATGCGTCCGTTTATTTATACGTGAATTTTGCTCTTCCTTCCTTTTCAAATAAATGAAAAGGATGCCTTCACCATAAGATCGGTGATTGGCTCATTTCGCTGTCAATCAAAAAGAGATTCAGCCTCAGAGAGATCATCCAATCATCATGCAGAAAAGCTGAGCTTCCCGTCCATCCTATAAACGCCCACTGTCCATAGACTCCCAGAGACGCTGAGCGTCCAATGGGCGGGACAAAACCAGCATTTATCCAATGACTCGTCTCATTTCAGTGCATTGAGACAACCTACACTGAACTCTCTTGACGCCCAGCGTCCGTGCGGTCGACACTTAGCGTCCACACAGTTTCAAGCACAGTGAAGCTGTGGGAATGAATGAGAAGAGTCGTGTCGTAACCAGTAATAAGAAGCTGATTCGGAACAAAGGTTGAGCGCGTTGTAGCGCATATTTAGTCAATGACATGTCCACACAATTGTACGTACACACATATATTTGATCACTTACTTTTTGACATTTTAGGGGAAGCTTATCTTCCCTTGCAGTCTTAGAGCAATCGCCTCTGATATACATGCATAGTCAATGGTGACTACCAGCTTTTATCAAAAATCAGTGCCCCGCTGGTTGTGGCAGTCTCAGGGGTGCGAGAGGATTTATATTGAAATGAATATTTTTATATTTTTAATCCAATAAAATTGTAGCATGGGAATTTTAACTATATTTCTATGCATCTATCTGTCTATCTAGCTAACTTGATAGTTAGCTAGTTAGCTAGCAATGTGTGACAGGAAAAGTCAAAAGGCTAGGAAAACGGTTCAGCATGGTTCATCAATGTAAGCAGGTTTTTGCCAAATCAAAGTCTTCGATGGCTCTGGTAGTTCCAGTTAAAGCACAGGAATAAAACAAAACAAGTAATCATGGAAATTTAATAAAGTCTTGAATCCCATTGTTGTCCATCGATTCCAAACATTGTTGAAGGGACAATAATAGAAAATAATTCTCAATCCTCTTTTTTTTCTCCGATTGACAACAGTTTAAAAATATACAGTATATATTTATGTCTTTATTATTATTATTACAGGCGGGCCGGTAGTCCAGTGGTTAGCACGTCGACTTCACAGTGCAGAGGTACCGGGTTCGATTCCAGCTCCGGCCTCCCTGTGTGGAGTTTGCATGTTCTCCCCGGGCCTGCGTGGGTTTTCTCCGGGTACTCCGGTTTCCTCCCACATTCCAAAAAAAAACATGCGTGGCAGGCTGATTGAACGCTCTAAATTGTCCCTAGGTGTGAATGTGAGCGTGGATGGTTGTTCGTCTCTGTGTGCCCTGCGATTGGCTGGCAACCGATTCAGGGTGTCCCCCGCCTACTGCCCGAAGACAGCTGGGATAGGCTCCAGCACCCCCCGCGACCCTAGTGAGGATCAAGCGGTTCGGAAAATGGATGGATGGATGGATTATTATTATTATTATTGCTTTTTTAAATGAAATCGTAAGTGTAAATCATATTGAAAACCACACTTTTTTTTCCACCCAGCTGAGAGCATAAACATGACAGCACAATAGGGTGTTTTTACATTGTGTTGAAATAATGTTGACTATGTCTCATTTGCTGTTACATTTCAGGGGAGACGCTCCCTTTGAGCTCAGG
The DNA here is from genome assembly GCF_054856545.1 of Hippocampus guttulatus. Lineage (NCBI taxonomy): Eukaryota > Metazoa > Chordata > Actinopteri > Syngnathiformes > Syngnathidae > Hippocampus > Hippocampus guttulatus. The sequence goes on from NC_141266.1 coordinate 3,635,542, forward strand.
AAACAAGGTAACACTGAAGTTTAGCTCAAACGGAACTGACACGGCAAAAGGGTTTCATTTTGTTTACCAAGGTAAGGTTTCTATTCAGAAAAGATTGACTGATTTTGACATTGGCTGTCTTGATTAAGCCTGAAGGTCCAATGAGTTGAATTGTTTTGTCAGATTGTTTTGTAAATGTACTTTAACGAGGCAGTCATTCTGTCATTATGTGTGGCAGAGCACCCCATAGCAGAATGGTGTGCAGTCAAAGTGCTGCTTATCCAGGCAGACCGGAAAACAATAATGCATGACACGAGAGGAGACTCATCATGTTCTAACCATTCCCCTCTGCCTCCTTTATCTGTCTCGTCTCTTCCCCTCATTTTCTCTCCGTCTATCATGCCTACTCGCCACTCTCCCACTGCTGTCCTTGTCTACTCCCTCTTTTCTCTCATTCCTAGCCGTCCCCAGGACAAGTTCCTCTCAGTGTAGTTCGGTCCCAGAGCCCCGATTTGGGAAGCGTGTCGGGAACGAATTTGGCACGAGTATGGTCGTCCTTTTTGAGTGCAATCCAGGCTATCTGCTGCATGGTGCCAGTGCCATCAAGTGTGAGACTGTGCCTAATGCTCTGGCCCAGTGGAACGGCACTGTGCCCACATGTGTTGGTAAGTAGCCTTACCTGCCACTTTTGATTCCCTCTCCACAGTCGAACACCAATGGATCCAGTGTGTTACACAAGATAATGTCTGTCACCTATTTGTTTGTTTGTTTGTTTGTTTATTGAACATAAAACATATATACAGTAATAATTTGACAGAAAATAAGGTAGATAAAAAAAAGAAAGAAATCAATCTTCATACAACACAGTTATTATGTTCAAGGGAGTAGGAAGAAGTAAAAAACTTATCTAGTCCTACCCCGTTATGTGATTGTATCTAATAAATCATTTTTATATCAATCAGAAAAGAAAAAAGTAAGAAGAAAGAAGTCTCCATTAAGGCTCATACTTTACCCTTAACCGTGATATTTTTACAACTTTTGGTTTGTATCGGGATTATATACTTCCACACCCTGACACTCTTGTGTCAATTTTCTCTTGTATTCATAATGGATATTTATATACCTTTCTCTATTTATCAACTTAGTTCTGATTTATCATTATATTTAATGTTTTGAATGTATCATTTTAACTCTGATTGATGTAGGTTGTTTGTACTATTTTTTTGAATTTGTTTTTGAACTCAGCAAGCGATTTACTCATTTTCAGGTCCGTTTCGAGATTATTCCACAGATTAACACCTTTGATAGATACACTTCTTTGCTTGATGTTTGTTCTTGTTTTGAGTTTTTTGAATAAGTTGGTACCTCTTAAATCATAGCTGCTTTCTCGAATTTCGAAAAACTTCTGAATGTTTTGGCAGAGCAGGTTATTGTGTGCTTTGTACATTAATTGGGCGATTTTAAAGTCAACCAGGTCATAAAATTTCATCGTATTTAATTTGATAAATAGTGGATTTGTGGGTTCCGTATATTTTGATCTATTAATGATTCGAATTGCTTTTTTTTGTAGGTTGAGAATAGGGAGTGTGTTTGTTTTTCAGGCATTTCCCCATATTTCCACACAGTAGGTCATATATGGTAATAATAATGAAGTGTATAATGTGTACAAAGATCTCTTATTTAGCACTTCCTTGGTTTTGTAGAGGATCCCTACGGTTTTGGCTATTTTTCTTTTTACGTTATCAATATGTGGCTTCCAACATAGTTTTGAGTCTATTACTAATCCGAGAAACTTGGTTTCATCCGCTCTTTCTATCTCAATTGAGTTTACCATAATTTTAGCTTGGTGTTTGATTGGTCTTGTGCCAAAAACAATTAACTTCGATTTTTTCAGGTTAAGTGACAATTTATTTCTGTCGAACCAGTTTTTTAATTTGTTTAATTCGTTTTCTACGGTTGTCAGGAGCTGTTTCAGATTTATTCCAGAACAGTATTTCAAAGAATGGACTGATTTCTGGTTTGGTCGGAAGATCAAGAGCTTTATGTTTTGCGCAAGCGCGCAGTTAAATGAAACTGGAGGTCATCCATTCACCCTCATGTTAGTCTTTCCATAGTCTGTGTACACACAGAAAAGATCATTTGCAAAATGTCTCCATTGTGAGACAAATAAATGTTTTCTTATCTTAAAATAGGAAATGACAATAAAAAAGACTATTTGGTTATGAAACGATATAAAATGTGATAGTGTACCTTTGAATAAGAAAACGAACTAATCCAGGGATGCTGTCATGAATAGCCTCAGTATATTCATGTGAAGGCATGGTTAACTAAGAGAACCAACATGGGTGTCTGATGTTTGTTTGGCATGACATAGTCACACTATGCCTATGATTTACATGCTATGTCAGCACCCACTGTTACCAAAACAAATGCATTCAGCGGGACGTACATTACATCTGACAAGGACACTGAGACTGAATGGGGGACATGTGGATGAAAAGTCTGGCATTGTGCCAGCCAGGGAAATTTCCCTGTCTCTGAGTACAGGAGACCTTGAGTCTTCAAGGATTGTCGAAATTGACAGCCACATAAGGGAAGCACTGCAGTATGCAGTACCATTTTAAACAGATTAGATTTAGCTTGAGATCAGATTCGGCCCTAATGTGTGTTCCCGCATTTGGGCATTAGGAATTATTTTTATATGATAATGTAAGAATAACACAACAACCCTCAAAAAAACATGTTCTTGCCAGGCCCGATATGTGTATAACATTTCATGAGTTAGCACCAAGGTTTAAACCAGGGGTGTCAAACTCATTTCACATTGTGGGCCACATACGGCCTCGGTAGATGTCAAGTGGGCCGGACCATTAAAATGATACCATACTCTGCTATAAATAACCAACATAGCATTTCTTTCTTTTGTTTTGGTCTAACGAAGCACAAGAACATTCGGAAAATTTTGAAATTTAATAAAAATATCTTTTACAAAACATTTCATGTTTTGTAAAACACCTTAGATTTCCTTAGACACATGTGCAATTTACTTTTATCGTTCACATATACACATTGCAACTGATCTGACTGATTGGACAAAGGCACAAAACTCAGAACAAGTAATTGATGTTGAAAAAATAGTAATGCACTTTAAGATTAAACGAGATTTATCAAGAAAGGAATGTTGAAACCATTCACACATGTGCATATAAAATCAAAATTTAATCCCTGCCTACACCTTACAACCTAAGGAGAGTGTTATTAAATGTGTAAAGAATAAAGTATTCACATGTCCTTGATAGCGTCTGCTGTTTTGGGTCTGTCTCGATGACAGACTGAGACTGCTGTTGTTTTCTTCTCTGATCAAAACAATGTTGTCTTCTACTCTGATCAAAACAGTGTGTCCCCTAGTGGACACTCCATGTATTGCACCGTATTACAAATACAGTATTCATTCCGTGTCTTTTATGCAGTTTTTCATTTTTAAATTATCCTGCGGGCCTGATTGAACCTCTTTGGGGGCCGGTTCTGACCCGCGGGCCGTATGTTTGACACCACTGTTTTAAATCTTCGGAAAAAGGGTCATTTTTCTTTGCATCTGGCACATCACCACGGCAGGGGACTAAAATGAAATAATGAGCTTCCAATAAATGTTGCTGATAAACCCAAAGTGTTAAGACAAGTGGATAAATTCTTCCCTGAGAAATTTGGTAATATCTGACCTCTACAAAAGGGCAAAAATGGCACCCAAGTCCAAAATAAAGTCAAAATGGCCGACTTCCTGTTGGGTGTATCATAAGATAAGAAAACCTTTATTAGTCTCGCAATGGAGAAATTCCCAATTCACAGCAGCAAAGTTATGAAACGAAGAAGTAGAACAACAAAAGATAGGAGCTGCTGGAAAGGCAGCCACTCTCGCGGCGCCATTTTGAAGTCAAAATAACAAAATTAACACAACACAACACATAGGACACAGACAGTCGTGCAATCTTCACCACTTTTCTGCATACACTTTGTTGTCTGAAGCAGTTCTAGATGAAAGAGGAGAGGATCAAAGTGTCCTTTCACCAGTGGATCATAGACGTCATGCTGAAAATGTGCACACGTGCACTGCGAGTCGGTTCTCTGATGCCTTCAATAACCTTTGCGTACCCTCGTCTACACAGAGGAACTCACCTCTTGGTTCAATTCATCATGCCGTGCCATCCTGGATTTGGTGGCTCCTTCAAAAACTGTGATCCCAAAACCTAAACCCAAGCCTTGGTTTAACGACAAAACTCGCGCAGCTAGGCAGGGGTGTCGCAAAGCCGAACGCAAGTGGAAAAAAGACAAATTGCAGGTCTCTTATCAAATTTGGAAAGACTGCTGGCATAACTACCAGCTCACAGTAAAAGAGGCCAAAAGAGAATATCTGTCGGACCTTATTCAAGCGAACCGTCACAACCCACGTGCACTATTTAAAACGATAGATTCTGTACTCAAACCTCCTCTGCCTACTTGATTGGATTCTTCACCCGAGATGTGCAACAGATTTCTTGAGTTCTTCAATGATAAGGTCTCTACAGCTAGAACTCCGGTCTCAAATACCGCACCCGACCCCTCTGTCCATGTTCCGTGTTCAGCTGTGCTAAATTCTTTTGAGACTGTGTCCTTGACGCTTTTGGAGCATGTAGTTCGCCAGACGAAGCCATCTGGCTCCCCCTGTGACTCCCTTCCCCCGCATTTCCTTCAGGAGGTTCTCCCGAGTGTTGGTGCATCGGTCTTGGACATCATCAACAGCAGCCTCACTTCTGGTATAGTTCCCCAACAGTTTAAACATGCCGTGGTCCAACCCTTGATCAAGAAACCTGGTCTTGATCCAGATGTGCTGTCAAGTTTCAGGCCCATTTCCAAACTGCCTTCCATTTCAAAAATTCTGGAAAAAGTGGTGCACATGCAGTTGAAACTTTTCTTGGATGAACATAACATCTTGGAGGTCTTCCAGTCAGGTTTCAAGACGATGTGTAGCACGGAGTCAGCCCTGTTACGCGTTTCTAATGACATCCTCCTGGCAAATGACACTGGAGACCACGTGTGTCTAGTTTTATTGGACTTAACTGCAGCATTTGATACAGTGGATCACAGTATTCTGCTGACTCGTTTACAGCACTTGGTGGGCATTGGCGGTAGTGCTCTTGAGTGGTTTAGGTCCTATTTAGCTGACAGAACATTTGGTGTCAGCCTTGGCTGCTCTGAGTCACGCACTGCTCCCCTGTCATGTGGTGTTCCACAGGGCTCAAGTCTGGGGCCTCTGCTGTTCTCGCTGTATCTGCTCCCACTGGGTTCCATCTTAAGGAAACATGGTATTCCCTTCCACTGCTATGCAGATGACTGCCAGATCTATGTCCCACTAAGCAAAAAAGACGCCTTCTCGTTAAGGCCACTTCTGTCCTGCCTGGAAGAAATCAAAACCTGGATGGCACAAAATTTCTTGAATTTCAATGAATGAATGAAACAGAGGTGATACTGTTTGGTCCCAGTGGCCCTTGTACATTCCATCCTGCAGACTTGGGCCCCCTGTCTCCTTATCTTAAGTCAACAGTCTCAAACTTGGGCCTTAAACTGGACAGTGATTTCAAACTTGACCGGCAAATTGGTGCCGTTGCTAAATCCAGCTTCTTTCACCTTAGACAGCTGGCCAAATAAATATGAAAATGAAATAACATTTGTACAAATTACATTTAATAATATTAGAATGTGTTATTTTTAATACTTAATGATTTTAATTTTCAGGCTCTGATCATCTTAAAGTTGTCTCACAATACTGCCAGTGTTAGCATTATTAAATCATAATTTCTACGAGCAAATCACAATCCAAGCACTGGCGGGCTATTGGTGTGGTCCTCATGGGCTACCTGATGCCCGCGGGCACCACGTTGGCGACCCCTGTTGTAGACAGTCATAATTTATATCTTGATAGAAATATCTAATTAAAAATCACAATGAAGACACATCAAATATCAAACAGTGCAAACAATGTTTCATAATGTGAAGTCCTCATGCTTGTCTTCCCGTGGTAACTCTGAATTATGTGCTTGTTGCAGATTGAGATGGGTGGGGAGCTCATGCTTTTATGAGCCTCATGATTTCTAATCTCGCTCTACAAATTACATGAAGTGACAGCTCAGGGGACTCAAAGCACCTGTTCAAGCCAAGTGTTTCCATGAAATACATCTGCATTTTTTTTTTGTTAGGAGTGTACATTAGATATTTTTTAAAAACTCATAAAACCTCCAGTTAACCTGTTCTGAAATGGGACCCAAGGGGCAATAGGAATATGTCAAGTGTGCTTGTTGCCTTTAGTATTTATCCCGCAGGTACTGAGAGTAACGCGCAGGAATGCATAAGACACTTAAGAGGTCATGTAAGATTCATAGAGCTGTAGTTCTAGAAAAAAACATTTGGAAAGGAAGAGTGATAAGAATCCGCATATCTTTATGTTATACTGTAGGTATTGGCTGAGAATTAAAAAATAATTATAAAAATCACATTCACTACACTAAGTGTAGTGAATATATTTTTGAACAGCCTTCTGGAACGGATTATGGTCGAAAACCGAGGTATGACTGTATTTTTATATTTTACTAATGAGGGGTTCGGTGAATGTGCATATGAACTGGTTGAGTTCGGTACCTCTAACAAGGTTAAGAACCACTGCTCTAGTGTATGGTTGTCTGTCATAAAACTTTCATAGCATAGGTGTCAAACTCAGGTCCTGGAGGGCCGCTGTCCTGTATGTTTTCCAAGTCTCCCTGTTGCAACACACCTGATTCAAATGAACAGGCTCAATGTCAGGCTTCCGCATAGCTTGCTGATGATCTGATAATTTGAATCAGGTGTGTTCATCATCATATCTTGTCGCGCCAGTACTGGATCCATTGCTTGGCAGCATCACTAGTGTCTAAGAGGTCTTGATCTGTGTAGGTGGGCCCCAGTTCACAATCCCGAAGAATGTGCTCCATTGTTTGTACTGGGTGGCCACACGGCCACTCACTGCTGAGTGAGAGTCCCCATTTATAGGTGTTGTTCCCAGTCTTGCCTACTCTGGTTCTTGCTCTATTTAATGTCACCCAGTTCTTTCTTGAGAGGGCAGTTCCACTTGGAAGATGTTCGTTTGGGCTTTGGATTGCACCATTTAGTGCAGAGCTGTCCCATTCTCTCCGTTCTTCGAGCCTGTGGTTTGTTGACTGCTCAGGATCTAAACTTTGGACGGTCATAAAGCTCTTTCTGGACTTCAGTCTTCTTATTGAGTCACTATGACCGTAGAGGGGGTGTCTTGTGTCATTTTCTTGACTATGCTTTTGTGTCCTTGCATGAATGTCTCTACGTATGTGTGGTGGTGCGATGCCCGCCAATCTGTAGAGTGCTGGCAGTGGTGTTGGTTTTAGTGTGCCAGTAATTATTCTGCATGTGTTGTTCAGCTCAGGCATTTTGTGAGCATGACACGATCTTGCCCATGCTGCTGAACAATATTCAGCAGTAGAGTAGCATAGTGCTAGAGCTGTTGTTCTCAGAGTTTTAGGATCTGTTCCCCAGTTAGAGTTAGCAAGTTTAGCTAAGAGGTTGTTTCTTGTGGCGACTTTTGACTTGAGTTTCCTTACATGTTCTGAGAAGGAGAGCGTTCGATCTAATGTGACTCCAAGATAGACGGGATAGTCAACATGCTCAAGTCTCTCATTATTCCAGTGGATGCTTAATTTTCTATTTGCCTGGTGGTTATTTAGGTGGAATACACACACCTGCGTCTTTCCTGGATTGGCATTAAGTGAGTTTTGTTTATAATACTCTGTTAGATGTTGAAGAGCAGCTGATAGTCTCCTTTCGGTGGTTTCAATTGAGCACGATTGGGTGGCAATACACAAATCATCGGCATATATAAATCTTCGGATGTTTTCAAACTCTGGCTGGTCATTTGTGTAAATGTTAAAAAGTCGCTCCTTAAGACTTTCTATAACTCGGTGGTGGCCTCGGCCATCCATTATGGCATTGTCTGCTGGTCAGGCAGCATCTCAGCCCGGGACAGAAAGAGACTGGAGCGACTGGTCAGGAAGGCCAGTTCTGTCCTGGGCTGCTCCCTTGACACTCTGGAGGAGGTGGGCAACAGAAGGATGCTAACTAAGCTAAAAGCTATGATGGACAGTCCCTCCCACCCTCACCAGCCCGCCCTGACAGCACTAGGTAGCTCCTTCAGCTAGAGACTGTTACACCCGCGCTGCAAGGAGAGATACCGACGCTCGTTCCTACCAACTGCTGTCAGGCTGCTGAATAAAAAATAGCAACAATAATATTTAATAATTAAATGATGTGGAAAACAACTGTAAATAGCACTGCGATTTATCCATTTTGTATTTATATTGCACTTAATTGAACGGTGTTTGTTTGTTTTTTTTTCTTCTTCTTTCTGCCTACATTCTTGCTGCTGGAGGCTGTAAATTTCCCCAGTGTGGGACAAATAAAGGATATCTTATCTTATCTTATTTCTACAAAGAAGCGTCTGTAAGCAGTGATTGTATGATTTTCACAATCGTTGTATTATGAACAGCTTTGGCAAGTTTCAGGAGAAGAATTCTGTGTTGTATGCAGCAGTCAGGTCTACAAAAGCTGCACCAGTAATTTGCTTGGCCTCAAAACCATCCTCGATTTACTGAGTGAGGTTTAATATTTGGCTACAGCATGATCGCCCTGGATGAAATCCAGCCTGGTCTGGCGATAGTTGTTGTTCCACTGTAGGGTACATTCGGGCCAATATCATTCGTTCATATAATTTGTAGAGGATGCATAGGAGCGAAATAGGACGATAGCTTTTTTTATTCTCTGGGTCTTTACCAGGTTTTAGCAGGGCTTGCTCTTCGCCATATCTTCGGGATCTTTAGGCTTGCTGCACAGTTGTTGAAGAGAGCGAGTATCCATGATCTGGTCTTTGTACCGAAGTGCTGAATTATTTCTGTTGTAATACCATCGAGTCCTGCTGCTTTGCCAGGTTTTAGGTATTTCATGGCTTCCAAGAGTTCTTCCATGGTGAACGGATTGAAGAGTTCATCACTTCATGAGTTTGACACCCCTGCTCTATAGGGTTTCAGCAAAGTGGACTAGGGTGGCAGAATGACATTTAAAAATGGATTACTGATGGTGGTGAATCACTTTCTGATTTTGTTCTGTGGAAGTGGATTTCTTTCCAAATGTTCACAAACACACAGGATGGTGTTGTTGGCAGTCCAGGAGGATGTCTCTTAGTTCCGCTAGGAAGGTGAGGAGACGTTGGGTGTTGTAAGACCCAAGGACAGCATGCGTGAACAAGCCCCTCTGAACCCATGGACTGCTTAGAGAGTAATATTACCCCCCCCCCCCCCCCCAACCCCCAGGCCCCCGATGGCCAAGAATGACGTTGCGGCCTATTTGCCTATTGGTTTTTCTGCAAATTGAAACCAGCCTCAACCAGAAAAAGGTACTCATGAGGTAATTGTGTCCAACTGTAATACCCTCTGTGAAAATGTAAAAGTGTGGCCCGGTGGTCCCGTGCTTAGCGCATCGACCTCACAGTGCAGAGGTAAAAAAAAAAAAAAAGAGATTGTGGCAAGAGTGCATGTGGATATGTTAAATGGGACAAGTAATGCCATCACGGCTTGATGCACATTATTGGCTAACAGCAGAGCTTCATACAAAACAATAGAGGCTACATTTGTTTGATTTTGTTTACACATAGAGATAAATGCCATTGCTAGCTAAGTTGCAAGACGTTAGTCCTGTGCAGCCAATGATAATTTCTCCCAACAATAGAATAATGAATTTCTTGTCAACTACTAAAAATGATACTACAGCCAATGATAATTTCTCCCAACAATAGAATAATGAATTTCTTGTCAGCTACTAAAAATGATACTAACCTGAATTCTGTCGTCAGGATACTGATTTGTGTTTGGAGTAGTTTTATACTGTGTAATATATCTCTTTTTTCTTTTCTCCTGGTAGCTTACAGGGCGGCCCGGTGGTCCAGCGGTTAGCGCGTGGACCTCACAGTGCCGGGTTCAATTCCAGCTCCGGCCTCCCTGTGTAGAGTTTGGATGTTCTCCCCGGGCCTGCATGGGTTTTCTCCGCGTACTCCGGTTTCCTCCCACATTCCAAAAACATGCATGGCAGGCTGATTGAACATTCTAAATTGTCCCTAGGTGTGAGTGTGAGCGCGGATGGTTGCTCGTCTCTGTGTGGCCTGCAATTGACTGGCAACCGGTTCAGGTGTCCCCCGCCTAGATGCCCGAAGTCATCTGGGAAGCGGCAGTCAATCAGGTAGCACAATATTATCCCGAAGTAATGTAGGCTACTGGCTCAAATTCCTCTTCCCCTGACTCTGTCTTCATCTATAGTGTTTGTTTGGAATGTTCAGCACACTGTGCACTCTGAACTTGCTTTTATACATGTGGTCACAGCATTAGCAAGAGGTGTCTTCAATTTTGTGTCGTCGTGTGTAATGAGTGACATCAGTTAAGTTCATCTTGTTCAAATATTGCTGACTGTGGAAAGCATTTTGCATCACATGAGCTTTCATTTGAGAATATGAGCAGAGTTGTTTTGCAACTTGTGTTTTAGCAAGAAAAAAGTGTTTAGAGGTATGAGAATGGAAGATTGTGTTTTGTGAATTGTGTCTTCGTGTGAAATGTGTTTATGGTATTGGCAAATTGTGGCGAGATTTAGTAAATGTGTTTTGACAACTGGTCATTTGGTTGAGAAGATTGGCTTTTATGTTTCAGTGAAATCACATAAACGCATTCAAAAAATATGAATTGATCTGGACATTATGCCCCTTGTGTGTGAGCCCAAAATGAACAGATGTTCAGCCCCCACACTGAAGTCATTGACAAAGCTGCCAAGGATGTGAGAAAAGTAAAGTTGGTTGATGCCTCCCTAGACAATTCTACCTGGAGAAATGGAATGCACAGTCAAGGTGTAAGGTTGTGACATTGGTGCAAAGAAGGGACAAATAGTTGTAAAAAAGTAGTATGAGGAGTGAGGGAGGAAGAAAAAGGATGGACGATGGGAATGACATTTTGAAAGATCTACGGGTGGAAGACTATGACATGTAGGAAGGGAAAAAACTCAACTAACCTATATTTACAGAACACTCTAAAGCAAAGAACACTGCTTACACTGTGCTGCAAATTGAGTAAAAAATAGTCATAGGATAACAAAGACTGACAAATCAATAACATAAAAACAGCAAACATCGTAAACACTGAAACATTGGAGATTATCTGAGTCAAAAGCCAGAGAATAAAAATGTGTTGTTTTTTTTTAAAACGGACACAGAGGGGCTTGGATAATGCTCAGTGGGATGTCATTCCAAAGAAGAGGGACCGACGTAAAAGGCCATGTACACTCTGAGCCTCTGCTTAGCCCTCATACCTTCAGTAGTGTCTGATCCTTTGTCCTGAGGCACCGGGCAGGTGCAGACCTTAGAGCAGTAAATTGGGGTGAGACCATTTACAGTTTTGAAAACAAATAAAATAATTTGAAAATGAACTGTAAAATGTACAGGGAGCCATTGAAGAGCGGTTAGAATTGGTCCCTCCTACAAGCACCAGTTAAAAGGCCAGCAGCAGCATTTTGGACCAACTGTAGAATCTTGAGGGAGGACTGGCTGGCCCCAAAATAAAGTGCATTAAAGTAACCCTGCTGAGGTTTAACAAAGGCATCGATTAAAAAGTGCTGTTGACAAAATAATTTTACTTAGCCTGCTGCCTAATATGAAAAAAAAAAGATGGATTTAAACACCAATTTAAAAATGCTATCCAATTTAGAAAAGGGAGATGGCTCAATTTATCCTGGTCTTCTGGTGAATATGGGACAACCAGTTTAACATCCTGCCCAACATTATAATCCAGTAATTCTGGCCCCTCAACATTGATTGACTGAAAGTTTGCAAAGGTTTTCATAATTGTGGCATGCCTTGAATTAAATAGGCACATATGTAGGTATTTATCAAATATTGGTTTTTGATTGATTGGCTGTGTGAAATTTTAAATATACGATTACAAAGTCATACTCAAGATCTGTGCATGTTTTTTTTTTGTAAGGCTGAATATGTCAGTGTTAAGGCAGTGCATGGTGTGCAGTCTTACTCAAATGTACATTTTTAGAATGACTGTGTTATTGTTTTTAGAACATTTTCTTTTATTTTCATTATGATTATGTAAAATTATTCCCTGGGAAGACAAATAGCATTCACAGTTAAAAAAGGTGATTCATGCTTCCAGCAGGGGATAAACTTTCACGTTAAAGCTGAACTGTTTTTGCATGCGGCAGCACATAATTTTGTGATGACACATAAACTTTGCTTGGCATTAAATAATGTGGGTAAGGGTATACAATTCTGCTCAAAAACTGCCCAAAATAAAAGACAGCCTTCCACAACAACAACGAGTTCATTTTCTGTTCAGGTTAAATCATCTTACATTAAGATCATTCGTCATCTGTTGGTTTAAATTCTCCATTTAAGACCACCCCTCCTTCCAACAATTATGTCTCTGTCACTTTCTGTCTCACTGTTTTCAGTTCCCTGTGGAGGGGTGCTGACGGGCCGCAGAGGCACTATTCTCTCTCCAGGATACCCAGACCCATATGCCAACTACTTGAACTGTGCCTGGAAAATAACTGTTCCAGAGGGAGCTGGCATCCAAGTAACACCCCCTTTCCCTGTTTGATATTCATTTGACACTTTGTGTTTTGGATTAAGAAGCAGGGCCTTCCTTCTCTTATGAATAATCGGTACGCCTGTACCGTTTGCACCTCTTCTAGATTCAAGTCGTGACCTTTGCAACAGAGCACAATTGGGATTCTCTGGATTTTTTTGATGGAATCGATGGCAATTCTCCAAGGCTTGGTAGCTACTCAGGTAAAAATAAATTCAAGTGCATGTTATGTGGCATGTGGAATTGCAAGTCAGAGCTCACAAGTTCCTGGAGGTAGCACAAATATGGTGATGGAGCAGATAACACTTCATGTGCTGTTTGAGCGCACTGTGTAAAACAATCAATAAACGAAAAAGAACGTAGTCCCCGACAAAATTATCGCACATCTTTAAAGAACCTCTTAAAGAATTCTCTGTCCCCAGTGTGGAATTGAAGTATTTCTCTGTAGCGCCTGCTAATGGCAATGGTGTTGTCCGGTTTGGGTGCAAATTAATAAGGATGGGATCCCACAGATGCAGACAGGGATAAAAATAAAATAAAATAAAATAAAAAAAAACGTACTTACAGAAAAATGCAAAACCGACAAAGTACAATAAAAGTCCCTGGTAACAGAGAGCCAGGATAGACTAAATAAAATAAATCGTTTGCAGCCGGCAAGGTAAGAAATAAATGGAAAATCACTTGCAATGAATCCAATTATACGAACAAAAACAGCATAAACAATAATGAAACATAAATGACACTTACACGCGAGATCAAAAAGTACAAAGATGAACAAACCATGAACTGTGAACGTGACCAAGAGCGTGTACAAAATTCTAACACTTGGGATTTGTGGAGTGAGCAAGGCGAATAATCCAACAGGTGACTGCCAGCATAGATGTCCACCGATTCTAATTTGTGACAGGTGCTGTGCTGGAGGGAACTCCTTCCACTTCCGCAGGGACTGAAATAAAAACAAACAGAAACATGACAGGTGCTCTTGCCTCAAGTTCTAATGGAAGAACACAGGCCAGTGTTTGAAGTTAGGGATTTGGTTTTAAATTGCAAAAGTGAAAATGTTTTTCACCGTTACTGTTCATCAGAATTAAATTAATTAATGGGTCAATATATTTTTAAGGGTGGGCTCTGTTGCTGCAGATCTAATTGCTCTCATTGTAATTGTAATGTCATTGCTCTCATTGTAATCAGCTTTGATCTGGCAAAAACATTTTGAACAGTTGGTCATCAGAGAAATATAAAGTTGTGTACTTACATGCTTACTATTATCTTTAGTTTCCATCTGCGCGTTTCAAAATGGAAGTTCTCCCACATTAGCCTTTTTTTCAACCAAATACTGACATACACTGTTGAAATTAAGAATGGACCCATTCTATTTCCAACATAGTTTATATTGTGTTTGTGTGTACACCACCAATACCATCACCACCACCCCCCAAAAAATAAATACAGTCAAACCTCGGTTTTTGAACGTCTCGACTAAATCGGTTTTCAAGCAAAAATTTTGAGTTTTTTATGCCTTGGATTACGACCGAAAATCGGTTCTTTACCAAATTGAGCACACTTGAATGTTCAATAAAGATTTGAAAAAAAAAGAGTGTCCAATGTGAGCGGACGTGTTCAATAAAGATTTTTTTTTAATGCATCGTGTTTGTTGACATCAACGCAAATCGGACTGTTATTTCTGCATTGTGTATCAGCCCCTAATCATGGCACCAAAGAAAGCAAGTGGTTGTAGTAAAGATGGTGAAAATAGTGCGCAAAGTCTTGCATTTAACAAAGATTTGATAGCGAAATGTGAATTAGGTGTGTGTGTGTTTGTGTTGGCTCAGGAGTTCGGCATGTCGAAATCGACGATCAGCAGCATCCTAAAAAAGAAAGACCATCTTAAAGTCACTGATGTGGTGGCTAAAGGATCTCGTGTGTTTAGCAAACAAAGGTCACAAATATTAGAGGAAGTGGAGAAACTTTTGCTGATTTTCATAAACAGCAAGCAGTGGACAGTCTTAGCCAATATACAATTTGCGGCAAAGCAAGACAATTGTATGGAGATTTGATTAAAAAAATATATATAATTATCCTAGCATTGCTTCTGAAGAGTTTGATTTTAATATAAAGCAAGCAGAGGATGGTTTGAAAAGTTTTGGAAAAGAAGTGGGATACACTCCTTGATTCGTCATGGGGAGGCAGCCAGTTCAGACAAGGAAGCTGCTAAAAAGTTTAAAGTTGAGTTTGAAAATCTCATCAAGGCCCAGGAATATCTTACCCAGCAAACTTTTAATATGGGCGAGACTGGACTTGTGTGGATAAAGCGGTTCAGAAAATGGATGGAGGAATGTTACCACGTACCGTAGCGTAGGATTGCAGAGAGAGAGTCCATAGTTACAGCCATGACTTTAGGGTTTATTAGTTCAAGGTGTAAAATAATGTCATCTACCATTGCCACGATGAGACAGAGAGAGAGAGAGAGAGAGAGAGATGTTACTGGAATTTTTATGTTACAATGTTAATGTGTATGTTAAAATTGGTCAAAATAAAACATACAAAATGTTTGTACAGTATTTTACATATTACCTGCTCTCTTATTACATCTGTATACTGTACATTGTATGGTGTAAAATAGTTTTTAAAAATGTTTTCTAGACTTGGAACGGATTAACATTTATTACATTGATTATAATGGAAAACATGGTTTCGGTTTTCGAACAAATCGGTTTTCTAACAGCCTTCTGGAAAGGATTATGGTCGAAAACCAAGGTATGACTGTAAATGAATAAATATAAAGAAGAGAAAGAAAATTCACCTTTTTTCCTTTTCATGTTGAAAGTTGAAGACTCTATAAAATCAATTAACAGTTGTTTTTCCCTTGCAGTATGAGTAACAAGTGTCCGTATGGTTTAGGTGGATCTAAATAGGGAATGGACATATGGAATGCTGAAGCTTGAACTTTATCCTCCATAATACAGGCACGACGATTCCTCAACTACTGAACAGCACATCAAACAACCTCTACCTGACCTTTCAGTCTGACATCAGTGTCTCGGCTGCTGGCTTCCATTTGGAGTACACAGGTATGAGAAGAAACAACTTGTCTGAAACCTGTCATGTTGTTTGTCACTTGGCTCTTCTCTTGGAAAAGACAAATAAAAATGCAACGATTAATCTGAGTGACAATACTGTAGTTGAATAAGTGAGGTATTCCATCTACTTAGGCTGGCCTTTTGGCAAAGCAGTTCTGAATATATTTTCGAGTAAACCTTTAGAAATGATTGATAATGTTTTAGGTTGGGGCAGCACAACATGTCTTGGTTCACACAAGTGCTCACAACCAAAAGGCTCTGAATTAGAATTTTGGCCCTCCTGTGCGGTGTTTGTATTTTCTTCCTGTGCTTGTGTGGATTGTCTTCAGGCACTTCCAGTAGTTTTTCCTTTTCCATTTTTCTCCGAAAATGTATGTCAGCATTGTGAAAGACCTTTGAATGGTTATTTATTTATATGTCTTGCAATTAGCTGGCAACTAGTCTAGACCACACCCTGCTTCTCACCGCGAATTCGACTGGGATCGACTCAAGCTCACTCACAACCTTAATGGGACAATGCTATTGAAATGGATCGATTGATGTTTTAAAATTTTAAATAAAAAAAACAAGTAAAAAAATAGTCAGTGTTAGACAGTGCTTTGAAACAACCATTCCCTGGAACGGTCAAGGGCTCCTTGGTGTAGTGATCTGGAAGCAAACTGGCTCATCATTCCCAAATGACAATGACGGGTGGGTGCATATCATGAAGAATGTACATTTTGTTTATTTTAATACAAAATACCCTGTAATTTTCACAATGTGTTTACAAATACATTAAATATGGTAAGTGTTGAAAAAGTGTGAAAAGACTGAAAGCAACCCCAAAATGTTCCTGACAAGCAGATGTTCTATGGAGCCCCACTAGTCTAAACATGACATTCTGATTAATATTGCATATGTTGGAGTTAACGAGTAAAATCCACCCGTTTTTGTCCATCTTGCCACTTGCTGTCGACTGAAAATGACATCACAGTTGCTCATGGCTCAGGTCATGACCAATCATGGCTCAGCTTCAGAAAACAGGTCAGCCGTGATTGGTCGGTTGAAGAATCATACTGCTGGTTTTAGTGTGCATAGTTCGTTTGATAGCGCCATCTGTATTTGTGGGAACGAGTCAGAAGTGGTGACCAGCATGAAGATTTTTACCTGCCCTTGTTTTGGATCTTACAACGTGAAAGTCCTGAAGAATGTGTAGGTGTGTAACAGTGATCTTCTCTGGAGTCCATCACTGTCCATTGTGGTCAGATGTTGTTCCTTCTTTGAAGTATCACCAAACCAGACTGTGATGAATGAACACAGCACTGGGTTGATAGGTATCAGTAATCTTCTCTGGAGTCATAACTGTCCGTTGTGGTCAGATTGTGCTCCTTCTTTGAGGTGGTACCAAACCAGATTGTGATGAATTAACACAGGACTTATTCAATGACTGCTGTTTAGAACTGCCTCAACAGCTCCTGTCGCATGCCTGGGCTTCCTCAGCAGGTGCAGGAACTACATCTTCTGCTGGGCTTGTACAACTGTGGCGAAGTTAGCTTCCCGAAGTCGATGATCATAGCTACAGTATTGAGTGTGTTAATCTCCCAGTTGTTCTGCACCAGACCACCAGCCTCTCCACTTCCTGTCTATATGAAGACTCATCACTGTTGTGAGTTACCTGACTGCGGTGTCATCTGCAAACTTCAGGAGTTTGACAGCTGGATACATTGAGGTTAGGGTTTGGCATCGGTAACCAAGAAGCAAGTGTGACCAGTCCTAACATTCTGGTCCTCCTGGGATCATTTGATGGCTAGTTCGCCTTGCGGAAGAAGCCCAAACAAAGAAGAACCAATAAAAAATGTTGGTGCGCAATAGTCGCCTCCGAAGCCACGGCACGGGTGCACGGCAGCCTGGTTGGGACCCGTTCCCATTGGCCGGTCATCTTCCCAGTTGGCCCCAGCGCCCGTTCCTCACCAGGCGCCTGTGGCTGCAGCACCGAAGTGTGCCGGCCCCTTCTTGCCTAGCTGTCCAGCTCTGCTCAGTGCTGGGACCTTGCTGTGGTGGCAGTTGTGTTGGCCATCTTGCTATATGGCCTCAGATGGTGTTTAGCAGCTGGATTAGGACTGGTGCAGAACCAGACTGTATGTCAAAATTGGGTTAGTATATCAAATGAAAATTGAGCCACCAAGTTAACCTGGAACGAAAATAGTGAGTCAACACAAAAGTACAAATGCCCATGTAATATTTAGCTTACAGAATACACAGCACACACATACATAGATACATTTTCCTTGTGTGTCCCACAAATGCAACTTTGTGTCATATACTGTATTTTCCGCACGATTCGGCGCACCTAAAAGCATTCAATTTTCTCAAAAGCAGTCTCAACAAATACAGGTACGTCTTTGTCTGTCTCCGTGCTTTCTTCCGTTCGACTCAAGAGGCGTTCAAGACCGCCGCCGAAAAACGTAATCTAACGATTACTTCAATGAAACTACAAAAATTGAAAATAATACATCAAAACCGAAAAGCAAGCAAGGATATCACCAAATAAATTTATTATAATAATAAAATTTATATTGTGATTTCATCATTTGTGAATAAAGTAATCCCTCGTTTATTGCGGTTAATGGGGACCAAAACCACCCGCGATAAACGAATATCCGCGAAGTAGCGACTAATTAACATATACAGGTATATTTTTAAAAAATGCCCCACGTGGGCCTTTGCACTTGAGCAAAGCGCGCGCGCACACGCACACACAGCCCAGCGATCCCACTGAGTGCAGTAGACGTGTTTATGATTAGTCAATGAAGGTTGTTTAGACAATTGAGGATGGAGAGACCTGCTTTTGTTCTTATAAGTCTCCCCCCCCCCCACACACACAGGCCAGCGATCCAGCTTGTGCATCAGACGTGTTTATGATTATGTTTATGATTAGTCAATTAAGACAATTAAGGATGAGAGAGACCTGCTTTTGTTCTTATAAGCCTCCTCTCTCTGTCCTTCTCTTTCTCTCAGCAACACACATAAACTCACCTGCGCGGCCCATGCTTGCAGCACACACGCGCGCCCCACGTGGACCCTCCGAGCTTGAGCAGAGTGCACACACACAGCACGCATAGTAAACAACACTTAGACACTGAAAAAAAAAATTATGAATGAAAAAGTCCGCGATGCACCGAAGCCACGATAAACGAACCGCGAAATAGCGAGGGATCACTGTACACAACAAAGGAATAAAGAAGTACGACTGAAATCTTCAAGATGGCGCCGCGAGAGTGGCTGCCTTTCCAGCAGCTTTCCAGCAGCTCCCATTTATTTTGTTCTTCTACTTCTTCCTCTCATAACTTTGCTGCTGTGAAGTGGGAATTTCTCCATTGTGAGACTATTAAAGGTTATTAAAATCAAGCGAGGAAATCACAAAATAAATTCTGTAGGGGGGGATATAGAATTTATTTTGTGATTTCCTCGCTTGATTTTCTGTTTTGATGCATTGTTTTCAATTTCCGTAGTTTCATTTAAGTACAGTAATAGTTAATTTACATTTTTCAGAGGCTGTAATGAACGCCTCTCAAATTGAATGGACTCCTCTCGAGTTGAGAACTGATGTTCTGCATCGGCCTGATCTCACTCAGTCATATCATACCCAAAAGTAGTGGTGAGTATCGGTTCAGAAGTAGAATAACGGTCAGCTACCTACTCTGCATGGATGACATAAACTGGGATGCTCAAAACGAGTGTAACATTGACTCCCTGATTCATTTTTACTTGGTCTCCACTTTAAGGAGATACAGCCAGGTAGGTGAGAAAACAATTTATTTATTGATTTCATTACTTTAGGGGCCTTCACTTCAGCCTCCCCTAACATTTCAGCAGCTCTCCTAAAGCCAGACTTATATTGTATTTATTCTTCCATGAAATATCATGCTTTATATCGCAAATGCAGTCCCTCATTGTGTGTTATTGAGTGAAGTGTGCAGAGGCCAGTGTTATTTCTGTATAAGCTAGATAATGTGACAGCATAATGAATCTATTTTTCACACCCAGGGGAAGCATCAACTACTGTATATGGGATGTTCGTTTCTCAACAACATATGCAATGTTGTAAAGAAGAATTATATGTATAGCCTACCAGTACTCTGTTGTCTTGATTAAATTAATCATGTCTGGGCGTTTCCCTCCATCAATCTATTTTCAACATCGCTTATCCTTAACCGCGTCACGGGGGTTCCTGGAGCTTATTGCGGGTAACTTTGGGTAAAAGGCAGAATACACTTTGAAGTGGTTGCCAGTCAGTCATAGGGCCTTTCCAGATATTGATTAAGAATGATTTATGTCAAAACACTGTAATATTACAGACCGTCCCATTCGTAACACTCGACCATCACTAACCCCTCTCTAGCTACTGACCATTCAGCATAAAATCAGTCTGTTAGTTGAAGTTATAATTAATTCAATGAATTATTATCATCCATCCACCCAATCTCTCCTGCTTATCCTCACAAGGGTCGCAAGTGTGTTGGTGCCTATCCCAGCTGATTTTGGGCGAGAGTCTGGGTACATCCTGAACTGGTTTCATGCCTTTGTCACATCCCGGCTCGATTACTGCAATGCCCTTTACTTTGGAGTCAGCCAGTCCTCCATTAAGCGCCTTCAGCTGGTCCAGAATGCCGCTGCTCGCCTCTTGACTGGTACTCGTAAGAGGGAGCATATAACTCCTACTCTGGCATCCCTTCACTGGCTCCCATACATTTTAGAGTTATTTTCAAGAGCCTCTTATTTGTTTTCAAATCTCTGAATAATCTCGCGCCACCTTACCTCTCTGAGCTCATCCGCCCCTACACACCTGCCCGGCGCCTAAGGTCTGCGGACCAGACATTATTAGAAGTACCAAGAACTAAACTGAGGCTCAGAGGGGATCGAGCCTTTTCTGTTGCTGGTCCCTCTCTCTGGAATGACCTCCCACTGAACATTCGGCAAGCCTTCTCGCTGCCCATCTTCAAAACCCTCCTCAAAACTCACTTGTATTCTTTGGCATTCGACTCAGCATGACTTAGATTTGTTCTTGGTTTTACTGTTTGGTGCTTTCTACCCCCTTTATTACCGATTTGTCTTACTGTTTATTGTGCATGTTAAATTGCTCCATGTACAGCACTTTGTATGCAGCGATGGCTGTTTGAAAGTGCTCTATAAATACTGTTGTTGTTGTTGGTTGACAGCCAATTGCAGGGCACAAATACAGTAAGACCTTTCACGCTCACATTCAAACCTGCGGACAAATTGGAGTCTTCAGTGACCTACCATGCCTGTTTTTTTAATTTTGGAGGAACAGGCATACCTGGAAAAAACACACACTGGCACGGGGAGATCCTGCAAACTCCACAAAGGAAAGGTGTGGCCCACAATTGAGTCCACAACCTCAGAACTGTGAGGTGATGTGCTCACCAGTAGGCAACATTGTTAATTTACTTTTGCTAACATTACTTTTATCCCTCCATCCATCCATTATCTGAACAGCTTTATCCTCACGACACTCAGGCTGGAGTAGGCTCCCAGCTGACTTTGGGCAGTAGGCGGGATACACCCTGAACCTGTTTGCCAGCCAATTGCAAGGCACACATAGAAAAACAACCATTCACACTCACACCTAAGGACAATTAAGAGTATTCAATTAACCTACCATGCATGTTTTTGGAATGTGGGAGGAAACCGGAGTACCTTGAGACGCAGGCACGGGGTGAACATGCAAATCCCATTCAGGAAGGTCAGAGCTCAGAATTTAACTCATGACCTCTGCACTGTGAGGCAGATCTGCTAACCAGTCAATCACTGTGCCGCCCTATTATTATTATTTTTAGTAGTAGTAGTTATTCTCATGAACAGGGCTTGGGAAGTCTGGCTCATTGAGAGCCTTATGCTGTCTGTTTTAGATCACTCTCCTTCAAAAAAAAAAAAAAAAACACGCTGACATGGGGAGAACATGTAAAATCCACACGGGAAGGCCGGGGCCGGATTCTAACCTACGACCTCTGAACTGTGAGGTTGACAGGCAAATCAGTTGACTACCGTGCCGCCATTCTTCTTCTTATTATTATTATTATTATTAGAAATGCAATAACTTCACAGTTACGGTATGGAATGCTTGCAATATAATAAGAATACAACCCGAATTCCGATGCAGTTCAGACAGTGTTTTAAACATAAATAAAAACAGAACACAATTGATTTGCAAATCATGTTCAAACTATATTCAGTTGAATTCATGACAAAGACGAGATTTTATGTTCAAAATTATAAACTTTATTTTTTTTAGCAAGTAATTATAAATTTTAATCATTAATTTTACACTTCATAATATGCCATGCATTTTCAGGGAGACGGGTCAAGACTGCAGGCAGGCCAATCTAGTACCCACACTTTTTTACTGCATAGTCATGCTGCTGTAACACATGCAGAATTTAATTTGGCCAGGTCTTGCTGAAATAAACATTGGTGTCCATGAAAAAGATGCTTGGATGGTAGCATATTGTTCCTTAAAACCTCTATGTTCCGTTCACCATTCAAGGTGCCCTCACAGATATGGAAGTTACCCATGCCATCGGGACTAACACAGTCCCATACCATCATGGATGCTGGCTTTTGAACTTTGCATCGATAACAAACGAGATGGTTCTTTTCCTCTTTGGTCCGAAGGACACGCCGTCCAAAATTGAATTTGATATGCAGACTTGTCAGACTACAGAACACTCTTCCACTTTGCATCAGTCCATCTTATGTGAACTTGGGGCCCAGAGAAGCCGCCAATGTTTCTGGGTGTGGCTTTTGATTTGCATCGTAGCATTTTAAGTTGCACTTATGATGGTGTGCCTAACTGTATATACTGACGTTGGTTTTCAGAAGTATTCGTGAATCTGTGTGGTGATACCCTTTATCCGTTGATGTTGATTGTTGATGCAGTGCTGCCTGAGGGACGGAAGGTCACGTTGTTGTTGTTTGGCCTTGCCGCTTGCATGAAGTGATTTCTCCAGATTCTCTGAAATTTTTGGACGATCAATGATGAAATTCCTAAATTTATTGTGGAATATAATTTTTACACTGTCCAACTGTTATCTCACACAGGTGTTCAAAAGAGGTGAACCTTGCCCCATCTTTGCTTGTGAGCAATTCAGGGTACTCCTACTACTATTACTTGTGCTACAGCGAGGGTCGGGGTATCCCGTCCCTGTGCATTGAGCTTACCAAATGCGGCAATTTTTTCCAAAGCTATTGTGCCAGCTGCTCTGCATCCTCCACAGCAACTTCCTGTTGTTGGAGGTCACCTTCAACGACGTCGAGCCATCGGGTACGAGACTTTCCTCATGGTCTTCTCCAGCCTGCAGCCTTTGGGTCAAACTGGAGGATGGCTCATGTAGAATGGTCGGGGGGCAGATGAAGAACATGGCTGAACGAGCGGGTGTGGCGTTGTGCGATCAATGAAGATGCTCGGGGCTGGCGCGTGCGAGATCTAAGCACTTCATTGGAAACTCGCTGGGGACACCTGATGTTCTCTAGGGTTCTGAGAGCCCTGCTATCAAAACCATTGATTCTTGCGGCGATAGTGTCATTCAGGGGCCATGTGTCTGAGCTATTGAGCACGATGGAGAGTATGGCTGAGTGTAAATCCGGAGCTTCATCTTGCATGAGATGGTCTAATGTCGCCATGGATCCCAGATACACATAGATCTTGACAGGCTCTATAATGTCACAACCAATGCGAATTGTGGGTGGATCTGGTCCATCACGATATACATTAACTTGGTTTTTGTCCAGCTCACTTGAAGGCCGAGCTGTGCTGCCTCATCACTGTAAATGCCCATAGCGTCTCTCAGCTGACTGGGTTGTGCTGAGCAGGATGGTGTCATTGGCGTACTCCTTGTCAGTCAGGTGGTAGTTGCCAAAGGTCATTCCTGTAAGAATACATTGTTTGTCTATGGTGTCGCCCCTCCCTTTTGTTTTGCTACCTTTTTCAGTGTGGGCTGGGTGCCTGCCTAATCGGTGCACCTGCCTCCCCTCCACACCTGAGAGTCTTCTACTCATCAGCCACTTGAAGCATAAAAGCCAGCCCGAATAGCCACCTGTTGCCAGTTCATCAGTGATCTTTCCCGCCGCACTCGCTTCTGCCAAGCCGTTACACTCCTGCGTTCCTGCACTCGTTGAATTGGTCATTTTGACTATCATTCTGTTCCTGCCACCTCAACCTATCCCACTTCCTGACAATAAAACCCTTCTGAGTTCAGTGTGTCTGCGTGAGGGTCCAGTGCCCATCTCTCACAAAGCCTAACAATTCCGAGGACGCACTCGCAGAACCTAAACATTGAATGGTTGATGACGCAGTTAAAGAGGTCCCGAGCAGTCACGCAGCCCTGGCAAACACCACTAGAAATGGTAAATCAGTCGGAGTCAATGCCATTAATACAGACGCAGCTCTCTGCCTTGCTGTAGAGTAGCTGGAGCAGGGCGATGATCTTGGGTGGCGCTCTGAGGGCTCGGAGGATGTTCCACAGTG
Organism: Hippocampus guttulatus; assembly: GCF_054856545.1. Lineage (NCBI taxonomy): Eukaryota > Metazoa > Chordata > Actinopteri > Syngnathiformes > Syngnathidae > Hippocampus > Hippocampus guttulatus. The sequence goes on from NC_141266.1 coordinate 3,659,844, forward strand.
AGGAGTGGGATACAGTGTCAAACGTGGCCTTCAGGTCGATGAATCTGATGTACAAACGGTGGTCTTTACGGAATTCACGGGTCTACTCTATCAGCACATGGACGACAGAGATGTGGTCAATCATGGAGCGATTGGGTATAAAGCCAGCCTGCTGGGGATGGCGGCAGCTTCTGTTCACTGGTAGGGCATGGCTAAGCAAGATTCTGGTAAAGACCTTCTCAGGGTTGGTGAGCGGGGTTATTCCTCTGTGGTTTCCACAGACAAGCCTGTCACCTTTGCGTTTACAGAAGGGGAGGATGACCCCTCTGGTCCAGTCACAGGGCAGCTGTTTGGGCTCCCACGCCTGATTGAATAGGCGGGTTAGGCACTTCACCATGCCACCACCTCTGAGCATTTCCCCGGTCATGGCACAGATGCCGGGGGCTTTTCTGATGTTTATCTTCTTTAGTGCAGCTCTCCTCGGGATTACAGGGTCTTTTCAGTAGGGGTCGCTAGGTGGTGCAGCGTTTGCAGCCTCTAGGAGAGTGGGATCAGCCAGGATGGTTCTGTGCTGCAGGAGGAGGCTAAAATGCTCCTTCCAGCGCGCAAGGCAGTTGGCTTCTGTTGTAATGAAATTACTGTCTGAATCTTTTAACAGGGCTGTCTTTATGCGTGGACCGCTATGGCCTTGGCACAGTAGACTAACTATGCGGTTCATGTTATTGCTGCTGGCCAAGGATGCAAGCTGTCGGGCTTCTGCCTCCCAGAACCTCTCGCTCTCCTAAGTGATGGCCACATTGCGCAGGTGGTTAAGTCGCCGATATTCCGTGATATTGCCGAGGAGCCAGGGTTTCACGCCGCTGGTCGATGATGTTTTGTGTCCTCTATGATATCCAGGGCTTTCTCGGGGAGGATTATAAGCACCCAAGGACATTGTGAAGAGACTGGAGAATATTTTTCTTGAAGGTCGCCCAATCTGTCACCTTGTTGGGTGCCAGGGCATCAAGACTGCGGCGAATGGAGCGACTAAAGTCTGTGGTGTTGTTGAGGTCATTGAGTAGGGAGGAGTTGAAGTGAGGCAAAGTGCTGGTTGGCTCTGACCTTAAGGTTAAGCTGAGCCAGCAGCGGGCATTGTTCTGTGTTGCCAAGCTGTGCTCCTCTGTAAACCCGGCAGTTGGTGACAAATGACTTCCTGCGTCGAGAAATGAGGATGTGGCCCTTGTTCTGCCATCTGGGCTGTACCACGTCCAATGATGGATACGTTTCCGGGGAAACCAGGTGTCAGTGACACAGAGGTTGTTATGATGACAGAATAGGAGGCGGTTGCCGTGCGCGTTTGTGGCCCTATCAACAAAGGTGGTACCGACAGGCGAGCCGGTGGACCGATCACTGCTGGATAGAGTGCCGTTGGTGTCAGTGAGAATGATGGTGACAGCGTGCGGTGGAGCTTGGTTGACAGCCTGGTGGAGGTGGTCAAAGAACATGTCCTTCGCATTGTCATCAGCGACATCCGTGGGGGTATAGGCGACAATCACTGTCATCTTCTCATGGTGGTGGAGGAGGCAAGCAGACAGTACGTTGTCGCTTCACGGCGTCCAGCTGGTGAGGGACCATTAGGATCACACTGCATATTAACAACTCATCTGCCTCCTCACTAAAGGAAGAGCCCGTGCTGGCAATCGGTATTTTGCTGAATGAAAAATATGGAAAAGTGGAATAATATTGAAAGATATGGAATGATGCACTTATAAAAAATGATCTGAAATAACATTAGAAAATTTATGGTTTGAATAGGCTGGACAGTTTAAAGTTAGAACAGCCGAATCAATAAAAAAAAAGGAAACTATCAGAAAGAAAAAACTAATTGTGGCTCTGATTTTGAAATGTTGACAAAAATGTGGTATGAGCTGAACAGTTTAAAGTTGGAATGGTTTGAATCAGGGAAAAAAAATCGAGACCCCCCCAAAAAACAACATACATTTAGGCTTTTATTTAGAAATTTTCAAAACAAAATGTGATCGGGATAGGATGGAAATGGTGAACAAAAAAATGTTGCAACAGTGACATTATGAAAGACATCACAAAAACTTCAGAGTAGAAGGGCTATTTTCAAACTTTTGTCATGCCACACCTGCCAAAACCAATGAGTGTAGGTGAGGGCTGATGGGATTGATGTTGTAATGCTGTCCTGCAGACGCCTCTTGAAATAAACATGTCCAGTTCATTGCTTCAAGAGTCCATCTCCTCCACTCGAGCAAGCATGTTGGTGAAGCGCAGCTGCACAGCTGTAAGCCAAGAAAAACATGCACGGTTCAAGTTGTGATGGTGATAGTGACAAGCAAAATTGTACTTCACAGCAGGTGAAACTTCCACCTGAAGTATGTTTGTTAGCAAAGGGAGCAGTCGTAGAATTTCTCATGAGGAAAGATCAGACCAGTGTGTACAGTATTAAAAATAAACCAGACCCAAGGTTTACCAATGTAGTTCTTGTATGTTTTTACTTAGAGTATTTACTTGGCGGATATTTTTTAATGACTGATATTTTTAGTACAAAAACTGTCATAAGTTTAGCTTTGTAAAGATGTAAATGTAAAACAATCCACCATCTGTATTGCATTGTTGCAGTGAACAAATGGGTTTTTAACAGCAAGTCCACATCATTTGAGGTCGATCTTACGAGTGTAGGCCCACCTATGGCCAGCATCCGACTCTTTGCCTGGTTTCATGCAGCTCTTAAATTGCTTTTAACGCTGAACTTTGCAGCATGCCTTTATCATCCCCATTGTGTACGTGGTAAGGGGCGGTCACCAGGGATTGGAGCTGTGTGGCTCGGATGTCTGCCGCGATGGCAAGTCACCTCAAATTAAAACATACAGTATTCTGTTTTAGTGATGTCAGAAAGCATTTGCAATTGGAGAGGAGCTTGTGAGTGATTTCCTCCTATTGTGATAGACTTATGTACTGGTAATTGCATGAGGGCAATGGAGTCTTACATATACCTCATACAGTGTATTTACTGTATTAATGAAAGATACATATTTTCTCCAATTTCCCTTCATTCTTAAAATGAGCACAGACTGGGCTTTGATTTGTAACAATTAAAGATGCATTTTGTCAAATGTGGACATATTTTTTTATTAAGATAAGAAAACCTTTATTGTCTCACAATGGAGAAAGTTGCAATTTACAGTAGCAAAGTTTGGAAGGAAGAAAGTAGAAAATGTAGAAAACAATGGGTTGTATTGAAACAATTTATCAATACAACCCTTGCAGTTGAAGCCAGAGGACAACCATCTTACGTTGGCACAGTTACTGACAACTAATGTCATTTTTTTCGCTGAAAACACTGTGAACAGTGCATGTTTTACACGAGGATTCCGGTGAGGGTAATGAGAACCTCTCAAAGAATGAATTTCACTATTTGCATCAACCATATAGTAAGAGCGACCCACCAGGCTTCTCGTTCTGTCTCCTCTGAACGGATTGGAACTGGGAAGTAAATTCCTTGTGTGTTTCTTGCATACTTGGCCAATGCGTCTGATTCTGATTCTGCTATTATCTCAGTATCGTGAATTGTGACTGACAGAAATTAGGTTTGCATCTCGTAGCGAATGTTGTCCCAACTTATGTTTTGGTTCATCACAATACATTTTGACCTCCAGCAAGCATTTATAAATGAAGGACTATCTTATCTCAGGAGTATTTCCTACAATTCACCAAATAACTTTCTGTAGTCTGTACAAATCACGTTACAAGTCCAACTTCCCACCTTCCTCGAAGCAGCATAAGTCCATGGGTCTACTACTCATCTAAACCAATTGGAAAAGTCTCACTTTTTAGTCCCTGGTTTCACTTCTATAGCACACTATTACGCGTCTGACTGAATGCGGCAATTAAATGCAAGCGAGATCGAGTAGGCCTGGCTGCAGAACGCAGTGGGAGGTGTGCTTCACCATAGGGTGGACCTAAACATATGGCTCTGCCCACACAAATTATGAACTGTATTATGACATTACGCATATTTTTAAAAGATAAAAAATGAGAAGCTCCCACCCTTGCCACTCAGGGGAGAGCCAAATGAACTGTTTGACAAACGTTGTTGACGTGTGTTTAAGGGTTCTGAAAATGGGAGTGTCGATGTTGGCTCTGAGTGTCGATGTCACAGAAAAAAGTTGCGGTCAAAAGACATCTTCCAAATATTGTGTAAAATTGAGTGTGACACATGCAGTATCACATGATCCCAGTGGCGGACGCACTCTGTATGGTTGAGGTTATTATTTGGGTTTCAGTCAATCGAGGGTTTGTAATTTTCAATGTTAAATAAAGTGTGAACAAAAACAATAAGCGTGACATGATGAGACAGCACATCATTGAGGAAATAGTTGAACAAAAAAAGAAGAAAAAGAAAGAAAGAAGAGGAAGGCGTTTAGACATTGAGAACCCATGTGTCAAAGGTTCAGACCAGGGGTGTCAAACTCATTTTTGTCACGGGCCACATTATAGTCAGTTTCCCTCGGAGGACCATTATGGCTGTAAAACCGTATAAATGTTTAATCACCTCCTCATATTATTAAATACTGTATACAGTACACAATTAATAGATAACTATTTTTGAAATCAAAAGTCGAGGCAGGAGAGTAGTTTGTTACACTGTTGTTCAAGTTTCTGTAATAATGTAAAACACGAAAATGTTTTACATTATTATTCATCATGATTATTTACTACATATGACGTTATGAAATTTGGTACAGATTTTGGCATGCGTCATGGAAGTTGACCTGGTTGATTTGCTTTCACGGGCCACATAAAATGATGTGGCGGGCCAGCTCTGGCCCCCGGGCCTTGTGTTTGACACCCGTGGTTTAGGCCTACCCCACGTTGAGCTGAGCTTTGAACCGCACTCTGTAGCCAGGGCTTACACAGCGAGATATCAGGTACCAATGCATGCATGTCACGGGCATAAAATTGGGGGGGAACAACATTGAGTAGTGTTTCCTAAATTCAATCTCAAGGGAGAGAAAAATGCACAGCAAGACAAAAATAAGAAGATGATCGCAAGACCTTTGAACACAGTTTTTGTTGAATGAATTTGTAACACCCATCAAACAAAAAAAAATTGTTTTTGCTGTTATTTGTTTTTTACGCTGTTCTTGCAAGTGTATAAAACCAGCGCAAAAATGCAGCACATATGCTGGTCTCTGCTGGGGATTTTCAGCAGGACCCTTCTGCCTCTCCCCAAAAGATTATTGTCACCTTTATAAAGACGTGTTTTTTGGCTGGCCAATTGTGCCAAAATATTACTCCAAGTGTAGGCTTACCTCATTCAGTCCACTCATCTAACGTCTCATGTATTTCTTGAGCGTTCATTGGGTTGTTGTGTGTGCTTTTTTTAAGGCTACATCTCCTATGATTGAACGCACCATTATCAGGTCACGACAGTTGCCATGTTTACAGTCATCAACTCATCTCTAGCACTTGTTTCAAGCCGACAACTCTTGGGAACATTTGACCAAGAGGTGTTATTCTTTTGCACGTTTATCTTCTATTTTTAATAGCTTGTGCAGGTGCTCTAGCTTTTGTGGCTCAGATGGTCCTCGCACAAACTGTCAATGCAATGTGCCAAGTGTGAAAGTTTTGTTTAGGTGAATAGATTGGACAGTATACGCTACCAAAGTTTTTCAACACTCTATATGCATTCAATAATATAACAGATGAAACATTTACATGCATTTGCTCATGTTTATATCATTTCTAATTGTAATTTAATTTGTATGTGTCTTTTTTTTTAATATATCACCAGCTCCCCACAATATAATCATAATTATCCTATTGTGAGGTTCATGTCAGGACGAGATCATATTATAACATTTGGATATCGTTGCATCCCTACTCATAAGCAGGTGTTGGATCCTACATCGTGCAGAAGAATGATTGTTGCCTACACGTATGTTGTGACTCTTTCCTAAGCAATAGGTTTGGATTCGTGCCCCGAACCGCAGCCCCCAACTAACGGCCACAAAGTGGGAGACCGCTACACTGTCGGCGACATGGTTTCCTTCCAGTGCGACGAAGGCTTCTCGCTACAGGTACGTGAAAACATTCTGTGTGAGCAAAGCGGTCCAATGCAGCTTACTATGATAAGCAAATCATATCCACCTGCCCAGAGTGACAATTTCAGTAAATAGCCTTTATCACTCATCTTTTAGGACAGTATTCCAAAGTTCTTTCCTCCATCTGTGAGTGAGTGATCTATATATATATATATATATATATATATATATACATACAGTATATATATATATACTGTACATATATATAGATTTAGATATATATGTGTGTGTGTGTGTGTCCACACAATTGTATGTACACACAATAATTTGATCACTTACTTTTAGACATTTTAAGGGAAGCTGAGCTTCCCTTGCAGTCTTAGAGCAATCACTTCTGATATGTATATATATATATATATATATATATATACACACACAAACATATTGAACCCATGACCTAACCAGGCGACCACTGTGCCGCCCTGTATTGTATTGGACTGGATACATTTACATGTTTTACTACGAATAAGACTGTAGATTGCAAAATGTCTTGTGTTTACTTAGAATACCTTTAAAACACCATAATAGGTTGAACCTGGAAACCAGGAAAAAATGCATTTTAATGCTTCATTTATTCGTGTTTGGAAATTATAAATTGCATTTTTGTGTTTTTCCAAACAGGGTAATGCATATATTACGTGCATGCCTGGTCCTGTCAGAAGGTGGAATTACCCTGTACCATTATGCTTAGGTAATGTATTTCACTCATTTGATATTCAAGAGCATCAAAAACCATGTTTAGTCTTTCCTGTCGATGTTTTATATTTGTTCAGCACAACAGGAGTACAACCTTAAAGAGGGCTTTTAATCATTTGAGGGAAAGTAATAAGAGCACTATGCCTTCATGGTAGCCAAAATTTTGGATGTGTGGGCCTGAAGGTTGAATTCTCGACTTTCCCGCCGGTTGAAAATCAATAAGGTTTTTTCACCATCTCAATGTATTTTTGTATTTCTGATACCCTTGATGAGCATCAATATTCTGCGCTGCAGACGGCTACTTTCTCAGATGTTGGTTGCCACACTGATAGATTCTACATATTGATAACCAAACCCTTCACTCACTTTCAACGTCTGATCTTTACATCCCCTCAGATGACATAATTTCACAAACACACACATTAACACACGGGAACACAGAAACCACATTCCTTTTATAAATGTTCTGTCCCTGCAGTGTTCACAGTTAACTAAAGATGTAAGTACTGGCATTAGTTGACAGAAAGACCCGTATTAGACCTTTGTGGGTATTTGTTCACTCAACCTATACTCAGTCTTTCCCATACTTTCTTGCTGATATACTCACACGAGAGTAGCTGTATTGCTCTTCAAAATGTATTTTATAATTTACTCAGGTTCTCTTTTCCACTGCTCATTTTAAAACAATGTGGTCAAGCACGTGCCCACCACCAACATCATCGTCAAATCCCTTTTTCTATGTATATCTGCCTGTGTTTGATAGTCCCCAATGAGGTGGCAATAATATCCCCTTAGGTTTCTAGCCATTTACCACAGACAGTAAACGAGCTGTTCTTATATCAGGAAAGAAAAGAGGGAGGGTTTACTTCCAAGTTCACATTGATTCCTCCTCGAACTGCAATCACTCCTCACCTAGGTGTTTACGTAAGAGCCGAGCTGTTGCCCCATGGCAGGGTGGTGAGTGAAGAAATGACAAAACAAAGGAAGGACGCGGATGCATTGAGTGGATGACGTTCTCAGTTCTCAGCAATCATTGATGCTGTCGTGTTATGGGCCACTTGTTTCATTGTTATTCAAAGTCATCACCAAGCAGGCAATGTTGTTCTGAGTCTTTGGGGCATAGTCCACATGGGTTTTATGTCAGAGATGTCGACCGCCCCACCACGGAACCATCCTGCAGAGAATTGACATGTTCTCTCTCCTTGGTTGGTCTCCCTCAGCTCAATGTGGCGGCTCCATGTCCGATTTCAGCGGCGTCATCCTCAGCCCGGGATTTCCAGGGAATTACCAGAGCAGCCTGGACTGCAGCTGGAGAGTTCGACTTCCTATTGGCTTTGGTCTGTCACACTGACGGTCACTGCCCCCATCAGCTCCTACTCTCTTCTGTCCATAATGTGACCTCTCTTTATTGTGCTTCCTTGTATGCAGTCTTCTAAAATCAAGTTACCAGAGCCCTTTTTTAAGTATCACAGAACTGCTGCTATCAGATAGATTCACTGTTGGTCCTTTAGAGTGACTTTTCAAAAAGCTGGAATTGAGAACATCTTTTTGGACTATTTACGTCAGATAAAGTGGGATGAAATTGCCCTATCAATCTATAACCTTGGTCCTTCTTTTTTAATTTAAGATAGTGGCACAATTTGAGGATACAACAGTGTAACAAGATTTAGTCACTACTTCGTATCAATACTTTTTCATTGATAAACCATTTGTAAAACCCCAAGACAGATGTAAAATGTTACCAGTCACATTGATTTTTGTGGATATGACCTCACAGTGTCAATTTGTGACTTGGATTCTATTTTCTTAATTTATTTCCCCCATTAACTCTTGTGTTGTGCTTTTTCAGGCATCCATCTGCAGTTTTTGAACTTCTCCACAGAGCCAGTTCATGACTATCTTGAAGTGCGCAGTGGGAATTTGGAGACTGCAACTGTGATTGATCGGTTCAGTGGCTCACTGGTACCCAACTCTCTGTTCAGCACCACCCATGAGACGACGCTCTTCTTCCACAGCGACTACTCCCAAAACAAGCCTGGCTTCAACATTATCTATCAAGGTAAGGTCAAGAAAGTACAGTCAAACATAAACATATGTAAATCATCTTTACATGTTGAAAATGTAATGTGCAATGTTAAAACGGCACCGAGGGTTACATTTAGCAGTTAGCTGAGAGACTGAAAACATTATGGTGATAGTTGTAATAATTACAGTAAAACACCTTTCAACCCTGAAAGTTAGGAGGGCCCGCCGAAGGGCCCTCCGTCATCTGTCAAAACAAATCGCTGATGCATGTCGTCAGCTGAGTACATGTGTGAACATGTTATACATCTTTTAAAAGCTGAGTTTCTGGAGATTTGAATGGTACCCTACATGTTACAATTGTCGAATTTGAACCGGAACTTGGCGAGACCTCAAGTTTTGATCCTGTAGTGTTTTCAAGTCCTAATCAACATTCTAAATCCATTTTCAAGGCAGATTTTGTGAAAAGAAATTAGTCGACCATAAGATTCGCCTTATTTTTCTGTTTTCGAACATCCATAGTTCAGTGGCAGGAGCATTTACACAGATTCTTACTGTATGGGAGAAATATTCATAATGATAAAATGATGAATATTTCATAAAGAGACCAAAACTATGCTTTGTGCAGAACTAACAGTGCAGTCTGTTAGTTCTTGACAATTATATTTTGACAGTTGCAAGATAGTTGTAAATTATTTTTAAGTCCTCTTTTCTGCCTGTTCCTATATTTTGGCCAACTCTTTAATTTGACAAACTGTTTAACAGCATACGAGCTCCAAAGATGCCCGGATCCACGTCCATTCCGTAATGGCGCAGTGATCGGCCAAGACTTCAGTGTGGGGATGACCATTACTTTTGAGTGCCTCCCGGGTTATACTTTGCTCGGGGAGCCTTCACTCACTTGCCTGCATGGAGTCAGCAGAAACTGGAATCACCCCGTACCTCGCTGTGAAGGTGATTCGCAAGCATCGTGGAGAAACACTCTTTTTGTCATCATTACCAACTGCAGCCACCGACTTGTCGTCCTGAATGTTTCTTGCGCACACGAGACATCTCAAACACTTTGACCACCCACATAGCACATGTTCATTGCACTATAAATGGATACAGCCCATTAAATTGATATATGAACCATTTGCAAATCTTTATGGCAAAGCCAATCAAGTCTAGTAAATGTCAAGGTGAATCCTCTCACGTTGCCCAGGGTTAATATGTCAGGACTTCCCCTAATTTTCTTCAGTGATTCCATGAAACACACAATCACTTTTATGGTTTACAACATAGGTTGGTGTTTTGAGGAAAGTGTGGGTAAACCATTTTCCCCTTGCTCTATATCATGCCACATTAGCCCCTTACAGAGAGGCCGTTACAGCCGGCTTTCTTCCGTCTTTATACCAGCTTACCGTTCTATATCCAATGGGGGGCTTGACATCAACCTGTAAATAATTAATAGTTGCCAGTGTGTGATTGTTTAATTAAAGACCTACACCCTATGCCCACACCCTTTGGTGTCAAAACCTATTTGAGCTGCAACTCTGACATCGCCATGCATCTCGTTATCTTAGTGCGACGAGCTATACCGCCTGAAAGAATTCAGACACACAAATGTTGATTTTCTGTCAATCCGGCCCAAAAGTGACAGGCGAATACCGGCTCTGCTCTGAGGCCTTCGATGCACCAATTTACCAAGGAACCAGCGCGAAAGCAGCAATTTTTCTGTTGGACTACAATTTTTATGTTTTGTCTTTAATCAAGAAGAAACATTGTCTCCAGGGCAGTGCTTTGGCTTTGAGTCCAAGTTCAATGTTAAAGTTACTCTCTATTAGGACAATGACAGAAAAGGTTTAATGTCGGAACCACTCAGAGTCATCATGTTCCCAGCAACCGGTGCCACGCAACCCCTGCAGTGGATTTCCGACAAATGCTTACTCGACTCAATTCCTCCTTGAAAGCCTAATAGCATGCTGCTATGGTTATTTTTTGAAAATCGTTACCAATATGACTGTAATACCAAATACATTTGTCTTGAACTTACAGCTCTCTGTGGCGGGAATGTAACATCAATGATTGGCACAATTTACTCTCCTGGACACCCAGCTGAATACCCCCACTTCCAGGACTGCATGTGGACTGTCAGAGTACCTCCCGGTTATGGCATCGATATCAAATTTTCTATTATCGATACTGAACCAATCTACGACTATATCACTGTGTGGTAAGTACTCTCTTGCTTTCTCCTTTTCTTTCTCTGGTCTCATCTCATGTCTCTTAGTTGCAATGCTCCTCGCTCCTCCCTCCTCAAAACTCTGAGCGTGACCAGGAAGTTGTTCTCATACGTGTTGTTCACATTAAGAAGCATCCCATTTGTCTTAAATGCATGCCGAGGTGTGACGACCAAACATTGAGGAGCTTCCACGGGCTATCTTAAATCAAGGGACGTCTGATGTATCCTCTGCAGAAATCCCATAGCTCCTCAATGGTGGCGTATAAAAAACAGGCCTCAGTGTACTATGTTTACATTAGTTATTGGTTGGCCTCTCACTTTTTTTTTTCAATTGTTATGTTTACCCAGAAATTGTAATGATAAAGGATCGGATCATAGTACAGCCTCTCTACGTCTGCTGTGGCATAGGAGTATATTCTCGACGGTGATTGGCTGTCGCTGACTCAACGTTGCTGAAGAAGCAAAAGGAGGAGGAAGAGAAGAAGAAGATTACAAAGAGAAAGAAAATCTGGTGGTCGTAAAAAAAATTGATAAAGATCTGGTCCTAAAATAGCCGTGACGAACTCTAACATAGAGGTGATGACGAACAGTTAAAATAACGATGAGAGATTGATGGAGTGAAGATTACAGTTTTGATTCAGCTTGAAAAAATTACGAACTGGCCATGATGGGCGGGTGGCTCGGCTGTCCTCCTCTGGAAAAAAATATCCTGTCACCCAGTACCTGTCATGTCTTTTTCAAAACCTGCTGTGAAGAGTAAATGTTGGTGACAAAAACAGACAATTTCAAGAAAAACAGGAGACTATTTATTTATTTTTTAACACAGGGCACTCAGACATATCTTGACTGCACATGGAGGTTGCGGTGCGCAAACCCCCCCCAACAAAAACGAACAAAAAACAAAACCAAAAAAAAACACGTCATTACTCAACAAGACATGCCAAGTACCAGGGAGACAAGCGAGAGCACAAGGTCGCCGATCTGAACCATTCATGTCCTGAACTGTTTTTAAGATTCAGAAGCTTGACTATGTTATACTTTTTTCTGAATACTTGAATTCCTTTTTTGTGGAATACTTGATGTAACCCACACAGACTCATCTATCTCCATCGGCCCTTACACAAGTTGAGTTTGAGACCGTTGCCCTGAACTGTCTGATGTTCACACAGTACAAGAATATATGAGTTCTATTTCTCCAATAACTGTCACTCATTTCTCCTTGACTTCTCTCGAAGACTCTCTGTGGTTTAGTCAATCTCAGAAAACCTTGAAACTGCCTGCATGTTTGACAACAGATATGTCTGCAAGCATCTATAGGATATCATTTATTGTGTGGGAATAGGCAATAGCTGCAACGTGCTGCTTTCAAGGATATTTATATATCCATTCATCCATCTTCTAATCCGCTTATCCTCACAAGAGTAGCATTTGTGCTGGAGCCTCTCCCAGCTGTCTTCGGGCAGTAGGCTGGGTATACCCTAAACTGGTTGCCAGCCAATCGCCAATCACAGGGCACACATAGGCGCTTACAATCACACCTGGGGATAATTTAGAGTGTTCCATTAACCTGCCATGCATGTTTTTGGAATGTGGGAGGAAACCGAAGTATCCAGAGAAAACCCATGCAAGAACGGAGAGAACATGCAAACCCCACACAGGAAGGCTGGAGCTAGAATCAAACTCTGCACTTCTGCACTGTGAGGTTGAAGCGCTAACCACTGGACCACCTTGCCGCCCTGTCTCTCTCTGTCTGTCTATACTCAATACACACATGCACACACACACACACATACACAATTGCTTCATAACCTGATTATAGGGACCAAAATGAACAGAGTTCATTAATATCAATAGTATCACAACATTTTGAAAAAATAATAATTTGAATGAAATAAATAAAATGAATAAAATAAGTACCGTATTTTCACGACCATTCGACGCACCGTATGGTTGGGCGCAGTCTCATTAATGGGTGCTATTTCTGTATTTTACACATAGACAAAACGCACTGTATGATTGGGCGCAATTTTAAAGTGGTAAAACATACGCCAGCTTAAACATACGGCATGCATGCGCGCACGCTAAAAACACGTTAGCTTGTAGCATACGGTAGCATGCCAAGACATACAGATACAAGCTAAAAACACGTTTTTAAAAAGGCAACGGAAAACTGAGTTCCGTTGTATTTTATTTAGCCATCGTACAATGTACTCACGTTTTTCGATCAATCATCACCCAGAAATCCATCAAAGTCCTCATCCTCTGTATCAGAATTGAACAATTGTGCAAGTACCGGTAATCCATCAAAAACGCCGTGTTCCCTCTCGTTGTCAGTCACTCTCATTGCCATGTCGCTCCACAGAAATGATGCCGGCTTTGCCAAAAACTCGAACAACAGTGCAAGCAGACACGTTCGTCCAAGCAGCCACAATCCATTCACAAATTGTGGCGTAACTCGCCCGGCGCTGCCTCTCACTCTTTCAAAAGTTGTGTTTGCCATTGATCATTCATTGTTCCCATGCCGTTCGCAACTTTACTTTGAACGCCCGGTTGATGCCGATGTCCAGCGGTTGGAGTTCTTTAGTCAAGCCTCTGGGAATAACGGCAAGCTCAGAGTTCATTTGCTTGACTTGGTTTTTCACCGCTGCTGTGAGATGGGCACGCGTGCCAAAAGCATAACCGATGGCTTGAAGTTTGAACTGAGCTTCGTAGGCGTGTCTCTTTGTAGAATTTATTTTCGGGGGTTCTTAGAAACCAAAACCGAAGTTGTTTTGCAACAATGCACATAGCCACACTCTATACAGGTGTTGGTACCTGCTTGTCGCGTCCCTTTAGCGTCCACTTACACGCCCACCCTTCACTGATTGGCGGACTTCTTCCCCGCATGCCTGTCACTCACGTCTGCCTTTTCTCGCTCTTTCTCTCCATATATGTATATATACACGCCCACCCTTCACTGATTGGCCGACTTCTTTGCCGCATACCTGTCCACAGTCACTTCCGCCTTTTCTCTATATAAACAGCGTGTCGGCTGTCAGTCAGGTTTTGGAACTCAGCGCATAGACAAGACGCTCCGCATCATAAGGCGTCCTGTCCATTTTGGAGAAAACTTTAGACTTTTAATGGCGCCTTATAGTCGTGAAAATACGGTAAACACTTTGGTGTTCAGTTGGTCCACCAAGAGAATATAAATGCCTAATTTTGTTTTTGTTATGGCCCCGGACTCTCAGGTGCAGATGTGGATTAAGCTTTGCCTACAGAGCATTGTCATGGAGACAGTCTGGTAATAACAGTAATGTCTGAGTTATCTCAACTGTTAGACTGAGAAAAGGTGTGGTGCTGCAGAAAGTACTTTGGACTCCTCTCAATTCTGCTTTGACCCCAACAATCACAGTTTGCTTCTCTCAAACGTTTGTCTCCATAAATCCCCATCACCATCACATATCGCTGACATTTCAGAACTGTGCCACTTGTCACTTCCACTTCTTTTGAACACTTGTCGATGGACCAGGAGAAATCCCTGTAATTTTGGCTGCAAGTCCATCTCTCAAACTTTGCTGATGCCCAGATGCTTCATACCAGACCGCCCCAAAAAAATATTTTTATGTCAAAGCAAGATGCATTTTAATGTGATTGTGTTCTATGCACAATGATGCGGGTGAGGTCAAAGGTCAAAGACAATTTAAATTTGTGAGTACAAAACAGTTTAGGACTGAAATGGTCACTCACTTTCAAGTATATTTGCATACACACTGCAGTTTGTCACATTTTTAAAAACAGAACCAAAAAAAAAAATTGTGGCAGTGGTTTAGTACCAGTAACTTGGCAGCAGCACTGTCTTTTCAAAATGGCATTCAACTTAGAATTAGTTTTTGTTGATCCGTAACGTGAAATGTTTTCTGTATGCGCTAGACCAGGGGTGCCCATTACGTAGATCGCGATCGACCCGGAGCTCGCGGACTGGTCCCAAGTTGATCGCGAGAGGTGGAAGGGGGAAATGGGTGGGGGGGGGAGTCTGGTTTCCGTTTCAGTTGCATTGTTATTTATTTTTATTTACCTGTCAATAACCGATGGTATCATCAATTTTGTCCGCCTATATGTAACAAACTGATACTCCTGTTAGGGCGATGCATTTTAGTGACGTATCATCCTAGGACAAATTTAACTTGTTCGAGGCCTCATTGTTGGCATAAGACATATTTTATTGTTTTACTTAACTGATTGTGACTTCAGCACGATACTGAGCGTTGGAGCCGGCTACACTGGAACAAGCACATTATAGACAGGGAACTCCTTTACTTCTACATCACATATCCATCCAGAGGTGTTTAATCCTATTAGTTTACACAATAATTTTTTGCAATTATTGCATTGAGGCAACTAGTCATTTATTTGAACAAATTGTAGCCACATCTTGGTTCAGTGCATGAACGACACATGGATGAAGTGTGTGTTTGCATTCGCTTCTTCATTGGTTCAGCAGCTTCTTCTACGGAAGACAAGTACCTATTCCTATTTTGACTCAAAAGAGCGGTTCTCGTGCGGTGAAGGCACGCTTATTGTCACGGGCGTGGTGGTGGAGGACCCCAAAAAGCAGACAAGAGGGAGGATCAGGGTGAACTTCACAAAATGTATAAATCAAACACTGAGAAAACCAAATCCAAAACAAGCAAAGTCCTACAAACAACAAGAATTCAAAGTAACAACAAAACCCATGGCATAAGTAAAAAAATCGGACGTGATAAACACAAACCAACAGAAGTAGTGACAGCAACAGAGACGGCAACAGAAACAGCATCAATGGCCAGGAGTCCCTTTAACAGAAAACTTACTCATGACATGATAACCAACAGGTGTGCCTCTGTAGGAGGAGCCCTACAGAGCCACATATTGGTCCCAAATAAATCAACCGTGACACTTATGTGCTTAAAATGTCCTCTCACATACATGTAACTGTGGCACAATGCGGTGGCCTCTGCCGACATCCTGCAGAATGACTTGCAGGTCAGAATCTGTTTTTTTTTTTCCTCACAAGATTTTTTTTTAACATCTCTATCATTCTATCAAACATATTTTCTATTGATATTGATCATGGGTTTATGAGGATAGCTAATGATGTCATGCCCAGCCCTATGCAAAATCAGATTTAAAATTAGGATATTTTATGAATGAAAAGAAATCTGTCAATCAGATCATTTTGGGAAGTCAACCAACTGCATACAAAACACTGTTTGATTTAATTGATGCAGAGTACACGTGAATTCAGTGAATCTAACCGTCATGTGTTTAAATCTTGGCACAACACACCTGTGATTGGCTCCAAGTCAGCATTTAGATCAGTGTTTTTTAACCTTGTTAGAGGTACCGAACCCAACCAGTTCATATGCACGTTCACTGAACCTTTCATTAGTGAAAAATAAAAAAAATGTATATTTTACTAATTCAAGACATTAAAAAACACACATTTATGAAAAACAGAAAAAAAGTAAAAACAATTACATGGCCTAAGTATAGTTTTTTTAAATTGTATGGCGTACTATCACGACAGTCACACGTTGACTACTGAGCGAATTAAATTTCCTACTGCACTGATTGGACAAGCAATGTAATGTGATCATCTGCAGCCAGCGATGGACAAGCGAGCATGTCATAACTAATTGACATGTTGAGTCAGGTGTGTCTTAACCTCCATCGCAGAGACTCTGTCAAACCCCTGAGACCGATTCACCGAACCCCTGGGGTTCGATCGAACCCAAGTTAAGAACCACTGATTTCGATCATCGAGAAATTCCAATTCAATAGGCTATATAGGTTGCATTATTTATTTATTTTCCTGCATTTTGGATATGCCTGGTTAGCAGACCAGCTTCTATATTATGAGCAACTGAATTTCTGAATGTTTTTGCACATAAAAACCTTTAGGAAATCAATGCCTAGGTGCCTTATTTGTATACCTTGTCTCTTTCCCTTTAAAATTTCCACATCACCCATCACGATTTCGCTTACTTTGCAGGGATGGACCCGACCAAACCTCACCTCAGATTGGTCAATTCAGTGGCAGCTCTGCGCAGGACTCGATATCCACTACCGCCAATCAGATCCTCATCAAGTTCCACAGTGACTTCAGTACAAGCGGCTTCTTTGTGCTGAATTATTACGGTAGTTCGCCCTTTCATACCACAAAGTGAAGACCTTATTTGACACTCTTCACATGTCCCTTTCCAATTAGATCTCCAGCTCGACTACACAGTTCATTAAAAAAAAAAAAAGTGCGGGAGATCCAATATTCCTTTCACAACCATCACGATTTTTAGCATTTGATTCAGTCATGATTTGACCTTCCTCTTTTTTTTCCTGACATGGGATGATAAATGCTTTCTTACTTATTTTGTCTGCTAATAAAACACCCATTTTCAATAGAACTCGATTAATAATAAAATGTCTCCTCTCAGCTAATTTAGTGAGAGCATTTTGATGATCCTGAATGAACAGTGAAAGTTGACAATTTATGAGCCAATCAAGATTCGCTGATGATGAGTGTGCCCTCCCCTACAGCATACCAACTGAGAAAATGTCAGCCACCCCTTCCTGTTGCCAACGCCACCGTTCTAACCGATGACAACCACTTTGAAATAGGTTTGTTTCATCGTGGGCGTGGTTGAGATTCTATGTCAAAAACATTCATCATGGGTTTTTGTCTGTCTTTTTTTTTTTTTTTGTAAAGTTACTTTCCACTTTTTATCCTGTCATCTACCTATATTTATTAGAGGGATGTGTCAGTGTGGGGAATTAGAAATCAAACTGCTCGTCACTTTTTATGAAATGCCTCAAGCGTGGACGTCAAACTTCATTATAAAATGTGTTCGTGATTGCTGTCATGGTGGTGAGAAGGAAGCAAGCATGTGCTTGTGTCTTGTGAGAGATGGATGTTTCTGCTATTCATGTTCTTCCCATACGTAGCCGTGACCTGTGTGTGTGTCTGTGTATGTGCGTGTGTGTCCCCCTTACAGGGGACATTATTCAGTACTCATGCCTGCCAGGCTTCACATTGGTTGGGAGTGAGATTCTGACCTGTCGACTTGGAGAGCGGCTTCAGATGGATGGACCCCCACCAGTCTGTCAAGGTTGTTTTTATTTTTTTTTGTCTGAGTCTCTTTTTATATTATTAACAATGCCTCAGGTCAAATACACTCACGCTGTGCGTGCACGACTGACAAGAACAAATTCAAATGAGCTTGAGAAACAGTTCGAAGTTGTTTTGCACGTGTTCATGTGGTAAGTGTACACATACTTCATCTGCCTGCTGAGGTTGACTGCAGTTTGCATCATTCAACAGACAATGACCTGGGTCTTCTTTTGTATAAGATATGGCATCAGCAGCTCTGAATTCACTGACACTTGTAAAGTAGACATAGCGGACCCAAGATCAGTGTTGCACTGTAAAATTATCAAAAAAAAGAAGGTCATTCTACATAAGAGTCTTTGTCGAGAATTTGCCATGAGAATTTTTTTGCACATACCAATGTATGTTTAATCAAGTTAAGCAACAAACTGGACATAACTTATAACAACGTAACAGTATGAGTTATTGGCACTGAAAATGTGTTGTGCAAACTGGTGTTCCTGCTTCATTGTAATGCCAGTGTGTATGTTGTTTCAACACATCCGATAAACTTGAAATGCTCTTTCACGAACAACCTTCTGTGAGGAGATCGCAGCATTTGGGCCTCTGTTGACATTATAAGTTATGTTGGATACAACTCAGTGAAGCGAAACAAAAGAGGTTTGTCACAAAAGGACACATAATTCTACTTTTTCTATGTGTCGCTACTTGTGAGCAGAACATTCTATGGTGTAAACCAACTACTCAAGTTAAAAAAAAGTGCGCTTGAAATTCCAGTTGACAATGCTCCTGCATGTAACAAACAGGTCATTTCGCAATAGATCATATTTTTATTTAAAATCAAACTTTTTTTAGAATACAAGTTGTTTAAGTTCAGGGAAACAGCTGAAAATATAGAATTCAATCTGCAAAAATATAACACATAATAATAGCTGAAAATAATACCCCAAACCTCAACAAATGACATGACAAACATCCATCCATCCATCCATTCATTCATTATCCAAACTGCTTTATCCTCACAAGGGCATGCTGGAGCCTATCCCAGCCGTCCGTCTTCGGGCAGTAGGTGGTGGACACCCTGAAATGGTTGCCAGCCAATCGCAGGGCACCCACAAACAAACAAACAAACCATTTGTGCTTACAATAACACCTAGGGACAATTTAGAGTCTTCAATCAGCCTGACATGCATGTTTTTGAAATATGGGAGTAAACCGGAGTACCCGAAGAAAACCCATGCAGGCGCATTTGACAAACACTATGATGAATATTTTAATATAATCAAATATTCAATATAAACATGAATGAAATCACTATCAACACCATATCAACCTGTTTAGTTTTCTCAGTGTGAATGTGCTTACAATGTGTCTTCATGCTTTGTCATTTCACTGTAAGATAAAACAAAACAATTAATCCCTTTGTCAACACTACGCCTAGTGGTAGAGATGTCCTTGATCCAGATCGGCAAGGCCAATCGCATGGTTTTCAGCTGATCGGTATTGGTTGAAAAAGATGGGATTTTTGAATTTTCTGACTTTCTAAAGCCAATAATAAGATATGTATTTTTTTTTCTCGATTTGAACCACTGTTGACTTAGAGCCACGTTAAAGGTTCTAACGTTTAATTGACATGTGCCAAAGTCCGGTGTCCTGCATGTTTTCCATGTCTCCCTGCTGCAACACACCTGATCCAAATGATCAGGATCATTATCAGGCTCCGACAGAGCTTGCTGATGAGCTGTCATTTGAATCAGGTGTGTTGCAGCCAGGGAGCGCTTGAATAATGCATGCAGCATACCGGCCCTAGAGGATTGGACTTTGACACCTGTGCTTTAATTGAAGAAAAAAAAAAAAGAAAGAAAGTGGATGCCTTCTTTTGTCTTCGTAATACATTGCTGGAGCCTATCCCAGCTGTCTTCAGGCAGTAGACACCCTGAACTGGTTGCCAGACAATCGCAGGGCAGATGGACACCATTCGCACTCACAATCACACCTGGCGACAATTTTGAGCGTTCAATTAACCTACCATGTATGTTTTTGGAATGTGAGCGGAAACCCGAGAAAAACCATGCGGGCACGCGGAGAACATGCAAACGCCACACGGGAAGGCCAGAGCCCAGAATCGAACCCACGACATCTGCACTGTGAGGTGGACGTGCTAACCAGTCAACCGCCTTATATACAGTATGTTATGATGAAAACTGTGCATTTTTGACATTGAAGTTTCTCATATACAGTTCTATATTGTATATGGGAGACAAATGCAGGACAATACAGTTTAGATCCACTTCTTACCTACCTTCAGGTTTATACTAGAATAACCTATTTTAGAGTTGTTTGCTGCGTGTGACATTTTCATGGATCACCTCATTACCGTCATCAAGAATTCATCACTTTTTCTTTTATTGGATATGCTCTGTCCCCGCGCCACCTCTTACGCAAAGCTAATTGCTCTCATTGGGACATCTTAAATTGAACGTAATTTGAGTTGACCTGCTATTCACATCCAGAAGGCTGCTGTAGCCAGGTTGTAAAGGGACCATTTCCTGTCAGCAGCTTGCTGATAAGGGAGGAACAAATAATTATTCTCTGCTTTGTTTTCTGTTAAGACTTCTATTATTTCCATTTCTTCTTTATTGCGGTACACATTCTGTTTCTTCAATATTTAATATTTAGAAGACCGGAATTAATTACATTGGTATTGGATGAGAAAAGGACATCCTGGATTGTTTGCCGTATGCAGCTCTTTATAATAATATAATAATAATACATTTTTAGCGCCTCCCGAGTGGTTTGAAATGTTTGAAAATGGAAAAAGATGGGGGAGGGACATGTATTTTTTTTTAATATGGTTTCTATAGCAGGACAAACATGACACAAACATTCTTCCAATGATGTAAAAATGTTGAGAATAAATATGAAATTTCAACATTTCTGTCAACGAAAATGTGCGTCATAGCCTGCGACACATGTTTCTAATAGCAGGGAGGGATGCTAGGCAGGTGGCTATTGTAAAATAAATAAATGACGGCTGTGTGATGTGCCATGGATCACAATGGGAAAATAGAAAAAGAAATGAGGAGAAATGAGGATTCAACGATTCTTGGACCGAATCATTTGCATTCATTGCCAAGGCGGAAAGATTGCCTGAATGTTTGCACTGTAGCGAGATGTTTAGAAGCTGACCAGTGATGTCCGAAAGCAGAAGTCACATTAAACGGGTAAGAACACAATCCTGTCATCAGCACATATTTAGGAACAAAGTGGCTGTTTTTATAGTCAAGTCAAGTCAAGTCAACTGTATTTATAGAGCACTTTCAAACAGCCATCGCTGCATACAAAGTGCTGTACATGGAGCAATATAACATGCACAATAAACAGTAAGACAAATCGGTAATAAAGACGGTAGAAAGCACCAAACAGTAAAACCAAGAACAAATCTAAGTCATGCTGAGTCGAATGCCAAAGAATACAAGTGAGTTTTGAGGAGGGTTTTGAAGATGGGCAGCGAGAAGGCTTGCCAAATGTTCAGTGGGAGGTCATTCCAGAGAGAGGGACCAGCAACAGAAAAGGCTCGATCCCCTCTGAGCCTCAGTTTAGTTCTTGGTACTTCTAATAATGTCTGGTCCGCAGACCTGAGGCGCAAGTGTGTAGCGGCGGATGAGCTCAGAGAGGTAAGGTGGCGCGAGATTATTCAGAGATTTGAAAACAAATAAGAGGCTCTTGAAAATAACTCTAAAATGTATGGGGAGCCAGTGAAGGGATGCCAGAGTAGGAGTTATGTGCTCCCTCTTACGAGTACCAGTCAAGAGGCGAGCAGCGGCATTCTGGACCAGCTGAAGGCGCTTAATGGAGGACTGGCTGACTCCAAAGTAAAGGGCATTGCAGCAATCGAGCCGGGATGTGACAAAGGCATGAATTACTGTCTCAAAGTGTTCATGTGAGAGGAGAGGTTTTATTTTGGCCAGAAGTCTAAGGTGAAAGAAGCTGGATTTAACAACGGCACCAATTTGCCGATCAAGTTTGAAATCACTGTCCAGTTTAAGGCCCAAGTTTGAGACTGTTGACTGAAGATAAGGAGACAGGGGGCCCAAGTCTACAGGATGGGATGTACAAGGGCCACTGGGACCAAACAATATCACCTCTGTCTTCTTTTCATTGAATTTCAAGAAATTTTGTGCCATCCAGGTTTTGATTTCTTCCAGGAAGGATAGGAGTGGCCTTAATGAGAAGGCGTCTTTCTTGCTCATATATATATAGTGATTTCAGATTTTTGTCAGTTCAGTATATATTTAGAATGACACTTTGGGTTAATACTGGTCCGAGAATAGCTGCGTTGGTTGCATGTCAAAAGATGAGAGGATGCTGCTGCGTTTTACGCTTTCACTGACTTGCTTGGCATTGGCACAGAAATCAAACTTAAACTGTATGAATTTGAATTTATATACTTTTTCAAAAGGCTGCTGTTTTATTGCACTTTGTTTGTTGCCCAGATAAGGTGCATGTTATGCACTTTCTATGTTGTTGATTTTTCAAATCCTCAAATTACAAATGACATCAAAAACTGGATTTCTTTATTGTATTTCTTTAATTTCATAAAAGCAATGAAACATAATTCATTAATATATATATAAAACTGAGGTGGATAGCTCAGTTGGCAAGGCATCGGTTTGGCATACGGGAGACGGTGGTTCGAATCCTGCTTGGGGCAAAAAAATGAGCATATATAAATAACACCATCCAGTGTGGGTCCTTGGGCAAGATCCTTCACGGCTCAGACGTCGCCCAGCCAAACAAGGTCTGCGTCAGGTGCTGGGGAACCAGAGCACCTTGACAAACAAAGCGGAGATGGGCGAGATGCGATAACATGGCTCTGTTGGAATGTGGGCTAAATGGTTACTTCGAAACCCACAGTCACGGTTGACCATGAAACAACGAGTAGCTCAATGTTCCAACATCCAGAAACAACAACTGCTGTCACAACTTGAGATTGATGAGGTACAACGCAGGTTCCATGGTGATGGGTCCCAGGCTGCCAGATCAGAGGAGGAGGTCATACCAGAGATTGGGAGGCAAGCCCCAATGAATGCTGATGATGAGATTGGGAGGCCAGCCCCAATGAATGAAATGCTGAGCGAGGCAGCAACTGACCTGAAAGCTAAGATCATGGCGAGAATGAAAGCTGGGCAACCGAGAAACCGATTACAACGGCTATGTGAAGTACCACCTGAAAGTCTCATGGAAAGTGTGAATGCAGCACTGAGGGCGATCCCTACCATAACGATCACAGAAACTAATGAGCTGATATACGCTTCAGCATCAGTAATCCTAGAGATGCTTGGCTATAAGAGCAACCATGGGAGCCATGAGATACGTTACCCACCATGGAAAAGACGGTTGGAGGCTAAGATCAAGGCGGCTCGGAAAGATGTGAGTCAATTGACAGAGGCCCAGAGAGGTGTGATGAAAAGGCCGATACCCGAGAGGTAAATCCAGATGACCATACCTGAAGCACTCGAAACTGCCCAACAAAGGCTCCAAGCCTTGTCCAGCCGCCTAAAGCGGTACATGAAAGAGAATGAGGCCAGACGAATAAACAGGTTGTTCGCAACACAACCTGCGAAAGTGTACGCTCAGTGGCAGGGTCCTAACAACAGAGCTGACCCACCAAGACTGGAAACTGAAAGGTACTGGAAAGGCATATGGGAGAAGGAGGTTGCACATAACAGCAGTGAACAATGGCTGGTGACCCTGAGAGAGGAGCACAGCAACCTAAGTGGACACATGGATCAATACATGAGCGAAGCACAGAAGGGCATTGGTAGAGATACCAGAGGAGCCAAACATCAGCTCCTGGTTGACAGAACAGTCGCACAAGACTGCAGGTCCCGACATACCAACCTGTGCACAGCCTGGATTGATTACAAGAAAGCCTATGACTCGATGCCACATACATGGATCACTGAATGCTTGGAGTTGTATAAGGTGAACAGGACCCTAAGAGCCTTCGTTGCGAACTCGATGAGGATGTGGAAAACCACAACTGAAGCCAATGGCAAGCCACTTACCCAAGTGTCCATCAAATGTGGCATATACCAAGGTGATGCACTCTCCCCACTGCTGTTCTGCAGAGGACTGAACCCCCTCAGCCAAGTAATCACCAAGACAGGCTATGGATATCGCCTCAGAAATGGAGATACGATCAGTCACCTCCTCTACATGGATGACATAAAGCTGTATGCTAAGAGCGAAAGGGACATAGATTCCCTGATCCACACAACCAGGATCTACAGCAGCGACATCAGGATGTCATTCGGGCTTGAGAAATGTAGTCGGATGGTGACTAAGAGAGGAAAGGTAGTCCGCACTGAAGGGGTCTCACTCCCTGAAGGAACAATAGCAGACATTGAGGACAGCTACAAGTACCTCGATATACCACAAGCCAATGGCAACCTCGAACTGGCAACAAGGAAAGCGGCTATGGCCAAATACCTCCAGCGAGTGAGGCAAGTCCTAAGAAGCCAGCTCAATGGCAAGAATAAGACCTGGGCAATAAACAGCTATGCCCTGCCAGTGATCAGATACCCTGCAGGAATAATAAGGTGGCCAAAGGAAGAGATTCAGACCATGGACGTTCAGACCCGAAAGCTCCTAACCATGCATGGAGGGTTCCATCCCAAATCCAGCACCCTGAGACTGTACGCAAGCCGAAAGGAAGGAGGCCGGGGACAAGTGAGTGTGAGAGCCAGTGTTCAGGATGAAACATCCAAGCTCCATGAATACATCAAGGAGAAGGCTCCAACGGATGACGTACTCAAAGAATGTCTCAGACAATGGGGAACAGAGGATGAGGCGCTGGAAGAGGGACCATCATGGGAGGACAAGCCCCGACACGGGATGTACCACCGGACCATAACTGAAGTGGCTGATCTCAAGAAGTCCTATCAGTGGCTAGAGAGGGCTGGCCTGAAGGACAACACAGAGGCACTCATCCTGGCTGCTCAGGAGCAGGCCCTGAGCACCAGAGCCATTGAGGCCCAGATATACCACACCAGACAAGACCCAAGGTGTAGGTTGTGCAAAGAGGCACCTGAGACGATCCAACACATAACTGCAGGGTGTAAGATGCCGGCAGGGAAAGCCTACATGGAATGCCATAACCAGGTGGCTGGCATAGTCTACCGAAACATCTGTGCGGAGTATGGACTGGAAACACCTCCGAAGGTGGTGGAGAATGACAGAGCGAAGATCCTGTGGGACTTCCAGATCCAGACTGACAAGATGGTAATAGCGAACCAACCAGATATCGTGATCATAGATAAAGGGCAGAGGAAAGCCGTTGTAGTGGATGTAGCGGTCCCAAGTGATGGAAACATCAGAAAGAAGGAACACGAGAAACTCGAGAAATACCAAGGGCTCAGAGAGGAGCTGGAGAGAGCCTGGAAGGTAAAGGTGACAGTCGTGCCTGTGGTGGTCGGAGCACTCGGGGCAGTGACCCCCAAACTAGATGAGTGGTTGCAACAGATCCCGGGAACAACATCGGACATCTCAGTCCAGAAATGTGCAGTGCTGGGAACAGCAAGGATACTGCGCAGAACCCTCAAGCTGGTAGAGGACCCGAGCTGAATGAGGGACGGACACCACCCGAGGGGTGAGACGAGGATTTATATATACTGTATATATATATATATATATATATATATATATATATATATACAGTAAATATTCCCATGCCCGGAATTCTATGGAAAGGAATATCCTTCACCCGGAATGAAAACCTATGCATTAACATTTTGACTACGATATTACATGTTACCGGAACTTGCGTAAGCGGAAATTCCACTACCCGTAACCCGGATGGAGGTGTAATGCCGCGGGAGCTTAAATACACGCAACGCCCACCCGATGCGACTGAAAAGACAACACTGAAACAAGTTTTAACTTCGCGTTTTTCGATCATCAGATTCTAAATCACGACGTGCAAGTGAGTTTTTATTGGCGTGCGTTTTACTGTAATTGCGAAAGATTTTAACTTTAGTCACTTACGTCGTGTAGATCATCGCACTGAAACGTAGAAGAACTGTAACGACTGGAGAGGAGCGAGTTAAATGCATCCGTTTGAGCAAGGCTGGACACAAAGTTAAAAAGATCCAGCAGACACTTGGAGTCGGAAAGACGCAAATCTACGAAACTTTAAACAACAAAGCATTGATTCAACTCCTGATGACAAGCCACCATCCAGCAAGGAAGCAATGCAAATGGCAACAAAAATCCTTCAGTATGCACAAGAATTACCAGACATCGGTGATCAACGGGACACTTACTTGCAACTAGCAAGAAAACTGTATGACACGCAGGCAAACATTGTCATAAACCAAAGAATGCATCCAACAAAACAATCCAAAATACATTTTTTTCTTCCCAAGACAGAAAAAAATAAACATTAAAATAATGTACGTATTTTACTGTTGTGATTTTTTTTTTTTTGATACACCTGTATTGCAGTTTTTGTTATATAAACAGTTTTTGGACAGTATGCTTTTGTATTTTATTGATTGTGTTGTTACACATGCATTTTGTCAACATACTTGCAGGTTCATAAAGGACATGTACCATGCTCATTTCCCAAATGAGGAATTTCTGTTATCAGGACAAATTGGACAGCGCAAACACGAGTCCGCACGAGAGAATATTTACTGTATATACAATCACTTATTGTGTCCCTAAATGTAATTTTGACGATGATTGGAAAAAAAAATCTTCAAACATCAGGTATTTGAGATATTTTCTTTTTTTGTTTTGTTTTTTCAGTTTGACCTATTGTTTGAGAAAAGAATTCCACCTGTTTGCTGAACCAAACCCCCAGATTCGAAATCAGCACAAAAAAGGTGTTACCTCAAATAATATCGTTGTTTGTGATTAAAAGATAATGATCACTTCTCCAATATTCCGAAGAAATCACAATGTCCCATTACTCGTTAGCTCTTTTCAGAACAGGCCCATAGGCTACTCATGGGGTGCTTGGGGGCTGCCTGATGCTCACAGGCACCATATTGGTGACCCCTGCCCTCCAGTATGTCAGAATCACATCTTTTCTGAATTTTGGCTCAAAAACGGACATGTATTGAATATCTGCCAATATCAAAGCAAGCCTGGCATGATCGACATACATCAATTAAAATCCAAAACGTCTGACTGTGACTCAGATGTGCAAAACACATGCAGCATAATGCGACCCATAAAAAAACAGGTTTTGCAGCTCAACCCTCAAGTTGATTATCCATCCATCCATTTTCCGAACCGCTTGATCCTCACTAGGGTCGCGGGGGGTGCTGGAGCCTATCCCAGCCGTCTTCGGGCAGTAGGCGGGGGACACCCTGAATCAGTTGCCAGCCAATCGCAGGGCACACAGAGACGAACAACCATCCACGCCCACACTCACACCTAGGGACAATTTAGAGCGTCCAATCAGCCTGACAGGCATGTTTTTGGAATGTGGGAGGAAACCGGAGCACCCGGAGAAAACCCACGCAGGCCCGGGGAGAACATGCAAACCCCACACAGGGAGGCCGGAGCTGGAATCGAACCCGGTACCTCTGCACTGTGAAGCCGACGTGCTAACCACTGGACTACCGGGCCGCCCAAGTTGATTATCGCTGTCTTAATTAAAACATTGTTGTTTATAGCAATATAAACCATGTTTCATTTGACATATTTTAATTATTCATAAAACATTTTTGTTCTTGTTACCTCTGTGGCATATTTGGGCTTCACTGCACAGAATAAATGCAGAGTTGGGAGAAGTTTGGTTTCTTTGAGGGAACGGCTGATGAGCATTGACATTTTTTAAAACATTTATAATTACTTTACAGCCATTTGAAGACCAGTAAACAAATTATGCAAATGTGATGTGTGATGTGATTTGATTCTGCCTACAGTCGACAAGCACATGAAGAGATCTTGTCAAATATTTCCAAACAAACAGTTATGATCATCGATCGCTGTCAATGTTTGCAAAAGACAAGGAACAAAAAAAAAAATGCTCGTGATGTCAAAGGACAAGGCAATCCAATGCACAAATACAAACTAAGAATACACAACAAGAAAATGCTTCCATAAAAAGTATTCTGTAGCGTGGCGAAAATCTATGCGGCAAAATATCAAGGATGTCTGGAAAATTAAGTACTTGGAGAGAAAGTTCTGAGCAGGGCTAATAATCTGACCGCCAGTTGGCGGTGTGGCTGAGCTTTTAAAGCAGCAGAATAACGATGATGATAAGAGACAGGTGCGGCTCTGGAGGGAACACCTTCCAAACCCGCCGGACACTATCAATGTAACGCCTAACGATTTGACACAAAGCAATCACTTTTTTTGAGCAATATAATTCAATATGATAAAAGTGATTCCAATATGATATTTTGAGACGTTATTTTGTTCTAGTAAGGATGTTTTGTTTTGTTTTCTGGAAATAAGCCGATACTATATTCAAGGTAACTCCAAATAAACAGACACATTTTCATTGGATTTCATTTTAAAACCAATTCAGCTTTACTGATTTTGAAATGTAAAAAAAAAAACAACAACAACAAAACATTAATATACCAGAACAGGCTAGATTTTTTCATATTCTACCATAAACAAAGTGCAAGAGAACAAGCAAAAAATGTTGAATCCTCTGTCCCTGCAGCTTGAGTTGACAATTTCTTGAATTTCAATGAAAAGAAGACAGAGGTGATACTGTTTGGTCCCAGTGGCCCTCGTACATCCCATCCTGTAGACTTGGGCCCCCTGTCCCCTTATCTTAAGTTAACAGTCTCAAACTTGGGTCTTAAACTCGACAGTGATTTCAAACTTGACCGGCAAATTGGTGCCGTTGTTAAATCCAGCATCTTTCACCTTAGACAGCTGGCCAAAGTAAAACCTCTCCTCTCTCATGAACACTTTGAGACAGTAATTCATGCCTTCGTCACATCCCGGCTCGATTACTGCAATGCCCTTTACTTTGGAGTCAGCCAGTCCTCCATTAAGCGCCTTCAGCTGGTCCAGAATGCCGCTGCTCGCCTCCTTACTGGTACTCGTAAGAGTGAGCACATACAGTTACTCCGATTCTGGCATCCCTTCACTGTCTCCCTCTACATTTTAGAGTTATTTTCAAGATGCTCTTATTTGTTTTCAAATCTCTAAATGACCTCGTGCCACCTTACCTTTCCGAGCTCATCCGCCCCTACACACCTGCCCGGCACCTCAGGTCTGCGGACCAGATATTATTAGAAATACCAAGAACTAAACTGAGGCTCAGAGGGGATCGAGCCTTTTCTGTTGCTGGTCCCTCTCTCTGGAATGACCTCCCACTGAATATTCGGCAAGCCTCCTCGCTGCCCATCTTTAAAACCCACCTCAAAACTCACTTGTATTCTTCGGCATTTGACTCAGCATGACTTAGATTTGTTCTTGGTTTTGCTGTTCGATGCTTTCTACAGTCTTTGTTACCGATTTGTTGCTTTACTGTTGTATATGTTAGTTGTTCCATGTACAGCACTTTGTATGCAGTGATGGCTGTTTGAAAGTGCTCTATAAATACAGTTGAGTTGGGTAGAAACATGCAGCTGTTCTTTGGTGCATCAAATACATGATACAGTACATAATTTTCACGTGCCCCATTCAAAGTGCTCACGTACTAGTCACATCTGTTTGGTGCAGTGAATTAGGAGTTCTATGGATTTTTGAGATGCCCTACTGGATAGGTGGTCAGTGAACACACCTCGAGTCAACTGCCAAACGCCAGTGCAGACAGTACTTGCTTGTTTTTGCTTCTCCACACTTCTATTTAATGTTGAATGCAAGCACTTTTTCAAAAAAATGAAAACCTTGTTTTTAAATCTGAAAACCGAAAAACACAGAGTGTGCTCTTCGTGTCTTTAAAATGAAAACAAGCAAGTAACGTTGCACCGCTTCACTAAATGTGTGCACGCTCCCGCAGGGCTTTGGCACAACAACTGTCGAAATGCATCCACAAATTGTTGTGTTCCCGTTATATTTCACTGGGCATTTGCAAAGGCGATACATGGCAACTGTCTCTTCAAGACGATCTCCATTCTTGCAAAAACCAAAGTGTTCCCACACAAGCGAAGTCACTCTTATTCGCAGCCGTGATCTATGTTGCTCTTTTATGATCTATTTTGCGTTTTTCCAGTGTTAATTTTGACAAGACATTTTAATTTTAGTAATATTCTATACACTAAAATTAATTAAAGTGTCAGTCATAATGTAGGCATTTGATTGTATTTTAGTATTAGTCTAATTTTAGTTGACTGAAAACAAAACAATTTTAGTCAACTATATGAATAATTGAGTCAATATTTCTTTTCAGCCAAGTTAAAACTTGGACACAGAAAAGTATAACACCGATTTATAACTGTAGTTTGCACACATTTAACACAATTGTGTCTTGATTAAACTTGGTTTTGTTGTTTTATTTTTTTATATCACATATAGGAAAGGTCGACTGCGTGTTGGCCTCACAGTGCAGAGGTGCAGGGTTCAATTCCGGCTCCGGCCTTCTTGTGTGGAGTTTCTGTTAGTTTCCTCCCACATTCCAAAAACATGCATGGCAGGCTGATTGAACACTCCAAATTGTCCCTAGGTGTTAGTGTGAGCACGAATGGTTGTTCGTCTCTGTGTGCCCTGCGATTGGCTGGCAACCAGTTCAGGTATCGGGCTCCAGCACCCCCCGCGACCCTTGTGAGGATAAAGCGAATCAGAAAATGTGTGTGTATATATATTAGAGCTGTCAAACGATTAAAATATTTAATCTAATTAAAATGCAACTGTCATAATTACCTCAAATTAACTAAAAATTAGTCGTGATTACTCACGCATTTTTTGTCCTTTCTGAATTTCCTTTTTGTATTTTTTTTGTCCTATTTTTCCACATTTTAATGCTCTCATCAACATGGAATCATGAATCAGTTTTCTGTGCAAAATGCAAATATTTACTGAAATAACAATTTCGATTT
This sequence comes from Hippocampus guttulatus, assembly GCF_054856545.1. Classification (NCBI taxonomy): domain Eukaryota; kingdom Metazoa; phylum Chordata; class Actinopteri; order Syngnathiformes; family Syngnathidae; genus Hippocampus; species Hippocampus guttulatus. The sequence continues at coordinate 3,691,017 of NC_141266.1, forward strand.
TCAATTTTACATGAACGGCGGCCCGGTAGTCCAGTGGTTAGCACGTCGACTTCACAGTGCAGAGGTACCGGGTTCAATTCCAGCTCCGGCCTCCCTGTGTGGAGTTTGCATGTTCTCCCCGGGCCTGCATGGGTTTTTTCCGGGTACTCCGGTTTCCTCCCACGTTCCAAAAACATGCAAGGCAGGCTGATTGAACACGCTAAATTGTCCCTAGGTGTGATGTGAGTGCACATGGTTGTTCGTCTCTTTGTGCCCTGCGATTGGCTGGCAACCAGTTCAGGGTGTCCCCCGCCTACTGCCCGAAGACGGCTGGGATAGGCTCCAGCACCCCCCGCGACCCTAGTGAGGATTAAGCGGTTCGGAAAATGAATGAATGAATGAATGAATTTTACATGAACATTTTTCACTTGGAGCAGTTATTCATACATAATCTCTCACACAATATTACTGTCCATCAACAACAGTGAAAAAATATTTTGTCACACAACAGCTGCTTGAACAGCTCTTTTTATGGAATTAAAACAGAGCAATATAACATTATAAACATCTAAGGTAAACTAGTACTCAGAATATAGTGGATTTAAGCCATGGTTGCATACTTCGTTTTTCTCAAGTTTGCTTTGAACACAGCAGTCAGGCTATGTTGATTCTGTTGGTCCTTCTTGCGCGGAAGTCTCTCTACGGTTTTGTGTAGACATCATTTCGGATGACTACACTTGGTTCGATGACAACACTGGAGACGTTTTATTTTCAGTGTGTTCGCTCAGTCGCTACCACTGCATCGCTGATCTCTCGACGTGCCTCAGCGCACCGTCACTGTCAGACGAACACAGAGAAGCTCCACCCGCTTTATTTATATGGACACGGAACACTGTAACCTTCCACAAAAAATAGTTCCAAACAAGTAACAATCGCGTCAGTGGCATACATCGTATTCGACAGGCTACCTGCTCTTTATTCACCAGAGGCTCATCAACCTAGTCTCTTATTTCTCTCCCGAAACAGTGTCTTCTCCCGCTTGGTGTACCTTAGCCTTCTCCGCTCCGTACAATATCTGTACACAGCTTGTAATGCAGGCTCTCGCTGGCAATCCGTAGTAGAGTTGTCAGATGCAATGCGAATGATTTCAGCTTGAGTTGAGCTGTGGACAATGTTGACAGGCTTGCACGCAGTCGCCATACATTTAGCTATGGCTTCAGCAAATGTGTTCTTCGTCGTGTCATCCATTTTCTTCGCTTTGAAATGATCCATAGCTGTCTGTCTTAGACGAGTGGGCGGAGTACTCACGTCAGGTGTGTGCTTGGCCATTAAGTGGTATTTCAGACTCGACGTGCTATGATGATAGCTCAGTTTACGACTGCAAAACATCCATGTAACTTTGGTCTTGTCAGTGGAACAATCTGGCAACTTTTTAAAAGTAAACTTTCCAGTCATAAAGCCTTTAAGTATCTGTTTTCGGTGTCTTGCGCTGCCGTGGCTGGCAAAACAAACGTGCGTGGACCTGTGCAGCGCGCTTGTTGTTTTGTTTCTGGTTTATTTATAGAGCAACGTAACATCCGCTGTGACGTGTGCCGCGTTAATCTCGCGAGAAAAAAATTAATTCAATTAAAATTCTTTTAAATTAATGCCAATAAAAACGTGCTAAACTGACAGCTCTAATATATATATATATATATATATATATATATATATAGTCAAACCTCGGTTTTCGAACGTCTCGTTTTTCGACCAAAAATTTCGAGTTTTTTAATGCCTCGCATGATGAACAAATTTCGGTTCTCGAACAAACTGAGCACACTTGAATGCACCATTTGACCCCTCTCGCCTTCCTTACACAAGGAAGTGACGCTTCCTCGTGTCGCTTTCCATTGTGAGCAAATGTGTTCAGTAAACATTTTTATTTTAAAAAGAGCGTGGTTTCTGTTTTCGAACAATTTTGGTTTTCGAACAGCCTTCTGGAACGGCTTATGGACGAAAACCGAGGTTTGACTGTATATACGTATATATATACAGCATATATATATGGACTATGGAAAAATTAGGATTGAATGTAAGGGGACTAGATAAGTTTTATACTTCTTCCTTCGAGCATGTGCTTTGCCTTTCCCATATTTTAAATTTCTGTTTATGCTTATTTTCTTCCTTGATTGACCTGTAGATAAACAGCCATCTCGTTACCTCTACGTCCCGCATCCTAGATTTATAATTTTCCCGCCAGACGCACAGTTCCCAATAATGTGTGTTTTTGGGACGCAAGGAAATTTCTAAGTCCAAAAAAAAAAAAAAATTTAAAAAAACTATAGTAAATCTTTTGTGTGTTTAGTAATCTCATGTGACGAGATTTCCGTTCTCGCGAGACGAGATTGGCCAGATCGGCCCTCACCTCGTGGAAAGCAGACAATTGCCAAGTTGTGACATTAAAACAAGTATTGCGAACAAGTGTTGCGAAAGTTTATTACAGAGATATGAACTCAAAGACTGAACCATGGGATGAAATAAGAACCTATTTCTCAGCAAATCTTGTATGCCTGAATTATTTAAATTATTTCAGCAGTTGTTTATAAGAAATAATATAATTATCAACGTATATTGTTGTTGTTTGTGTTATTATCATGTGCAATTGAATAAGTAGACCATTTCAGAATTCGAAATTTGGGACTCTCTAAATAGATAATGGGACTCATACCTTTCTGATCAGTGAGTCCCTGGAACTCGCAGGGCTCAAACTGTAAAATTATCACTGGATAAATGTAATATTTTTTTAAATTTGAATGTTACTTTTTTACAAAGCCAAACAATAAAATTAATAATCACAGGTGCTTTGCACCCCACTGATGTCACTTCAAAAACGACTTCTTCCCTCCGTGTTCTCGTCTTACTCTTTCACACAACCATGCATTTACTTTCTCTTATGTGCTTATCTCAATCAATCTTGCTCTAACGCTGTCTTGTTTTTGATTTTTTTTAGTCCAATGTCCTGCTCACGAGGTCCGTTTTGACTCAACGGGGGTAATTCTGAGCCCAGGCTACCCTGAAAATTACCCCAACCTCCAGATGTGCTCCTGGCTGATAAATGTGGAGAAGGGTTACAACATTTCGCTGCATTTTGAACTCTTCCAAACGGAAAAGGAGTTTGACATTTTGGAAATATTTGATGGTGGGTTTACAGAGTTCAGAGTACATTGAATATCCACACCGAACATGGTCTGTTCTTGAGGCTGGATTTCAGTTTCAGCAGTTCCAGCAGTTCACTCTTTCAAGCGATGGCAACACTCAAAGTGTTGCCATCAAATAAAACACACACACACACCCTTACACACACACAAAGTCATATTACCATTTGGTCCCATATATAAGTGCAGGTAGTTATATGACGTTACAAAAGGTTTAATTCAGAACTTCTTCTTCTTGAGTCTCTTCCTCTCTTTTTTTCCAAGGTCCAAACATTTACAGCCAGAGCCTGGCATCACTCAGTGGTGACATTGAGACGCCATTCAATCTGACCACCACTGGCCATCAGCTCCTGTTGCGCTGGTCATCTGACCACGGCACCAACCGACGAGGCTTCCACATCAGATATGTGGGTGAGTATCAAAGTATGTATCCAGTTTATGATTATTTTCTCTTTTAAATAGCAACATGTTTGTATATTACATCTCCAAACAACAATAACATACTAAAATTCCATGGGTTTACAACGTGACTATTTGTATATTACCATGAAGAGTCAGTCTATGTGTATATATATACCGTAAATTCCGGATTACAAGCCGCTACTTTTTTTCCACACTTTCAACACTGCGGCGTGTAATATGAGGCATTTTTTTATTTTTTTTTCCATCGGGGGAAAAACATGGACGAATAAAATGAATGAGTCTTTCACTGAGGTCCAATGAGATTGTATGACTAATCACAACTTCTGCTCTTTTTGCCGTAGCGGGGGAAAAATGTGTTACCCGGCAACAGTCGACCAATAAAATGAATGAGTAGTACACAGGGGTCCAATGAAATTGTATGATTACCGGTAATCACAACTTCCTTATTTCAGTTTTCTTCTAACCCTGATCAACATGGAGAATACCAGACAAAAAGCATATGATGCAGCTTTTAAACTAAAAGCGATCACTCTGGCAGTTAAATAAGGAAATCAAGCTGCTGCCCGTAATCTTGGCATCGACGAGTCGATGATGCGAAGGTGGAGGCTCCGGCAAGAAGAACTGAGCCAGTGTAAAAAGACAACCAAAGCTTTTAAAGGTTTTAAAGGTGGCCCGTCGTGGTGTTATAGATTCATTAAATGGAAAAGCCCGTCTGTTAGGGCACGCACGACGTTGTGTCAGCAGCTCCCTCCCAATTACGAGGACAAACTTGCTTCGTTCCGCACATTCACACAAACAAAGATAGCGGAGAATTCCTTCAGATGAAATAATAAATATGGACGAAGACCCTCTGATATTTGATTTGCCTCTCACTCGGACTGTAAATAAAAAAGGTGACTCCCCCGTCATACTGAAAACAAGCGGCCACGAGAGAACACATTTTACCTGTGTTTTGAGCCGCGCAGCATCGGGCCTAAAGCTGCCAACGATGATCATTTTTAAGCGGCTGACTATAGAAATAATTTCATATATATTTTCCCATTTATATAATTTGCATTATTCTATTTAAAGCCTCGTGGGCTGCAGTATTTCTCCTCGTAATTACGCAAATGCGCATCAAGATCTCTCTGTCTGGCCTCTTATTATGTGTTTCAGCGTAATTTCGTTGTGCAAATGCATTTATCATGCTCATAAAAAGATGGAGATTATTTTAACCTTAAGAAATTTTGCGTTTTTTTTCTGCGGGGGTTCAGCGGGGGACCGCGTCAGCCGCCTCACCCGGAGGCGCTCCACGGCGGCAGGGACGCAGAAGCAAACCCCCGCCTCCTCATTGGCCAGCGGTTTATAGTACGGTGCGGCGCATATAATTACAAAATTGATTTTTCTTCATAAATCTGAGCATGCGGTTCTTAATCAGGTGCGGTCTGTAGCCTGGAATTTACGGTGTGTGTGTGTGTGTGTATATATATAGATAGATAGATAGCAACGTACTGTGCATTTCATATGTATGATGTTAGATGCCACATATTCTCTTGTCGTTACAAGATATAATGTTGTTATGGGTTTCCGGGTAATTTTAGTTCTAGAGAAACTAAAATGGCCAACAATAGCCACTGTTTTGACAATCTAAAAACCAATGAAAAAGAGAATAACGTTTCAGGCAGCCTGCGTGTTGTTTTGCACTCCATTTCAAAAGGCTTTCAATTCTTAATTGTCTGCTTAATAACACAGGTAATGCTAAAGCAATTGGGGCTCCTCTTCCATTTGAAATGCATCAATAATAATGGAAAAATATGCAAAAGAGATTCACTTTTCATGTTATGCCTCCATTATATTTTATACACAAGCATTATAATGAAAGCAGGCAGTTTGATACATTTTGTAAAGGACACTCACCTTTGACTTGATTGGCCTTTACACATTTGAACTCTTATCCCAGGGGTGTCCAAAGTCGGTCCTCAAGGGCCGCTGTCCTGCCTGTTTTCCAGCTCTCCCAGGAGCAACACACCTGATTCAAATCATCAGGATCGTTCTAATGCTGCTTCAGAGCTGGCTGATGAGCTGATCATCTGAATCAGGTGTGTTACAGGCGGGAGAGCTGGAAAACAGGCAGGACAGTGGCCCTCCAGGCCCGGAGCTGGACATGTCTGTTTTATCCGAATAGACTTAGTTGTTTTGGGATTTTTTGTTTTGTTTTTTTTCTTTGCCCGCTTGTCTCCTCTGCCTTCCCTCCTTCATTTCATTCTCAACCATTCTCCTCCTTTTCCTTGTCATTCCCCAACATTTGATTTTTTTTAATTCTCTACAGCACTGTACTGCAGTACCCCTGACTCTCCACAACATGGTTTTGTGGTCAGTCAAACTGGGGGTCATGTGAACAGCACAGTGCGCTGGGCCTGCGACAGGGGATACAAGCTGATCGGAAAGGGGACTGCTGTATGCAAGAAGACCGCCTATGGCTATTACACTTGGGACGCGCCAATTCCCGCCTGTCAAGGTGAGCTAATTTACCACGGGCAGCCTTTTTTTTCCAGCTTCACACTAGTTCATTTAGCTTCTACACAACACGCTCGCGAGGCACTGCGAAATCTCAGGGCCGAATCTGTTGATTTTATTGCGAAGCAGTGTTGTCTGCTGGAAAGGAAACAATAATCCATTCACCCATATTCTGTCAATATCCATCTCTTCATATGACATTGGGTAACTAGCCATTAGCTGCACAGTCTACTACTGCTATTGTCCATTCAACTAATTGGGTCATTTGATGTGGGCATGTGAATGTCTGCAATTATATTTCTTTGGTTGCATGCACAAGTCCAGGCACACACTCTCAGTCCAGCAAACAGCAGCAAGTGAAAAAATACATTCATTGAACTAGATATTAATAGATATGTAACATGTGTAATATACTGTACAGCATAGTGACTACATTACTTGAGTATGTACAGTGCTGCAAAAAAGTATTTGCTCCCCCCTCAAATTCTTATTTTTTGCATCGGTTCCCCACTTTATCTCATTGAATGCTTTGAACGCATTCTCATTTGAATGCGTTTTTCTCAAATTGGGAGAGCCGCTGCCAACCATTTTTTGACCATTTGAGTCATTTTTGTAGGCCTCCAGAAGATTGAAAACATGGAACCTACCAAAAGAAGAAGAAATGTTGACTCTCTTCTTTCACTCGGAACAAAAAAAGTACATTTCTACCTCTTACCATTCTTTCATCAACAACAGTTGAACATTTCTTTAAAATACTCAGTTCCAAGAACATTTCTGAGATAAAGCTTATTTTTTGTGAAAAGATGCATTTCAAGCAGTTTTAACTTTGATGCTATTTTTTTTTCATTTGTGATTCCTCAAATATCCAAACAATGCTCTCCTACATAATAAAATAACACAAAAAAGGTCATTTTGATTGCAAAATAACAGTTTATTGCAAGATAAATGCTGCACAGATGCATGACATATGCATGAAGTTGTCATTAAGTTTTCATGAACATAGTGTGGCAGTCTGAAGCTCCACGTCACTGTCGCTTCAAGTGCACTGACATTTAGTTGGCTTGCGGCTGTTCTTTTAATTCAACACTACAACACAGTATGGCGGGAAAAATGGTGAAGCCGCATTCAGTGTCGAACAATTACAGTGAAACTCCTCTATAACGAAACCTACATGGGCGAAAATAAAAAAATCTTCATGCATTAACACCATTTCCACTCTCCTGCCCCCCATACAACAAAAAAAACCCTGTTGCATTGTACGAAATCTTTTTCTCTGCTCTTGCCTCGCGAAGAGATTCACTACAACGAAGTTTAATCCAACAGCGACCTCTACTGCTTCGTTCAGAAACGGCAACAGCCACCACTACACTGGTTTACACAGCCCAGACTTTCCTGAACACAATATACTCATAGCTGCTCTGCCATCGGCTTACCGAGCATCATCCTGGCCTCCGATTGGCCAAGAGGGACCTCACTAATTACGTTTGTAGATACTTTAGCTAGATCCGTGGAAGATAGAGTGGAATGCATCCGATTAGCTGCTCAGAGTAAATTGCTTGTGGCTCGACGGACAGTCAAACAAACGTTTCCTGGAATGTTTTACTTGTTATCATGCTAAAAACCTTACGCTAACTGGAGCGCTAATTAGAGAGAAGGCGAGTTCCATCGCGCTAACTATCGAGGACTATGAAGTGTCCCGTGGCTGGCTTTAAAAGTTCATTGCATGACATCAGCTGAGTAACGGTGTCTTGGGTGGCGATCGAGGGGAAGTCGAATTAGAGACAGTAAGATGGTAGAATGAAAAGCCACCGGGTCAAGCAGCTCAGACAAGAAGCACTCTGACGCTGGAAGAGACGGTAAAAGTGATCAAAATGAAAGACGGAGGAAGCAAAATAAAAGACATTATCTAAGTAATTGATGTAAGTGAAAGTGAATGCTGATCGTAAAATTTGCAATTTCTTTCCCTTTTTTTTCTTTCTACACTGACTATATGAAGTGTCAAATAAATGTGTGCTATACTTATGCACTATTGGAATAAAAATAAAGAGTACACATATGTTTTTGTGTGTGTGTGTGTGTGTGTGTGTGTGTGTGTTTACATCTGAGATCAAATTTGCTACAATGAAAAACCCCGTGTTGTGAAAAATTTCTTGCTGCAAACATGATTTTGTTGCAGAGGAGTTTCACTGTACAATGTAATTTCCTCCTAGCTCTGCCCTTTAACAAAACATTGTCTCTATTAAAATGAAAAAAATAATCATAAATATACAAGTGTGATTGTATTGGAACTATACAAAGAAAAAGAAAAAAGAAGACATTCGCTCCCTTTTAAGAGATGTCATTGAACACATCACAAGCAACAGGAACGGCTGCGTAGCAAACAAGAATAGCGTCCGCGACGAACTGCAGGTTCGCAATAATGATACAATCAACTGAATGAAAAATAAACATGAACAATTTCCTACAGCAAAACTGAAAAGAAACAATATTACCTGCAACACAGTATGGTGGGAGCAATGGTAAAGCCACATTCAGTCTCGGACAATTATTGCGCAACAAACAAACATTTGCTAATCAACTCAACGTGTAAAAAGTTTCAATCGCCAAAGCGTCACTTTAATAACAACACAGAAAGCAAGGCGGCCGAGTCACAATTCAGAGAACTACTTGAGCACATCACACAGTAGAAAGAGAAAAAAAAAACAATTCATAAAGAATTGTTAATTAATCCAGACCATCAACGAGATGCGACTCATCAATGCGACTTCCTCGTAGCTCTGCCTGAAGCTACAGTGGGAAGGAGGTGCTGCGCTGTTGCGTCACTTCCGTCATCATTTAATAATCTTGATACATCACTCCGTTACAATTAAAGGTGTGTGTGTGTGTGTGTGTGTGTGTGTGTGTGTGTGTGTGTGTGTGTGTGTGTGTGTGTGTGTGTGTGCGCGCGTGCGTATCCGTCAAGGATGATGATGGGACTTTTTTTTTGGGGGGGGGGCTCTGTTGTACAGTTAGCTGCAGGTATTTATCCATGTTCTCAACACCACACTGCTTCCGCACGTCCACATCAATCGGAGAAGAATCCGTACAGCCATACAATAATATCAGCATTTAAAACTGCTTTTTATTTCGGTTTTCTTTTCCTGATATTTACTACTTTTGATCATCTTCAACATTAAAGTGGGAAAACCAAGAGTAAGAATTTGATAAGAGGACAAATACTTTTTTTTTTCATGGCATAGTATGTGCTGGACTTTAATTTGAGTGAAAAACACTGGGATATACAGGTATTTCAACAGTGTAATAATTGCACACAGCTTGTCAAAAACACATAACCTAAAGGCCACAAATCATGCTGTAATATATTCATGCCAACATTGGCCATCTGGTTTCTTCTGGATGGAAGAGATGAAATTATAACGTCTCCCCTTGAAGCCCTTACGATCCATTCTATCTGTATATAGTATCTATCTATCAGAGTACAGGTAATGTCACTAAATAGGAGTTGTTGTTTTTTCTAATCATCTAAAATGCCCTGTGTCGTTTCATTTTATGACTTTTTTTTGTAACAAACACAGCCCCCCATCCACAAATTGGCATTTCGAGCAGTTTTCAGGCTTGTAATCAGTATGTGTTAAATTGTGAGCAAGCCGGAGTCAAATGGATGTTGATTGATTCTCTCTGGGGTCGTGAAGGGCAATGCAGTGGCTGTGGGCCATATTGGCAGATGTACCTCTGGATGCCTCTCAGTATGCAGTGACCATTGCTGCTCCGTTTTATTGTCTGCTTGTTTGTGTAAATAACTCTTCCGGTGTGGCGAGGCAGATGTTGGTTTTCTTGCACTCTTGTCCCATCTGTCTGAGTTGGATCAAATGACAAAAGAATTTCAAACCCTAGATTTGTATTTGGTTAAAGTACTTTTCATCACTTTGGCCCACATTCAGACTAAATAGGGGCACACATTGACAGCTATGTAGTGAGTGGGCGAGTCGTTCGTGCATGAAAGGCAGCATGGAAAGATTCAATTTAAAATATATTTTACCGCACATACGAAATACATGAAAAGACAAAACAAAGGAGCTTATCACAGAGCATGGATAGGGAACTTTACGACAGGTTCAGCATGATATTGCATAACATTTATTACAACCACACCAATGCTCATCAAAGCAACAACAAGTTCGTTGAAGTTCATGGTCATTTTTTTTTTAAAGAACATGCAAAGTCCACACAGAAAGTCCTGAGCTCAGAACCGAACCCTGCACCTCTTAACTGGGAGGCAGACATGCTCAGCAATCGACCCCCATGCCGCCCAAAATGATAATGCAATAAAAACCGAGTGCCACATTGACATTCACAAATATGTAACATATGACACACATTCAACTACTAGGAAACACAAACACACGTCTGAATGTTCTTATAACTTCATGAATTAAATGCACCGTAACATGCTAAATATTTTTTTTAACTGAAAATCCATCCATCCATCCATCCATTTTCTGATCCGCTTTATCCTCACAAGGGTCACGAGGGTGCTGGAGCCTATCCCAGCTGTCTTCGGGCAGTAGGTGGGGGACACCACATACAGACAAACAACCATTCACGCTCATGCTTATACCTAGGGACAATTTAGAGTGTTCAATCAGCAATCAGTCTGCCATTCATGTTTTTGGAATGTGGGAGGAAACCAGAGTCCCCGGAGACAACCCACGCAGTCACGGGAGAACATGCAAGCTCCACACAGGAAGTCCGGAACTGGAATTGAACCCGGTCCCTCTGCACTGTGAGGTCGACGTGCTAACCACTGGACCACCGGGCTGCCCATATGTACATATATACTGTATATATATATAATTTTTTTTTTCATTCATTGTCTTCGGGCAGCAGGCAGGGGACACCCTGAACCGTTTGCCAGCCAATCGCAGGGCACACAGAAACGAAGAACCATTCGCTCTCACACTCACACCTAGGGACAATTTTGAGTGTTCAATCAGCCTGCCATGCATGTTTTTGGAATGTGGGAGGAAACCGGAGAACACCCACGCAGAGAATATATACAGTATATATATATATATATATATATATATATACAGAGAATATATACAGTATTTTATGTATAGATATATATATATATATATATATATATATGTATACAGAGAATATATACAGTATATATATAGCTTGATCTGTGATCATGATTACTGATCTGTGTGCAACAGAGAATATATACAGTATTTTATGTATATATATATATATATATATATATACAGAGAATATATACAGTATATATATATATATATATATATATATATATATATATATATATATATATATATACTGTATATATTCTCTGCGTGGGTGTTCTCCGGTTTCCTCCCACATTCCAAAAACAGGCATGGCAGGCTGATTGAACAGATATATATATATATAGATATATATATATATATCGACGTGTACGTATATATATATATATATATGGCGGCCCAGTAGTCCAGTGGTTAGCACGTCGACTTCACAGTGCATTGTTTACGATGATACTAATGCAGCGTGTTATACCGGAGACAAATTCCTTGTGTGTTCTACATACTTGGCCAATAAAGATGGTTCGATTCCAGCTCTGGCCTCCCTGTGTGGAGTTTGCATGTTCTCCCCGGGCCTGCATGGGTTTTCTCCGGGTTCTCCGGTTTCCTCCCACATTCCAAAAACATGCATGGCAGGCTGATTGAACACTCTAAATCAGGGGTGCCCATTACGTTGATCCTGATCTACCGGTAGATCTAAAACAGGTAGATCCGAAGAGTGTCGAGGAGAAAAAAAAAAAACAACCATTTGTGTGTCTTTGTACATGTTAGTAATATATTTTTTGTGTTAATGTACGCTGCACCATAATCATCCTATCAGTCTCCTTTTCACAAAATAAATATTTAAAAAATAAAATAAAGCAGGTAAATCTTGAATTTATGGTGGCGCGTGATGACGTCACCGGAAGTTGTTTGCGCTCAGCAGTCTGCAATTGCAGCCTGTGATCAGAGCTGTTGCGCTCCATCTTTTATCGACATTATTCTCATTCAGAGTTTGCTTCGTGTACAATTCACCGAGGGCACGGGCAAAGAATAGGAATCTAGGAGGGCCCAGGGAAGCACTTTAAAACAGTACGTGTGAGCTACGATAGTTAACAGGCTGCAAAAGTGCATCGCATGCCTCAGTTTCAAGCTGTTTCTCATCATGGCGTGTGTGTGCGTGTGCGTGTACGTGTGTGTGTGTGTGTGTGTATGTGTGCGTGTACGTGTGCGTGTACGTGTACGTGTACGTGTACGTGTACGTGTGCGTGTGCGTGTGTGTGTCGGTAAGGGTAGATCCCGTGAGGTCAGTTGATCGAAAAGTAGATCTTTGGTCCAAAAAGTTTGGGCACCCCTGCTCTAAATTGTTCCTAGGTGTGAGTACGGGCGTGCATGGTTGTTTGTCTCTGTGTGCTCTCTGTGATTGGCTGGCAACCAATTCGGGGTGTCCCCCGCCTACTGCCCGAAGACAGCTGGAATAGGCTCCAGCACCCCCCGCGACCCTAATGAGGATGAAGTGGTTCGGAAGATGAATGAATGAGAATATACAGTATATATATATATAGAGAGAGAGAGAGAGAGAGATTGAGATTAAGATATAGATAGATAGATATAGATATATATCGATAGATCAGGGGGGCCCATTATGTCAATCCTGATCGACCGGTAGATCTAAGACAGTTCCCAAGTAGATCCGAGGAATGTCGAGGAGAAAAAAAAAAACATTTGTGTGTCTTTGTACGTTAGTAATATATATTTTTTGTGTTAATGTATGCTGCACCCTAATCATCCTATCAGTCTCATTTTCCCCAAAAAAATATTAAAAAAATAAAATAAAGCAGGTAAATCTTGAACTTACGGTGGCGCGTGATTACGTCACCGGAGGTTGTTAGCGCTCAACAGTCTGCAATTGCAGCTTGTGATCAGAGCCGTTGCGCTATATCTTTTATCGTTATTATTCTCATTAAGAGTTTGCTTCGTGTACAGTTCACCGAGGGCACGGGCAAAGAATAGGAATCTCGGAGGGCCCAGGGAAGCACTTTAAAACGGTACGTGTGAGCTATGATAGTTAACAGGCTGCAAAAGCGCATCGCGTACCTCAATTTCAGGCTGTATCTCATCATGGCGTGCGTGTGTGTGCGCGCACGTGCCGGGAATGGGCGATCCCGGGAGGTTGGTAGGTCTTAGGTCCAAAATGTTTGGGCACCTCTGAGATAGATAGATAGATTTTCCAGGATACAAGCTTATGGTATCTATTTATGTGTAAGAAATAATGAGACCAGGATTACTTGTGTAGAACGGCTGCAATCGGTGAGAGCACATACTGTCCATGTAAAACCCGGCCGGCCATTTGGCCAATTATTTTGGCCGATGTTTCAAGAGCCATAATCCCCCGATTTATTTTATTGTTTACTGAAAAAAAGCATCGCTCCAGATTTGCAACCGGTACTTTGTTAACATCGACTCCTTCAGGGATTGAAGGTGTATTACCCGTAAAAAACATTTTTCCCATTCTCAGATTCCTTTATGTGTCCTATATGTCTGAATGGTCAGACAGTTATCTGTTGCCACAAATGTGATGTGGCAACACACCAACTGGGATATACTTCTAGGTCGAAGAATCTGAGCAAGAGTACTTTGGCCCCAAATGGTCATCAGGCTCTGGATTGGTGTAAGGTATATAAAGAGTGCAAAGAGCTCCATGGTTTGGACATGCAAACATTTCCCTCAACACTGCTGAATTGTCTGTATAATCTCCGTAAAAATTGAAATGTCTCTGTTATTAGACCATTGGCTTTCCCTGTGCTGGTTCTATTTGAGGATGTCCAAAACCAAAATGTTTTATTTCATTGATCAGAACTCTGCAAGAGTTTAATTGACTTTTATTTTCTTTCATCTGTATTCATCACCGTATGAAAGATAAATGGAGTATCCAATAACCTCTGTTCTTGATTTTTAATTGTGGTTTGTCTTAATATCAAATATTAATTACCCACAAAGGTGCTTGCGTTTCAGGATTTGGGTTTCATTTTACCTCACAAATCAAAGCGAGACTACACAGAGATTCTTCCTCTCTGCAGAATCCGTCTCGACTGTGCGTCTGTGTCATAAATGCCAACAAATGGTCATCAATATATGTCTTCTCGTGTCCCCCAGCTGTGTCATGTGGTGTGCCCAGCGCGCCAGTGAATGGAGGTGTTCTCGCTGCCGATTATTCCGTTGGCACACGAGTGACCTACTTTTGCGACAGTGGTTACCGGCTTTCCTCCAAAGAGTTAACGACAACAGTCTGCCAGCCAGACGGTACCTGGAGCAACCACAACAAGATACCCGGATGCATCCGTGAGTACAAAAACACATTTGGAGGAGGAGGCAGAGAGATACCAAGAAAGGGGGACAGTGATGTCAAGAAGTTCACTTGTGGGGTGATGATTCAAGTTGCAAATCTCTCCTTGGATTCACATCCAACAAAACACTGTTCAGTTGTGAACTGTCAAAATACGGTCTCTGTCTGAAAACAGTCTTCCTTCACCCATTTCTTTTTTTACCTTGGGATACTTTTAATATGAAGGGAAAAAAATCCTGCTCAGTCACCGTTAGGAATGCCTGAGAGTTAATAAATCCATTCCCCCAGTCAGTCAAAATTTTTCGAACTTGTCTCTCCTCATCAAGGTCACGAGTGAGCTGCAATTTGAGCCTAATTGGGCAAATGGTGGGGTACACTTTTGACCGGTCGCCAGTCAACCTCAGGACGCATATAGACAAATGACAATTCAAACTCATGTTCAAATACATGGAAAATTTCGTCTCCGATGAACCCCAGATGCATTTTTACTGTTTGCATCGACCATTCAGAATATATTATCTCACTACTGTATTGTGAATTGTGATTTCCAGAGGTTTGGTTTACAATTCGCAGCAAATTTTGTGCTATGGGATTTGCTATTTGCTGTTCCGACAATATCATGCAGATAAATATTTCCGTATATCACTCTTGGACATGGTACCTTTTGAAAGACAATTTGTAATCTCATTCTTACCGATGGAATGTGCATGAGAGAATTATTGGGGCAACCGTACGCCACATCCTGAGGCATTGTCGCCGTAGAGACAAAAAAAAACGTATTCAGGTCAGGCGTGCTTTGTGAGTGTTAATGTTAGATGGCAAAACAAAACAGACAAGATTTGAATAGCCGAACCTTCGGCCACTTGGGCAACCTGCTCGATGAACTCATTCACAGCGTCCCATCAGGACCAGCCTGTTGCTGGGGCCCAGCCAGGAACTGGTGATAGCTGGTGACCAGATGGAGTCTTCCTGGTGTCACCAGCTACCAGCAGGGCAACAACAGCAAGTTTGCTGAGTGGCTTTGGTTCAATTGGTAGACCAGTGATCGACTGGTTGACTGGTTGAATCTTGGCCATTTTACTTTGCTTTTGCTGTTTTTCTCCTGCTGGTGACGCACGGAAACACAACAAAACCAAGTTGATCAATGTTTTTTTGAAATGTATTAAATGTATTTCTATATTTATTTAGCAGAGTAGTAGTGCTGACTAAGTAAGTACTCAGCATGCTCCAGGGTGAAAAGTCAGAGGAAGGAAGGATTGCTTCTCACTGGGACTCGTGTTTATTCTGTATGTGTGTTACAGAGAAAGAAAAAAGGTACAGCTGACTTTGGTTCGACTCATTTGGTTTTATAATGTACCAACTCACAAACAGCTCTGCGGGTTCATGCCCATTAGTTAAAATAAATGAGTTGCATTTACATTATACTTTGAACAAAGTCGTTTCCAAAATAAGTTTGAGTTCTCCTCTGTTTATGAGCAGTGACAGAGCAAATCTGAGCAGATGTCAGCACATCGGAATAATTCAGATGTCTTCTTTCTCTTTTACTTTGCTTTGGCTCAGTTATGATGTGCCCCAGTCTCAGCTCCTTTTCGCTGGACCATGGAAAATGGAGTATCGTCAATGGGTCGTCCTATGAATATGCCACAAAAATAATCTTCACCTGTAACCCGGGATACTTCCGTGTTGGTCCTGCTCACATCCAGTGCCTAGCGAATGGGGTTTGGAGTTGGAGAAATGAAAGGCCCCGATGCAGAAGTGAGTTGTTTTTGTTCTTCTTCTTCTTCTTATTATTATTATTTTTAATCCAATACAATATAAGGAGATGCAATACTAAAGTATAATATTTTTGAGAAGATACATGAAGTGCATGGCATTAAACACTGCATGCTGATTTTTGTAGGATAGAATGGATGAGTTTGTAAACTAATATCAACCGTACTCCGAGTGTCTCGCTTGGCTTCTGTTTCATTCTAAGCCTGAGAGAATCCATGTGTTATTCTACATAAATTCAGAGACTCATTTTGTACTTCTTATGGTTGTGCCAAAGCTATTTTTAGATATTTAGAAAAGAGATGAGATTTTTTTTAATGTACTTTTCTGGCACATGGGTAAACGTCATCATTATGCTCTTTGTGAAGTCTACCAGTCACTTTTGTCTGGGGGTGGTAAAATGCTTTGAAATTACTGCTCAATGTTTGGGCCGGGAAATGATTAAATAAATAAATAAATAAAACATCAGAATGTCTTGCTTTTTCGCGCAAGTTCTTGTTCTGTTTCCATGTATTGCAGTGTGCCAAGAATAACCCGAATGTTGCAATACACAATTCAAAAACACTGACTATTCACCGCATTTTATGGAGCAGGAGCATGTAGGCTGTGCTCCAAGCTTCAGACAAATGAACATGTTTCGGAACATGTCTCTCCAATACATAATAATGTCTTGAGTGCATCAGTTAGATAATTCTAAAGGTAACACATACATAAACATCACAATCGTGTTGTTTTTGATTGGAAGGTGGTCAGTTGTTGCCGTATTGTGGTCCGCGTAAAACACAGTCCTGCACCCTCTTGGTATTTTATTCCCCTGTAACCCATCCCCTCCATATTCTTTCTTTTTATCTCTTGCAGTTATTTCATGTGGCGACCTGCCCATTCCACCTAATGGGAAGAAAATTGGGACCCAGATTACCTTTGGAGCATCAGCCATTTTCAGCTGTAACCTTGGCTATGTTTTAACTGGATCGATTGTTAGAGAGTGTCTCCTGTCCGGACTTTGGAGTGGAACAGAGACTCATTGCCTGGGTAAGTGTTCTGAAAAACGTCAAAACCAAAGTCATATTTTGGGGCAAAAGCAGCTGGGACGACTTGTTGCATGTTGGTCATGTTTGCAATGTTGTGTTCTCAACAGAAGCGTGTTTTTATTTATCTTGCTACTGTGATGTGGAGCTGGAGTTCTTGCTTTTACTCAAAGTAAACGTACAATACAGAACTGGTGTGAATATCTTAAAAAATAAAAATAAAATAAACCTCACCGGAACTGCTGTTTATTCGTCCGGCCAGCTCGGACCTGACAATTAGCTGGTGTCCCGCAACATGGCAGGTTCCGGCAAGGCGAAGCTAACCTAACTAGTCGGTTTCATTCTGACAACAACAAACCAGACAGACACAGCCTAAGTCACTGAGCCAAACAACAGGGGAACCACTGCCCAATGGATTGTGTTGAAGGTAAAATGCATCTAGGATAGTACTTAAATGCTGTGTTCATGCTCACTGTTGAGATAAACTTTCCACGGGAGCTGCGACAGGACTGCACACAAAAGAGCCGGCAGCAATGTACTTGAGCGCTTGGTGCATGTTGTCATTGATAAACACAGCTGCTCCCAAAGTAACATTTTAACCACTGTCACCTCAGAACTGCTCTCCCAAAGTACATACATTCATACAGTAAACAGTATTTTGGCACAAAAATAAGAAAAACATTTTTATGCCCCCCCTCAATCGAAGACAAATGTGTTTTCTTTTTGTGTGTGTGTGTGTGTGTGTGTGTGTGTGTGTGTGTGTGTGTGTGTGTGTGTGGTTATAGGTGCCCAAAAAATAGGTCACATCGTGATTGCTGTTTTAAACAAAGAAAGAAAAACATGAATAATGACCAAACATGAAAATGTAGACTACAGTGAAACTCCTCGACAACGAAACCTACATGGGCGAAAATACCCCGTAGTGTGAAAAAACCTTCACGCATGAAAGCCATTACCACTTTTCTGCTCCCCCTACAACGAAAAGTCCCCCTGTTGCGTTATACGAAACCTTTTTCTCTGCCTTTACTTCGTAACGAGATTCACTACAACGAAAGGCCTTCTGCAAAAAGTCTAATCCGACCTCAGCCTGCCACAGTGACTCCTACTGCTTCGCCCCAAAATGGCAGCAGCAACCACCACACTGGTTTACACATGCGCATTAGTCCAGGAAGTATTTGTTATTGTTAGTTTCAGACGCAGCACGAACGTTAAATTGCTAAAATGGGTATAAAACGGACCTTTGCATGCCAAGGAGTTAAGAAAAGAAGAGCTCTGATGCTAGAAGACAGGGTAAAAGTGATAAAAATGAAAGATGGAGGAAGCAAAGTAAAAACAAGAAATTGATGCCAGTGAATGCTGATCGTAAATTTCGCAATTTCTATCCCATTTTTTTTCTTTCTACGCTGGCGATATGAAGTGTAAAATAAGTGTATGATCATACTTATGCACTATTGGAATACAAAGAAACATACCCATATACATTTTATGTGTGTGTGTGTGTGTGTGTACATCAGAGATAAAATTTGCGATAGTGAAAAGTCCCCTGAAAAATGCCTAGCTGCAAACATGATTTCGTTGTAGAGGAGTTTCACTGTATTTAAACTGAGAAAGATCCATTGGAAGAAATGGACTGAATCAGTAAATCCAAATCCAGTGTTTACCTTGAGTTAGGAAGACCCTTGATAATAACATTGGATAATCAGTAAGACAGTGTTTTTCAAACTTTTTTAAGCCAAGGCACACTTCTTTCATTGGAAAAATTTATCTGAAAATGTGAAAAAAAACCCCCACTTATTTTAACAATTAACGCGTTATATTGTTACTATAACTGTTTTTAACATTGAAGAATGACGCTATAACAGCTTGAATTGGAATCAAATGAACACAAAAGAAAAAAGTATTTTATAATCTTTCATATTTATTGTTTCACTGTCGTCCTGCATTCATGCGGCACAAATTCGCTTGTCTCTCGTGGTCGAAACACAAGGCAATTGGCTAGCTGTTGCTGCTCCCTAGCGGTATGGGAGGGTACTGCACGATTACTTTCTGGGTGATAGACCGCACAGGCATACAAACTGGATATTTTCCCACGGCACACCTGACTCCAGTGTGCCGCGGCACAGGGTTTGAAAAACACTGCAGTAAGACATCAGTGTGCTTATCCATTAATTGGAAGGTGGTAGTTTATCTGCAGGATGTCAAGTTTGTTTCTTTGTTTAAGCTCCTATCTCACCAAGCTGAGAACAATTATGAATGTTTTCCACAGTAGCAAATGTTGCATTCTCATCAGGGTTTGTCAGGATTCATTCTGGGTCGCAACTGTTGGACAAACATTCGCCAGATGATCACCCATACTTTTCTTGTCGCAAGGGAATTTTGCACATTGCAACAAGAACACCCCCCCCCCCACACACACACACACACACGCACACACAAAATGTTGACAAATGTCTGGCAACCATTTGGCGAACATTTGCGACCACTGACAAGAGCGCAACATTCACTACCTTTGAAAACACTCCCTTGTTCGCAGCTCACTGGAATAGGAGCTAAACTGTTCGTCACGAGAGGCTCAAATGGCTTCACAAGCCTACAGTTGATAAATACTAGCAAAATCCTCAATCTAAAAACAGAATGGATGACATATGAAGGAAACCCCCCTTCAAGGTTGACAAGGCTGCAATGGATGCTGAGAGGGCAACATTTATCGCGAACACATTCTGCCGTGTGTTACAGTAGGACAATCTGAGAGTCCATTCAATATATGAAGTTTTGCATATAATAGATGAAGACACCGTTGGAGAAGTGGATCCTCCTCAGAACTTGGCCCAATCGGTCGATGCAGAAGTCCCTGTAGTCATGCCCATGGGAAAGTGGCCCACTTCAGCTCTTTTCCCGGTTGGTCGGTGCAGAATCCATACTGCTCCTTCTCCAAACGGGGGGAGGGGGCAGGAGAAAGGAAAAGCAGATGTAAAACAAGCCTATATGTGGTTTCACTAAATGCAAGAAGTCTTAAGTTTAGATTTAAATAAATCTACCGAGGTAGCGGCTGTAGTTTTGTCAGGTAGGACATTCCGGAGTACTGGAGCCCGAATAGAGAACACTCTTCAACCTGAGGGCTAGTTTTCAGCTCTAAGAATCAACAAAAGACCACTGTGTTGCACACAAAGTTACTAGGACATAGTGTCCCACTAAATCTTGGAGAGTGGAAGTTGCCAGGTGGCGGAATAGTTTATGATTAGGTAACAGTACCTTAAAATTACCACTGCAAGTTGGCGAGTATTGGTATATTATGATCAAAGTTGCTTATAATCTTCAGGAGTTTTGCAGCAGCAATTAGATACATACAGTACCTGGATTTTAATGTTCCTTTCATCTTCTTCCTCCAGCTGGTCATTGTGGCATTCCTGAGCAGATAGTGAATGGGCAGGTGATCGGTGAGAACTTCGGTTATCGAGACACTGTGGTTTACCAGTGCAACTCTGGATTTAGGCTCATTGGCTCCTCAGTACGGATCTGCCAACAGGACCACAACTGGTCTGGACAACTCCCAGTGTGTATCCGTAAGTACTTAGTCCTTCTGGCAGTCCAGTGGCTAATGAATTACATGGGGCCTTGTGTGTATTGTTTTGTGATGTATTTGTGCCCGTGTTAAAAGAAAATAAACAGTGACCGTAAAAAAATGCTTTTACTTGAAGAATTGAGTCACACAATCCAAAATAATCTACCGGTGTATATGACCATAAGAAGCAGCTGTCCAATGTTACGATGTAAATCAAATCAAGTGAACGGATGTTGTTGCTGACAAAAATATGAGAAACATAGTCAATGTCATATTTTTTGAGAGTTCTATAAGTGGCAGTGTTGTCCCGATAATCTGACCCTCACCTATTGACTAACTGAAAGACACATTTTACTCCCCCCCACGAACACTTATCATTATTGTCCTTCATTTCCCCTGCTGTGATGTGAAGGTAATTTTATGGTAATGGTATTCCTTTATGATATAAAAGTGTCAGCCCCCCTACCCCACTCCCGACGATCGCCTCTTAATAAATTGCTCTCCCTCCACTCGTTTTCTCCCCAACACTCCCCCTCTTCCCTTTCTCTTTCTTCCTCCACCTTCCACTCATGTCCCTGGATGATATTTGTCAATACCAGCTGTCACGTGTGGCCATCCCGGCAGCCCCATCTACGGGCGAACCATCGGCGAGGGCTATAACTACAACGATGTGGTGCGTTTCTCCTGTAATAAAGGCTATAGCCTGGAGGGGCCTTCTTCAGCCCAGTGCCAGGCTAACCGCCAGTGGAGCCAGCTGCCTGCAACATGTAGAGGTGACATTTATAGCATTGGCATATGAATGATGTTTTGGTTTATTTTTGCTATAATAAACGTTTAAAAGGTCAACTAAAGGAGGTAGGCACACCTATCGCCATGGGCAGGATATAGATATTTAATGTTCAAACTGGTTAATGTTATTGTGTGTATATATATATACAGTATATATATATTCATCCATCCATCCATTTTCCGGCAACAAAACACCGGTTTGGAACGTTCCACAAGTGCAGAGATTAATTGGAAACAGGTGAGTGTCATGGTGGCAGGAATATTCCCCAAAGGCTCATTTGTTCACAAGCAAGGATGAGGTGAGGCCAGTATTCCAACAGTTTCAGAACATCTGTCAAGATAGAATTGCAAGGAATTTCGGGAGTTTATATCTGTGGTCCATAATGACATCAACGAATTCAGTGAAGCTGGAAAAAGAAATTGTGCACATAAGCAGTAAGGTCGAACAGCAACATTGAATTCCCTTGACATTCAATCCCTCAAGCAGCACCACATTAAAAACCAGGATTATTGTGTAAAAGGATATTGCCACGAGGGCTCAGGAACACTGCAGAAAACCATTTTGAGTTGATAGTACTATAAACGCAAGTAAAAACTGTACAGTGCAAAGTGAAAGCCATGTATCAACATCACCCATGCTTCTCTGGGCCCGAGGTAATCTGAGATGGATTGATTGAAGATAGAAAAGTGTATTGTCTTTTGACGAGTCTACATGTCAAACCGGTTGTGGAAATCATGGATGCCGTGTTCTTTGGGGCCCAAGAGGCAAAGGACTACCCAGATTTTTTGTGAAAAGTTGAAAAGCCAGCATCTGTGACATTATTTGTCAAGTCACTTAATGCTGAAAGGTACATACAGGTTTTAGAGTAACATATGCAGAAATTCAAGCAACATATTTTTTCAGGGCCGTCCCTGTTTATGTCACAAGACAATCCAAAGCCACATTCTGAAAATTTTACAACATCATGGTTTTGTCGTAAAAGAGTCTGCCAGCAGTCCAGACTTGTCTCTCTTTGAAAATGTGTAGTTCAAAATATGTCAACCTAGACCCCAGATTATTGAGCAAATTAGGTTGTACATCAAGAGGAAATGGGAAAACATCCCACCTACAAAGCTTCAGCAATTAGTATCCTCAGTTCCCAAATGTTTAATGAGTATTGTTGAAAGGTTGTCACAATGTGTGCCCAATCCCATGTTTTTTGGGATGTGTTGCAGGGATCAACTTCAAATCGAGTAAATAAGATAAGATAAGAAAACCTTTATTAGTCTCGCAATGGAGAAATTCCCGATTCACAGCAGCAAAGTTATGAAAGGAAGAAGTAGAACAACAAAATATAGGAGCTGCTGGAAAGGCAGCCACTCATGCGGCGCCATTTTGAAGTCAAAATAACAAAAATAACACAACACATAGGACACAGACAGTCGTGCAATCTTTACCACTTTTCTGCATACGCTTTGTTGTCTGAAGCAGTTATAGATGAAAGAGGAGAGGATCAAAGTGTCCTTTCACCAGTGGATCAGGGACGTCATGCTGAAAATGTGCACACGTCTGCTACAAGCTAAGTTTTGAAAGCAAACGCGAAGCTATAGCGTCCATTGACGAAAAAGAGATTGGCTCACATCTCCTGTCCCATGTAAATCCACTTCAATTCCAAGCCGCGACTCCCAGTTCCACATCCGCATCGGCGCTCCGCGCTAACGCTCCTTTCTTCTCATCGTCGGCTCCTCAAGCCTTACATCCATCCAGCCGCAGACCGTTCAACAGCACCGATCTCTCCGCTGAACAAAGCGGGGCTGTGAAAAATGCTGCCCATTACAGGCGCAAGACACAAGCGCCCCGGGACTGTCCAGCAACGACAGTCAAATGGCGCCGACATTCCTCCCAGGCAAAAACAGTGCTGGTGTACCCATGCTGCCGAGAAGGCGCAACCAACAAGCACAGAGTTTCCTCCTTGATGAATGTCGTGGCCAAAAAATGCTGAAAAAAGTCCACATCAGGTCCACACGACGTAACAACAAACACAAAGTGACGAAACAAACCAAAAAACAACAAAAAAAAGCAAGGCTCACGAGAGCACTTGCCGACGGCTGCCTACTCGGGCGCCATCTTGATAGTCATTCACAAAAGAATGAATGACTGAATCATGAATAAGAAATCAAGTTTATCAGTTTGAACATTAAATGTCATGCCGTTGTAGTGTATTCAACAGGGATGAGATTTTTTCCGCTTTTTGGCGGAATTGCGCTTTTTTTCCAGTCAAAATTGACCTTTTTTTATATGGTTCCAAATCCGTTAGAACATTTTAGGGGGGGGGGGGGGGTCTGGTGTTATTTCTGGGCTGCTGGACTTGTCTTCGGCAGACTCAGGACTCGTAATGTTTACAAATAAAGTTTTGCAAGCATCCATTTTGAATACCGCTTTTTCTCGTGAAGCATTAATTTGTCCTTACTTCATATATGGGCTAAAACCAATGTCTTACTTGTTGTGATTGGTCACTATATCGGCAAATGCAGAATCACAACCAATTCGTGTTCGCCTTCCTAAACCCCTTTTCCGCGAATTAGGAATGGTTTTGCACAAGGGAAGTAGTTTATTGAAATTACTTGCGTATGTAGTCTGTATTAAACAAATGCCGAATGTTATCGAGACTTCTGACGAAGCTAACATGCGTCAGATAGATGCGGATCTGAAAAACAAGTTTCGATGGGACTGGTTGGTGAGAAAGCTGACGGTGTCCCTAGTAGTAGGAACCAGTAAAGAGGAACCATTGTCTGTGCTTGTGTCGGATTTCATGAAAAAGCTCGATGTCGCTGGTAAAGCTCTGTGTACAGTGTGTGACGATGTCATTCTATACGGAAAATGCATTCATAACCCATATATAGTAAACAGTTTGGGACTTCACTATCACTGTATGACATAAGAATCAACAGCTTTTTATCACATTTACACATTTTATGAATACCAGTAATTAACAAATCTTAAATATGTCAGGGAATGTGTTTCCTATTTTAGTTTTGATTTTGAGCAGCAAAGTTACATGTTGGTGCTCACCAGGAATGCATAAGCAAAATTACACAAAGGCCTATGTCAAATTTTCATTCACTTGAAAGAATAGTGAGCAATCTTGGGATTTTTTTCTGTGAAAGTTTCAAGTAGTGTGTACTGTACATTGAATACACTTCATCTTTAGCATGTTTAGTATAAAGTGCCAATTTTGTAAGCAAATAGGGAATGGTATTTCAACAAAAATTGTAACATTTTGTTGATAAAATTAATGGTTTTAAGGCTTTAAAATCTCTAAAACCCATTAGCTTCCGGGGGCTTTGCCCCCCTGTATCCCCATCCGGGACGTTGCCCCTGTACCCCACTGGGGGCCTGTGGCCCACAGACCCCCGGCTGATTTTCTGATTTTTTTCATCACTAGCCACTCTCATCCCTGATTCAATTCAATATAGGTTGAAAAACATTTGCAATAATTGTATTCAGTTTGTATTTTTATTTTACCAACTTCAGTGGTAAAATAAAATCGACCGCAAGTCTATATCTGCAACAGCCTTACTGAACATGTCAGGTGTTTAGGCTTACCAAATAATATGTCGCTGTTTGAACGTAAGACCTACGAGTTTCCCAGTTTCCTGTAATTTTCCTATTTTAGGAAGAAGAAGAAACTGTTGGACTTTTTAAGGGTGTGTAGGTTTTTTTTAAAAAAAATTCCAAGTGGGGATCATAGTTGCAGTTCAAAACTACAAAGCTTTATGAGTTGAGTTGTGAGTTTAATTGTGGGGTATAAATGACTCCATAAAGGCAAACTTAGATAATCAACAAAATGTTCATATTCATCTGTCATTAGGATGTCCGATGTCAAAATCTGTCTATAAGTAGCTATAATTACTAACATTCAGCCAGCTCTGCAGAGCATTTGCATTATTGAGGCAATTTGATGTTGCGCTGAACTTAATTTCACCCTCATTGTTTTTCAGTGGCCTATAAATCCTTGTCAGCAGCAGCGTTTTGAAGATTTAGCTACTCTGAAAATGGATGCTTGCAAATTTGTGTGCAATTGACGCTTTCAGTCCTTTTGTTTTCAGGAAAAAGTGTCTGATGTTCCTTTCATTGTCTGTGCTTAAGATAGCTCAGACACAGTTGTCACCATTGGTAGAAAAAAAAATATTCCTTGGGTCATGTAAACCTATTTTAATTTTGCTGATATGAACAAGGGTGCATGTGGTGTTTATTCAAATGAGGCATCAAAAAAGGGGTCAAAGGGGATCAAAATTTGAAAGTTTCTTGAATGATGCCTCTTTCTATGTCATGTCATCTTGAAATAAAATGGTCTTGGTTGATGTAGTTAAGACAGCACACCGAAATGAGATGTGAAAATGTTCTCATGCTTTGCTTTTTGATTTAACCGACAATATTGTGTGCATATTACTGAGGATAACTGATAACATGTTTTAAGTTGCTATAGCCTTTTGTTAAAACACACAAAGCAGCCTAATAAAGCACAGGTGTCAAACTCAAGGCCCAGGGACCAAAACTGGCCCACAAAAGCATTTTATGTGGCCTGCTAAGGCAAATCACATGCATCGACATAATCAATCCATCTGTCTATCCATGGTCTGTCTACCTTTTATCCTGGGTCTCAATCTGTGACGAGCTCAAAGGTCCAGTAAAAGCCCCTATCCACTGAGTGGTGAACAATTGCCAGCATTTGCGAAGGCAGTGAATGTTACCTTCTTGTCAGAGTTCGTTCAAGGCCAGAGATGTTAGCTAAATGGTCATTAGATGTTCTGCACACTTTCATTTTTTTTTTTCCTTTTGCAAGGAAATTTTGAAACATGTTCAAAAATTGCACACGTGAGCATTTAGGGCCTCCAACAGAATGAGGGAGTCTCCAGGGGGAAAGCTCTCCAGCACACCCTCTACTCCAAAAAGGGTGGGTACTCTAAGCTGCTGTTTGGTGTTTAAGCAGCAGCAACAGTCAGGACCTTACCCTAAGGCTGAGGGAGGCTATCCTGTGCTACAATGGGGTCAACCTCAACGTACAGGCTCCAAGCCAGGGGACAATAAGTATGCCCACACCTGCTCTATGCGTCTCACCATGGGCAATTTCAGAGTGGGAGAGTCTGAGCCCCCTCGAGAGGACTGGTACCAGAGCCCGAGGTGTGTAAGAAGTGAGCCCGACTATGTCTAGTCAGAACTTGTCTGCCTCACACACCAGCTCAGGCTCCTTCCTTGTCCGAGAGGTGATCTTGCAGGTCCCGAAAGCTAGCTTCTCCACCCGGGAGTCAGACCGCCGCTCAGCTCACAGGGCACCCGACCCCTTCGAGCCATCCCACAAGTGGTGAGCTTGGGATGTGGGACACAGGTTGCCCTTTCTGGCTGTGCATGGCTAGGCCTCATGGGTGCAGGCTCGCGAGCCCCACCTCCAGGCCAGTGACGGGCAAGGTAAAAGTCCAACATTTTTTATTCATAAGGCGTCTGAGAGCCGTGCTTGGTCTGGTGCCTCACCTAAAACCTGTTTGCCGTGGCCGACCCTGCCAGGGGCCGAAAGCCACAGACTACTTCGTTCCTGGGATCATTGAGACACACAAACCCCTCCATGATGGTAAAGTGACTGAGGGTGCCTCGACCTGATGTTTCTTCCAAAAAATGAGATATTGCAATTGTGTTTGGTTACCAATTCCCCTTTAAAATTAATTGAAAAATAATTAAACAAAAATATTAGAGCTGTCAAACGATTAAAATATTTAATCTAATTAAAAATGCAACTGTCATAATTAACTCAAATTCACTAAAAATGAATCATGATTACTCACGCATTTTTGATCGTTTCTGAATTTCCTTTTATAATTGTTTGTCCTATTTTTCCCCATTTTAATGCTCTCATCAACATGGAATCATGAATCAGTTTTCTATGTGCAAAATGCAAATATTTACTGAAATAACAATTTCGATTTTCAATTTTACATGAACATTTTTCACTTGGAGCAGTTATTCACACATAATCTCTCACACAATATTACTGTCCATCAACAACAGTGAAAAAAATATTTTGTCACACAACAGCTGCTTTAACAGCTCTTTTTATGGAATCAAAACAGAGCAATATAACATTATAAAGTGCACATCTAAGTAAGTAAACTAGTACTCAGCCTAGAGTGGATTTAAGCCATGGTTGCATACTTCGTTTTTCTCAAGTTTGCTTTGAACACAGCAGTCAGGCTATGTCGATTCTGTTGGTCCTTCTTGCGCGCAAGTCTCTCTACGGTTTTGTGTAGACATCATTTTGGATGACTACACTTGGTTCGATGACAATACTGGAGACGTTTTATTTTCGCAAGGTCGCTACCACTGCACTGCTGAACCTTCGCTGTCATGTCACCGCCTCAGCGCACCGTCACTGTCAGACGAACACAGAGAAGCTCCACCCGCTCTATTTATTTGGACACGGAACACTGTAACCTTCCACACAAAATAGTTCCAAACAAGTAACAATCGCGTCAGTGGCATAATCGTATACCTGTATGATACAGGTAACTTTGGTCTTGTCAGTGGAGCAATCTGGCAACTTTTTAAAAGTAAACTTTCCATTCATAAACTCTTTAAGTATGCATATTCGGTGTCTCGCGCTGCAGTGGCTGGCAAAACAAACGTGCGTGGACCTATGCAGCGCACTTGTTGTTTTGTTTCTGGTTTATTTATAGAGCAATGTAACATCCGCTGTGACGTGTGCCGCGTTAATCTCGCGAGAAAATTTTTTATCCCGTTAAAATTCGTTTAAATTAATGCCAATAAAAACGCGCTAAACTGACAGCTCTAAAAAAATGGCTTCTCATTTTAAAATTAGATTTGTGTGTAATACAGGGTGTACATAAGTCTCTTTACCATTTCAAAAATGTATTAAAAATGCAATTTATTGGATATTTTATTCAGATTTGTTCTATTGTACTGAACTGAATGACCTTCAACCAACCATCATTTTTCAGCAAGATGGTGCACCACCACATTGGAGGCTGCATGTTCGTGGGTTCCTCAATCAAACATTTCCAGACCGGTGGATTGGGAGGGATGGGCCAATTCCTTGGCCGCCACGTTCACCAGATATCACTCCCCTGGACTTCTCTCTATGGGGCGATGTTAAAGATATCGTGTATCGAACAAAGATAAGGGACATTACTGACCTAAAGCAAAGGATGACTGATGCCATTGCCACAATTGATGAGGCTATGCTACAGCGAACAGGGCAAGAAATCGAGTCCCGTCTTGATGTGCTTCATGCAACTCATGGTGCCCATGTAGAAGTGTATTCAAAGAGGTAAAAAAAAACAACAACCTTTAATAAACGCTGAATACAATAGAACAAATCTGAGTAAAATATCTAATCAATTGCATTTTTAATACATTTTTGAAATGGTAAAGATACTTTATGGACACCGTGATATCAGGCGATCATGTATTTACTGTATATGGGCTCACATTTATAATGGTCCTCTGAGGGATAGCCTAACTACGATGTGGCCTGCACAAACATGAGTTTGACCCCCCTGGAGCAGTTGTTTTGCGCTGCATATCATTTTACTTCTCATATCATCTTACTTTTGCTTGTATTTTGCTTAGTTTTCCTCTTGTCTGCTGTCTCTTGGCCAGGTTGATATCACAAATGATAATCTGTTTGCAATAGCCTTACCTGGATAAATAAAGGTTGAATACCATAAATAAATATCTTTTTTTTTGTTTAGTTTTTTATATTTTAATATCTGGATAGCCAAATCAAAATTCAGTTGAAAAATCGGATATGCAGATTAAAAACACCAACAACAAAAAAAACATTCTTGGTCAATAGTGCTGAAGACACATTTTCACCAACGGTCTTTCATTTTATACTTACATTTAAACTGTGTGGGCGGCCCGGTAGTCCAGTGGTTAGCGCGTCGGCTTCACAGTGCAGAGGTACCGGGTTCGATTCCAGCTCCGGCCTCCCTGTGTGGAGTTTGCATGTTCTCCCCGGGCCTGCGTGGGTTTTCTCCGGGTGCTCCGGTTTCCTCCCACATTCCAAAAACATGCATGGCAGGCTGATTGGACGCTCAAAATTGTCCCTAGGTGTGAGTGTGGGTGTGGATGGTTGTTTGTCTCTGTGTGCCCTGCGATTGGCTGGCAACTGATTCAGGGTGTCCCCCGCCTACTGCCCGGAGACAGCTGGGATAGGCTCCAGCACCCCCCGCGACCCTAGTGAGGATCAAGCGGTTCGGAAAATGGATGGATGGATGGATTTAAACTGTGTGGAGCAGCACACTATTTTTCTCTCTAGAAACATGAGTAAGATTTTAGAGAAATCTCTCCCCATAGTTTTTGGTCTTGACAGTGTCCATGAAAATAAGTGGGTATTCGGTACTCGAGGCAAAAATGATGCCTCCAGTATTTTTTGTATTTTTTTTAGTCGTGATCCCCAAATGCCTCGGATTTGTTTGAGCTCTCATAAAAAGCAACCAACCGGTACATGTTTTTTCTTTTTGTTTTCCATACAGTGGTGAATTGCACAGACCCTGGCATCCCTGCCAATTCAATCCGTGAAAGCAAGATTGAGCACGGCAACTTTACATTTGGCAGTGTGGTGTTCTACAATTGCAACCCTGGATATGACCTGTTTGGCTCCTCGGTGCTAACCTGCCTACCAGTTGGCCACTGGGACAAACCTCTGCCAGAATGCATCGGTACTGTGGTTAATTTAACAATTATTCATGTTTTCGTTCTGTCTTTCTTTATTTATTTATTTTGCTCTTTCTTGTTTATTTCTTTCTTTTATTCTTTTGTTTTCTTAGATTTTCTTTATTTTGTTTTGGATGGTCTATTCTTCCTTTCATTTTTTTCTCTTTTTGTTTCTATATTTCTTTTGTTTTTCCTTTGTTTAGTTTTTTTTCTTTCTTTTGCTCTTTTGTTTTTATTTCTTTTGTATTTTTCTTTCTTTCTTCTGTGTTCTTCCTTGTTTTAGTTTCATTTGTTTTTTGTTTTCTTTTTTCCTTCTTTCATTTTCCTTTCCCTCTTTTTTTCTTATTTTCAATCTTTAGTTTTCCTTTTTTGTGTATTTTTTCATATTTTGTCTTGCTTGCTTTCCTGTTTCTTTTATTTGTTCATTTACATTCAATCTTGTTTTTTCCCCATTTTTGCTGTCATTCTTTCTTGGTTTTCTTTTTTCCTTTTTTGTGTTTCTTTCGTTCATTCTTTTATTTACCTTTTTTCATTATCTTTCATTTGTATTTGCTTCCCTTTTTCATTTTTATTTTTTTCTTTCTTTTTAGATTGACCAAATATCATTTGTCTTTTGATTTTCTCTCTCTCTCTCTCTCCGTCTCTGTCTTTCACTCTCATATCCAGTTTTACAGTGTCTATCATTTCTTCTTTATTCTGCTCTCAATTGTGAACAGTGTACATAAATGGTTCGACTGGGAGCCTTTTCTGAAAATTGTTGCTCATCTCATATCTAAGTAATAGAGTGGAATGCTTTTTCAAAGTGCAACAATTTTGAAAAGTAGCCTCTTGTGTTCGAATGTACAGTATGTGCAGCAGTATTTGAGATTGTAATGTTGCTCCCATGCTGAGAGAAATGACTTCACATTTTTGCAAACGACACAATTCTTCTAACCATATAAAAATGCAAGGGACACAATGTATTCCAACCGAAGGTATTAATGGCTGATGGCGATCAATTGGATTTTTTGGAAATTACCTCAACTCATCTCAACTGTACTTATAGAGCACTTTCAAACAGCCATCGCTGCATACAAAGGGCTGTACATGGAACAACTAACATATACAACAGTAAAGCAACAAATCGGTAACAAAGACGTTAACTTGCATTTGACAGTGGTAATTAACCAACACAAACTCAAGAATAACTACCAATACAGTGCATGGCCAGTGACCTTCAAAATATACATGCAATCTGTATACCGTACATTTTATCATGTGTACGGAAAGATACGGACAGAATCAGATTCTGCAAACGCAGACTCAGATAAAAGTTTTGGACAAAAAGTATTTATTGACAAAAAAATGGCGCCAGACTGACGAAGTACAACTAATG
Organism: Hippocampus guttulatus; assembly: GCF_054856545.1. Lineage (NCBI taxonomy): Eukaryota > Metazoa > Chordata > Actinopteri > Syngnathiformes > Syngnathidae > Hippocampus > Hippocampus guttulatus. Next base: position 3,722,749 of record NC_141266.1, read on the forward strand.
ACGTAGGTTACAATAAGCCAGGATAAAACAAGATGAACCAATAAACGCTTGCAAAAGGCAAGGAATAGATAAATGAAAATAGCTTGTCTCAAAAGGACAAAAGGAGCCAAACCCGTGTAGAACATGTTGTATATGTTAGTGGCTGTTTGAAAGTGCTCTATAAATACAGTTGAGTTGAGAACAAACCGTGCATAACTCAACAAAGAGAACATGACAACATGTGGTTGACAACACAGAGACACCAGTGTGCCTACTTTCACACCAAATATAGTCATTTTTAGAAAATACACGAACGTTTTCCAATTAAAACTGTCCTGTATTCTGCAGAGACAAAATAATAATAATAATAATAAAGGTTTACTTGTGGATATGCTGATGAACTGCTCTTACTCTGTCTTACTCCAGTGCACCCCAGTGGGGCCGAATAAAGGAGCAGTATGTGTTAAGCTTTTTTTTTTTTTTTTTTAGCAATCCGGTGGGTGTTTAAGAAGAATGAAATCGTGTCACATACAGTACTGCCTGTATGGATTTCTGTTTTATGAAAGGCACTGAGCCATGCAATCGCAATTCTTCCATCCATTTGTTTTTTCATTGATATTCTTATTTTTGACTGCTCACTCTCTGCAGAGGTGGACTGCGGACACCCAGGATGTCCTCCACACGGAGTTATGATTGGAGAAAAGTTCACCTTTGGCTCTACGGTGCAATATTCCTGCTCTGGAGACTGCCAGCTCGTGGGAGACTCATTCCTCACTTGTCAGCTTAATGGCCATTGGAGTGGCCCGCTGCCCCACTGCTCAGGTACACACACACACACACACACGCACACACACACCACTCTAATAGAATCACATTAGACAACATACTTGTGCACATTAATGAGATGTTAAAGTCTTTATTCTCCCCTCAGCTTCCTATGACATTGACAAAAATGTAATTACAAGCATCACCATCCTGACAGCATTTTGTACATTTTTGTTGAAATCAACAATTCACAATGGATGGGCTGTTATAGGTAGTGTTAATTTCGTTAATGAAGACTACACAAAAATATTTTCATCAATGCAGATTTTTCACCGGATGAAAACTAGACCAGATGAGACTAAAAACCCCATTAATAAAAAATAATAATAACTGGGACTAAATTAGGATGCATTTTCATGGCCTAATGAAGAGTAAACAAAAATGCAGCTCACTGAAATTAAGACTGGGCTAATATACAGTATATGGACATTTTAGTTCATGATCAGAGATGACACAAATGTATCATTTTGTCAAATTCTTTCTCCTTCTCCTCCTCAGTTATTTAACTGTTGTGCCAATAGTTATCACTTGAAACAATGGTATCCCTTGCTACAATGAGTGAAACCGTTACGAGTTTGTTTTCTTTTAAGGGTTTTTTTTGTTTTGTTTTGTTTTGTTTTTTAAGTGCTTGCATTCAATGATCGATTGCTGCGTGGAAAATAATGCAAGTACTGTACTCATTCGCACCAAACAGCAATAACCATATGTGACCAAATTGGGGGTATGTGGAAACATTTTATAATTTTGCACCAAAAATCAGATCAGCCGCATATTAGCTCAAGTGTCAGGGGCAGTTTGTTTTTTTTTCCGCATACAACCACATTGCCACAACAATTGTCACTCTATTGAAGATACACATCATAGCTCACCACAAAGACATCTTGGTAAATTAACAAAGAGTTAGAAAAACAACGGCTATATACTTCCAACAAAAACAAACCCACCACAAAGTAATGCTGTCTCATGTAAATGTAGTGTTAGTCGTCACTTGTTGATATAATTGGGTGTGAAGTTGAATTTGTGCTAACTGAGATGTGTTATACCGGTCGGGCAACTATGGTTTCAGTTGCATTGCTAGTTTAGTTTTGAGTATGAGCTAATCTACGAGCAGCTAGTGAACTATCGTCAACACAAATCACCTGGATAGCTCCACATGGATGCAAACTAAAAAAGAAACGAAAAAATCCTCTTGTTAAAATAAAATGAAATAATATTGCACACTCAATTTAGAACAACTTTAACCGACATTTTCATACAAGAAATAGCCTAAATGTGTTACAAAAGTAAAGAAAGTGGCAGAAATGAAAGTCCTCCGGATTTTCCCGGAATTCCGGGTTTTTCAAATTTTTGTGAAAATCTTTCCGGAGAATTGAGGAAAATTTGCCTAAAATTAATCCGGATATGAGTTGACAACATTGAACGAAGACACGTTTGAGTTCGTTTTTTAGCTTTCACGAGCGTAGCCATGTTGAGACACTAACACTAGTTACAGTAAAGAGATTTTCGTGTCTTTATAAACACACTTGCTAAAAAACCCCAGTGGAACGAATAAAAGACACCGTGGACAAGACAGTTGTCGTAAAAAAAATATTTGGACAAAAAGGGAACACACACAGATTGGCAGAAAAACGTGTCCGTCCGACTTCGAGTGTCTTCTCGGCTAGTTTAGCTTCGCTGTTGTCGTCTGTGACGTCGTTGCGTCGGCGCTGATTGGTTGAAATCAAAAGACGCGCTTGCGTACATGTTCGCGCTGAAGCACGCACAGCAGGGAGCAGCGGACTATCTACTGCTGAGGCTCGCTGAACTTGAGTGCCGTCGCCACAACAGTAATAGCCTCGCCTCGCATTCTCATGACCTCGCCATTTCTCAGAGATTTCGAAATTTCGTCGAGAATGGAAGCCATAAAGGGTGCACGTGTGCACACAAAAGGAAGATTAGTCATTGATTGTCGAGTATTTGAATAGCGTTTTGTGTAAACTGATTCATGCGTGATCGGCCAAGTGTGTGTGTGCGCGCGTGTGTGTGTGTGTGTGTGTGTGTGTGTGTGTGTGTGTATTTATTTATTTTTCTTGGATTTTCAGAAAAGTCCACTTTCATCTCTGGTAAAGTTGTCTCTGTTTTGAATGTCTGGAGTTGCCAGAGTTCTGATATCAAAATTGGGTCCCAAGTTGAAAAAAAAATGTGAACCACTGCTTCCTTGTTGGGGCGGCCCGGTAGTCCAGTGATTAGCACGTCGACTTCCTTGTGCAGAGGTACCGGGTTCGATTCCAGCTCTGGCCTCCCTGTGTGGAGTTTGCATGTTCTCCCTGGGTCTGCGTGGGTTTTCTCCGGGTACTCCGGTTTCCTCCCACATTCCAAAGACATGCATGGTAGGCTGATTGAACATTCTAAATTGTCCCTAGGTGTGAGTGTGGGCGTGGGTCGTTGTTCATCTCTGCGTGCCCTGCGATTGGCCGGCAGCCGATTCAGGGTGTCCCCCGCCTACTGCCCCACGACAGCTGGGATAGGCTCCAGCACCCCCGCGACCTTCGTGAGGATTAAGTGGTTTGGAAAATGTATGTATGTATGCTTCCTTGTTTTGGTCAAGGAAATTTCCTTTCCCATTCTTCTATGAGATTAACTAGAAGTACCTTGAGGGGAGGATCGTTAGAATTCTACAAATGTTTAGGAAAGGTGCCTGCAAGCAACATTTAAGACCCCTTTAGCAAAGGTTACTCCCGACTAACATTTGCAAAATGATATTACACACAATTCTTCACAGCAGCAACATTTCAAGCAACAAGACATCAACATAGTTGATAGACTACGTGAACATATTCAAATTTCACGCTAAAAATCTATTTTACAAATCTCACACAGAAGGCGCATTTTGTTCTTTCTATTTCCTCTTCGGCACTGTTTTTGTCTTTGCTGCAATATTTCAAGCCTTGCGAGGTTACATCTTCTCTGAATCATTTGCTCTGAGTGCATGGAGAGAATTCACAAGATCGCACGCTACCTTGGCCTCTCATGGCAAAGTTAACAAAGCTTTTAAATGTTGGAAATGAACCACACCCTTCTTCAGTCTCAATTACTTTCCAGTTCCAACTAGCTAAAAGCATACCAGGAAGGTCGCTGAGCATTTGCCGGTCATTTAGGACTCCAACACTGGAATCTAGAACATTGCTTGCGATTGTTATCAATCACAAATGAACTTCCGTATCTTTCCTCCAGACTGTTCCTAGCTGGATAATATGCTGTGTCTGTTCTCAACAAGAAGCAACTGCCAGCAGCCTTTCTTGCAGGACCACCAGCATACTTGCGGAGGTGGTGGATCTTTTTCTTTACTGGGATGTTCTTTCTTTCGATCAGCATTTGAAAAGCCCTTTTCCAATGTACTTAATTGGCTTGCCATTAAAAACCTGCAGGCTCTGGTACAGATAGAGAGCTTATCTTGATGGCTTTGGCGAAAGCAATGGCCAATGCAGTAACTGCGCTTTCCTGCATCCCTCTAGTGTTGTTTTGTGACATAGCGAATCTCCGTGCACTTGGATTGAGGCATGAAGATTCTATCCTGGGTTCAGATTGATTTTCTTAATTGCTTTTTTTTTTCTTGAACTGCTCCCTTCATGAAGAAAGTTCTGATAATTTGTCATCTGAGTTGCTGTCTTGTTTATAAAATTTTCAGCATTCATTTGCTTCAAGGTTTATAAATGTTCAAGTTTCTCCGTTTATGCTTTCACACTGTTTGGTTTTCAACATTCTCTGCTTTCTGTCTTGCGAGCCTTACTTTTTTTCTGAAATTCAAGAGCTTTTAGTTTCTTTCTTTCACATTCCATCTGGCCGTTACGTTAAGAGTGGCTTCAGTTGCTGCTAGTTCTACTGTTGCATCTTGTTGTTGTTATCACTTTACTCTCATCTTCTGCAAGATTTGCTCATGCTTGTTGCGTGATCTACGAAACTGTATCATGTGTCCAATCTGCTGCGTGTGTCCGTCAGGAGTTCCACAACTATGTAGCTCTTCATTGGTTTATTTCACTTCTTCTGAGGTGTATTTCATGCAATCAATGTGGTTGTGCAATTCTGCGCCAACAGGATCATCAAGTGCTGTTTTAGCTTGTTGAGCAGCAGTTTTCCATTTGTCATAATTGACCTTGAAACGAGCTTGAAGCTTATTTACGCTTTCTTCATGCAGTGCTTGTCCTTTCTCAGTGAGCGTTCTCATTCTTACACTTTTCTTCAAGGTCTCTGCTGCAGCAATGTGTTTTGTGCTTACTTGAGATGAGCTTATTTCTGAAGTTTCTTTATCATTCAACATGTTCAGTTGAATGTCAATCCTTTCTTAGGTGGTAACACTCCTTATGAAAAAGACCCCAGCTAATGAGATTTAACTCTGCATTATCTGATGAGGTTGTGAGTTGCACGGGGCATCCCAAGGTTGCATGAGCTCACCTTTTCTGTTCACCATATATACAAATGACTGTGTTAGTTCCCAACCAAATCAGTATATCGTAACATTTTCAGATGACAGAGTGATCCATAGTCTGCTCACTAGTGACTAGTAGTCACTGTGACAGAATTGACACATTTGTTGACTGGTGTAATGAGCACCACCAAAGCATAAATGTGGGAAAAAAAACTGAGAAAATGGTATTTAACTCAAAATCAATTGGCGACCACAGACCCATTTCTATGAATGGTGCGTACATCAAGCAGGTCTCCTTTTACAAATACTTGGGGATTTACAGGGATTGCAGGCTTAACTGGCAGACACACCTATCAAATGTCTGCTCAAGGATCCATCAGTGTCTTCACTTCTTGCAGCATCTGAGAATATTTGGAGTTGGCAGAAGCATTATGTTGATTTTCGACAGAGCGACCATTGAGTCAGTCCTGTCCTTTGGAATAACCAGTTGGTTTGGGAACCTAACTGTTAAATATAAAGCTCAGATGACCAGCTTAGTTAAGGCAGCAGAGAAGATAATGTGGCAGCCCCCACCCCCTGCTCTCCAGGATATGTATGTCCAGCTCTGAATAATTGTTTCACCTGCAGATCAGACGTCATGATCAGGTGTGTTGCAACAGGGAGACTTGGAAAACATGCAGGACAGCGGCCCTCCAGGACCTGAGTTTGACACCCCTGCATGACACAATTCAAATGATCCTATCCTCCAAGTACTGTATTTCCATATCTCAACTCGCTTGAAAAGGGTAGGAAAGAAAATTTCCAAGGCAAAAACAAGAATCCGAAGAGGCCCATAGTTTTCTAGCAGTCCAAGAAGCTCTGGCCGAAGGGGGTGCACTGTCGGACCGGGTGTACTGATAGACAGGAGGTGGTGGGGTGTAATTCAAAATTTAAAAAAAAGAAAAACAGACAGGAAGTGGTGGTGGTATAGATTTTAAATGAAAAGTGGATACACTCGCAGACCAACTTGTGAAACGCGCATTCAGGGCAGTGATGAACAACACTTGTTTCCCTCTTTTTGTGACAATCAGGCAGCAAACCTTCATTATTGTAATTTAATTCCGTTAAACATTTAATCCAGGTCAATAATGAAAGCACTGGTTTGAACATACAGATACATAACAGTGTGTGTGTGTGTGTGTGTGTGTCTATCTATATATCTATATCTATATAGATATAGATAGATAGAGAGTAGATATATCTGTATCTCTCTCTCTCTCTCTCTCTCTCTCTCTCTCTCTCTCTCTCTCTATATATATATATATACTGTAAGTATATATGTATGTATGTGTGTGTGTGTGTGTGTGTGTGTGTGTGTATGTATGTCGATAATCTGTTTCGATAATGTTTAACTGTGTGTGTAACTATATGTTTTTGACCAACAAGATCCGTATTGATATTTGGCCTAACGATTTGACACAACCATATGATTTGATTCGATATGATGTCATTGATATGGTATCATTGATATCAGAACAAACTAATTCTCTTCATCATGCGAGTTGTAAGGAGTTCGTTGAGCAGTAAATTGCCTCCGCTTTACCCTTCACACCTGGGAGACCCCAACAAGATCCCATTCACCCCCAGACATAGACTAACATTGACAACTCGCAAGAATGGGGGGTTTCAATAGTTAGTTAGTTAGTTAGTTCCGCCCGCTCCTATTTGGAACATTGGGCGACGAGCCTCCTCCATTTGTTCCGGTCACTGGCGACCCTTCTTGCTCCATGCCAGCTGACACCCATCTCACTGAGGTCTTCTTTGGCAGTCTGTCTCCACGTCTTCTTTGGCCTACCTCTCTTCCTCTTTCCACCCTCTGGCATCCAGTCCATGGCCACACTTGCCGGTCTCTCTCTTGGCAGCCGGAGTACGTGGCCGATCATTTTCCTTCTCCTTTCAGAGACAATGTCTGACAGTTCAGCCACTCCTGCCCTCTTCATCACCTCCTCGTTGGTGATGTGGTCTCTCCATGAGATCCTCAGGATGGATCTCAGGCAACGCCGATGAAAGACATCTAACTTGTTGGTAATGTTGGCTGTCTTCATCCATGTCTCACAGGCGTAAATCGCTGTTGGGATAACCACTGCCATATAGAGGCGTAGCTTGGTGGTCGTAGTGATGGCTTTCGATGACCAGATGTTGCGGAGGCGTTGGAACACTCCCGCAGCTTTACCAAGTCTACTGTTGACGTCTTTCTCCACACCACCTGTATTTGAGATGTTACTCCCAAGATATGTGAAGCTGTCGATGTACTCTATGTCATGTTGGTGTAGAGTGAGTGGTTGAAGGTGCTGGTGCTGTCCGACGGCCATGGCCTTGGTCTTTTCCTGGCTAATTCGTAAACCGACCTTAACTCCGTGCTCATGCAGATTGTTGGTCAACTCCTGGAGTGTGGGCTGGGTGTGACTTAACAGAGCCAAATCATCTGCAAATTCCAGGTCAGCTAGTCTGCTCCCTCCCCACTTGATACCAACTTTTTCCCCTGTGATGGACTTCCTCATCACAAAGTCAATTATGATGATGAAGAGTAGGGGTGACAGAATGCAACCCTGTCTTACACCAGTGACAATGTCAAAATCATCAGTTGTGCCACTGTTGGTTTTGACACAACAGGTTGAGTTGTGGTACAATGACCTGAAGATGTTGATGTACTTGAGGGGTACACCATACAGCTGGACGATCTGCCACAGTGACTCCCGGTGGATGCTGTCGAAGGCTTTCTTGAAATCGATATAGTTGATCATGAGTGGTGTCTGAAGTTCTTGGCACTGCTCTATGATGTTTCGAAGGGTAAAGATCTGTTCGGCGCAAGACCTTCCCTTCCTGAAACCGGCTTGCTCTTCCCTCAAGATGTTATCCACTTCATCTTTAAGGCGATGTAGCAGGACACTGCAGAATACCTTGCTGGGGATTGACAGCAGTGTAATGCCCCGCCAGTTATTGCAGTCTGCGAGGTTTCCCTTCTTAGGAAGCGTGACAATGACCCCACGTCTCCAGTCGGCAGGAACCTCTTCAGCATGCCAAATCAGGTTGAACAGGTGGGTAAGGCTCTCCACAACAGCGTCTTGGCCGTGTTTCAACATCTCGGCAGCTACCTCATCGAGTCCCGGTGCCTTGTTGTTCTTAAGGCCCTTGATTGCTTTGGCAACCTCAGTCTCGGATATCTCTTTCGATGTAATATTTAGAGCTGGAGCTGGTGTCTCTTGATCGAAATTGAAGAGCACGGGAGGCATTGGTTGGTTGAGAACCTCCCTGAAGTGTTCCAGCCATCTTGCTTCTTGCTCCTCGTCGCTTAGAAGTGTCCTGCCATCCTTGCTCCTGATTGGCACGCTAGAGCTGCTCCTGGAGTTGGTTAGCTCCCGCACGATCTTGTATAGGGTCGTCGTGTTGTTGTTCTCGGCTGCTTCCTGTGCCTCTCTTGCTTTCTCTTCTAGCCACTGTCTTTTATCCTTCCTGCAACTCTTCTTCACTGCCCTGTCCAAGCGCCTGTACTCCTCGTCTTCCATCCTCCAGCTCCGGAGCCTCCTCTTTTGTTCTCTTTTTATCTTGGCCACTTTCCTTTCATCAATCAACTTCCAGGTGTTGTCTGTTATCCATCTCTCTTTGTTGGTACCCCTCTTTCTGCTGATAACTGCTTCTACAGTTTCAGCAATGGCACAAGAGAACATACTCCACTGCTCCTCAATGTTTGCAAGGTGTTGTGATACCTTGAGCTTCCTACTCAACTCCTCACAGAAGCTTTCTGAGATGTTGTTATCCTTTAGCTTGTCCACTGCGTAAGGTCTCTTGGGCTGCACCTTTTTCACCTTCTTCAGCTTCAGCTTGATTTTACTCACCACAAGGAAGTGGTCTGAACCCACATCTGCACCTCTGTGGGAGCGAACGTCGAGCAATGACGAGCGCCACCTTGTGTTGATGCAGATGTAGTCCAGTTCGTTCTGGGTCCCGCCACCAGGTGAAACCCAGGTTACTTTGTGGATCCGCTTGTGCTCAAAAAAGGTGTTGCCAATGCTGAGGCCGTTGGTACTGGTTAGCATCAACAGTCTCTCCCCGTTGTCGTTCGTGGAGCCTGCAGACCCATGTGGTCCAACTGTGGCATTCAGGCCCCTTCTGTCATTATCCAGTTTTGCGTTGAAGTCTCCAATCAGCATTTTGATGTCATGTCTGGGGATTTCCTCAAGCACGGTCTGGAGCTGGTTGTAGAAGGTGTCTTTATCGTCCGCTGAGGCAGCTTCGGTTGGGGCATAGACTTGTACGATGGTTACTTTGGCATATCTGGTGTAGAGCCTTGCTGTAATAATCCGTTCATTCACCGGCTTCCATCCAATCAATGCTTTTGCTGCACTATTGGAGAGGATGATGCCGACTCCATGGGAATGGTGGTCTTGCTTCCCAGAGTACAGAAAAGTTGCTCCATCAACCACGAGACGCCCTTGCCCCGTCCACCTCATTTCACTAACGCCTAAGATGTCCAGGCGATAGTCCCTCATATTCTTCAGCACCTGGTCCATGCGACCAGACTGGAACATTGTGCGCACATTCCAGGTGCCTACTCTGGTGTTGGTTTTGGTTCCAAAGATCGGGGTCATCAGGGGTCGGGCTTCCTGCTGGATTTCACCCGGCCCCGTCATAGATACATCCAAGGATGTGCCGTCTCTTCTTCGCCGTGGTTTACCGGAATGGCTTCCTCTCGTCGTTTCTGTAACAGGTTTTGTTTTACAGGGTGAGGTTGTTAACCTCACGCCCAACCCCCAACCTGGAGGACCAGTTGGATGCAGTTTAACGTCGTACCCAGGACAGGGGGGTTTCAATAACCCAAAATAAAAGAATGAAAGAAAGAAAGAAATAAAATTCCACTTCCTCCTGTGTGGGAATGCACTTGTCTGATAGTACACCTCTTCCAGCCAGACTCTGCTCCAGCAGTTTTCAGTTTTATTAGTCACTGCTACTCTGTAAACGCTTCAGTTTTATTCGGTGCTTTTCTAATGACATCCTCCTGGCAAATGACACTGGAGACGTGTGTCTAGTTTTATTGGATTTAACTGCAGCATTTGATACTGTGGATCACAGTATTCTGCTGACTCGTTTGCCAATGCCCACTTGGTGGGCATTGGCAGTAGTGCTCTTGAGTGGTTTAGGTCCTATTTAGCTGACAGAACCTTTTGTGTCAGCCTTGGCTGCTCTGAGTCACACACTGCTCCCCTGTCATGTGGTGTTCCACAGGCCTTAATTCTGGGGCCTCTGCTGTTCTCGCTGTATCTGCTCCCATTGGGTTCCATCTTAAGAAAACATGGTATTCCCTTGCACTGCTATGCAGATGACTGCCAGATCTATGTCCCACTGAGCAAAAAAGACGCCTTCTCATTAAGGCCACTTGTATCCTGCCTGGAAGAAATCAAAACCTGGATGGCACAAAATTTCTTGAAATTCAATGAAAAGAAGACAGAGGTGATACTATTTGGTCCCAGTGGCCCTTGTACATTCCATCCTGTAGACTTGGGCCCCCTGTCTCCTTATCTTAAGTCAACAGTCTCAAACTTGGGCCTTAAACTTGACAGTGATTTCAAACTTGATCGGCAAATTGGTGCCGTTATTAAATCCAGCTTCTTTCACCTTAGACAGCTGGCCAAAATAAAACCTCTCCTCGCTCATGAACACTTTGAGACAGAAATTCATGCCTTTGTCACATCCCGGCTCGATTACTGCAATGCCCTTTACTTTGGAGTCAGCCAGTCCTCCATTAAGCACCTTCAGCTGGTCCAGATGCCGCTGCTCGCCTCTTTACTGGTACTCGTAAGAGGGAGCACATAACTCCTACTCTGGCATCCCTTCACTGGCTCCCCATACATTTTAGAGTTATTTTCAAGATCCTCTTATTTGTTTTCAAATCTCTGAATAATCTTGCGCCACCTTACCGCTCTGAGCTCATCCGCCCCTACACACCTGCCCGGCGGCTCAGGTCTGCGGACCAGACATTATTAGAAGTACCAAGAACTAAACTGAGGCTCAGAGGGGATCGAGCCTTTTCTATTGCTGGTCACTCGCTCTGGAATGACCTCCCACTGAACATGTAGCAAGCTGACCCAAGTAGTAAGTAACTACTGCAGCTTGTGTTTGTGTGTGTGTGTGTGTGTGTGTGTGTGTGTGTGTGTGTGTGTGTGTGTGTGTGTGTGTGTGTGTGTGTGTGTGTGTGTGTGTGTGCGTGCACATGCGCAATGGGGCTTTTTGCAGCAACACAGTAAAAAAAAATGGCTTTTAGTCTCTGACTGGTTGGCCACCCCTGCTGTAGACCGTCGCCACAGTGATGAACCAGCTGTGGCGCAAAAAGACATTTGGATAATGCCTATGAGTAAGGTTCAGACAAATTACAGAATAGGATTGTTAACAGCTGACTGAGCACATTTACTGGCCTCAAACTATTCCTCCGTTGAGCTCTTCCCGAATTTTTGAAACAGCGCCTTTGTGCCAAAAATAATGGGCCATTACTGTTCACCACATCCCAGTGGACCAAAACGTTTCAGCATTTCCCACTTTTGAAAAGACACACCAGACGACGTTTCGATGTGCCTGCAAAAAGCAAAATGTAGAAAATAACCTAAAAAGTAACGCTCAATCCTCTATGACCTCATCGTGACAAGGCAAAAGTTGTTTCCTGTATCAATTCACTCCATAGGAGGACATCATCTTTGACTTTATCTGAAAGCACGCCAGAGGAAAAGACCTTTTTTTTTTGGATGCGCTCCTCTTTCTTCCTGGGCTCTTCCGTCCCATCACCCTTAAGCTCTTGTGAGCGTTTAAGTGGATTGTCTTCCTTTTGAATGCTGACTTGTTTTGATCAACTCACTGAACCAGATGTAATGTTAGTCAGCAGACCAGTTTGCCAGCGTTTTGTTCTTCGTGTAGCAGTGTGAACTCTGCACGCACCATTGTTTGTGTATACTCTTGTCACTCCGAAGTAGCGGCATAGGTGAATTTGGTCATACCTACTAGTCACGAGAAGAACTTGAATCTACTTGACAATGTCTGCATTTGCTCTTTGTTCTTAATGGATTTGAGTTGTAGAATAGTTAATGTCTTCAGGGTTTAATTTCATCCATCCATTATCTGAAGCCGCTTGATCCTCACAGGGGTCACCCGGCGTGCCGCAGCCTATCCCAGCTGTCTTCAGGTAACTTGAACTAGTTGCCAGCCAATCTTAGGGCACACATAGACCACCGCGCTCGCAATCACATCTAGGGACAATTTAGAGTGTTCCAGTAGCCTGTCATGCATGTTTTTGGAATGTGACAGGAAGCCGGAGAAAACCCACACAGGCACAGGGGAGAACATGCAAACTCCACACAGGTAGGCTAGAGCCCGGAATCGAATCCTGCATTGTGAGGCCGGCGTGCTAACCAGTCTATCACCGTGCCACCCGGGTTTAATCCCAATAAATCATTCATGATTCGAAGAGCAAAGAAAGTACAGTACATCTACTAAAAAAAAAATGTATAAAAGGAAGGTTTAAAAGAAACGTATGTTTCTTTTATGTGAGCAAATGATTGCCGACTTATAATACATATCATTGCCTTCCTGTGAAAAACACATATGCCCATTTTGGTCTTTTTTTCTCACATTTCTACATTAATGGGCTGTGCGCCTTTCAAGCATCCCATGAAAGTAGTTAAAAATAAATAAATAAATAATCTGTAAGTGTGTTTCACAGGACAGAGATGTTGTACTATCTCAGAATTCAACTATTCAGCTCCATTTTCATGATGATTATGTGACTTTGATGAGCATACCGACTCTAGCGAGCAGGGCTGGATGGAGAAGACATGAAAGAAAAAAGTAAAACATGACAAAAATGTACACAGATGTTTTTCGCAGGACAGGACAGGTCGAGTTGAAGGCCTTTAATTTCCTTACAAGACATGAAGTCAAATCCTCCACCATCCCAATTAGTGAGATTATAGCTGTCACAGGGCATGTGTTACCGGTCTGCCTTACCTAAACTAAGGAGTCTCATTAAGTCCTGGCAGATGCTTTTGGAGTCGCGCACACAAACACAAATAACATGCAGAACTCACATGCGGCTTGTCTGAGGGCACGCACTGTGGCACGTATATGTGGCTTTACAAGACTACATTCAGATGGAGACAACTCAAGAGCAGTCGCTCCAGACACACTCGACTGCAGTATAACGGTAGCGAATGTATTCACACATGCTCAATGTTTTACCCGTGCCACACACTGGCGTATCATCTCCAGTTGACGGAACAAACCCATTTGTGTGCTTCTGAATAATGATGTGCATAGAAGATAGGAGCTTTGCACAGTTAAGCTTTGTCAACACACTATTAGCTCAGCTGCTTGCTGCTCTGTTGGCAGAGCAAGCAGTCAACACACAGGAAATGATGCACAGCTCCAGGAAAATGATCTCTAAGACAATAAGGAGCAGATTTCTTGCAAAAATGCAGGATGTACTTGAGGTACACACAGGATGAGCGGCTCAGAAAATGGATGGATGGATACTTACATCGAAATTAGCACAAAATCAGTCACGAGACTTTGCCATGCTTTTGTTGCGTGTAAACCTCAGTCCAACCAACCATATTGCTCCGTTCAAGTTTGGCGTTGATCAACAGCAACATCCAGCCAATGACAATCATCTTGCAGAGTGCGGCAAGGAGAGAGAAAGGGAGCAGAGGCAGCCGCAGCAAGACTGCACACACCCGAGAAATCCATTTCCATGTGAGCTGGAGTTGTGAGCATGTTTGTGGGACACAGTCAAGTATATTCAGTTCACATATTGTTTTTTTTAACATGCTAGATCAGGGGTGGGTAATTATTTTCCCGGGGGGGCCAAATGAGAAGCAGAAAATATTGTGGAGGGCTGGGCCAAAAGTTAGAAATAGAAATAGAAAATAAAGAAGATAGCACAATGTCTTTGTATGCCAGTAATAATGTAACATTCTCCTCCACCATCACACTCAGCACCGGTTCTCCTCAAGGATGTGTACTGAGCCCCCTGCTGTTCACGTTCTACACATTTGACTGCTCTCCGACTCTTGTTTGCGGAAAGCCATTCTCAAACCATTCTCGGAAATGTTCATTTACTCGAGCCACAAGCAATTCACTCTGAGCATGGAAATTGCCAGAATCGGACTGAGTAAGAATCGCTTCCTTGTTTTTCAAAGTCTCGTAGATTTTAGTCTTTCCGACTCCAGGCATCTCCTGAATGTTTCGTACTTTGTTACCCGCTTCGTTTAATCAGATACATATCACGTTCCCTTCCATGGTCATTACTCTCTCCCTCTTTCTTGGTCTTCCCCTCCCTCCCTGTGCTCTGCAACTTGAAGTAACTGCGCCACCTGGTGTTGAAATACCTGTCATTACAAGTCCAAACGAAATGAAAGCAATCGAACCTTAATTGTGCATCGATCTTCGGCGGGCCGGATTAAAAAGACCAACGGGCCGGATCCGGCCCGCGGGCCGTAGTTTGCCCATCCCTGTGCTAGATGATGGTTTTTGCAAAATCGTCATATTTTGTGTCTCTTTTTATAGTGCTTATAATGCTACACATAAAGCATTTTGAATCGTCTTGTACATAAAATGTGCTATACAAGTGAATTTGCATTACCTTTTATTTGGTGGGACACATTAAAAATCATTTGTAGTTAATATTAGTCAACTAAATTAAGCCATCAGATAATTGGAATTGATTTCAAAAGCAAGAAAAGGTGGTCAAAATTAAATTACAAAAGTCACCGTCTTTACGTGATTTATATGAAGAGTCTTTTTATCCCCATTCCAACTGAACTGATTCAAACTGAAGATCTCTGGTCGCCTGCCTGTATGCTCCACTGCGTTCATCAGAAGAGCCTTCCTACAGCAATGTGAGAACACGCAGATCTAAACGTTCACATCATTTATCAGGTTGGAGTTCGTTTGTCACGTGAGTAGCGGAATTTGAAGAAGCAGACACGACACGGAAGTTGAAAAGTAAAAGTCTTCGTCCACAAAAATACAAAGTAACTGGATAGGGAACACATGGAAGAAAGTTGACATTCTGACTCAAAGAAAGCTTGACGTACTGAGAAGGTGTCAGTGAGCCTATGACAGGATAAAGGTAACAGAACAGAATAGCAACTGAAACATCAAGGAATAACCAGTCACCACATCTCCCTCCACTTTTTAGCCTAAGATTCTTTTTGTGACATGGCTTTTACTTGGTCTTATTTACATCCACCAACAAATATTCTTTGAACAGTTATGTCAACTAATGATAGATATCAATGTTCAGTGGAAGTTATTGAGGTGTATTTAGTTGGGATACGCGGAAAGTACTGCTGTATCTTCCACTACATTGCTGTGAGAAGAGAATTTGGAACAATGACAATGTGCGCCAGGCTCTTGAGATCGACCTTCGTGTGTCATATTTCACAACCCCAGTTTGTTGCCACTTATATCTACCCCGCTGTCTTTATAGATTGAGAGCGGCTGGTGTCAAACCATTAAAAAGTATTACTCCTGCAGGTTGTTGGTTTGGTGACAACATCTCGTTGGAGTCTTGGGTGTTTCATTGCAGCCTTCAGAACAAATCAAAAGATATATGAACCAAAGTATTTTTTTCCGTTGTGCTGCTTGACAGTTGGATTCACGGTGGTACATATCAAAAGGGTTCATCTGTGAGAGCGTAGCGTTTGCCAAAGGGCACACAAGCTTGTGTTTTTGCTTTCATTGCTCTCTGTGTGGTTATCTCTCACTACAGGCAACATCGCGGGGACCTGTGGGGATCCTGGCACGCCTGCACATGCTAGCAGGGAAGCAGGGAACTTCAAAGTGCGAAGCAAGGTGCGATTCACCTGCGCAATTGGACATACGCTGTACGGCTCAGCAGAGAGGATTTGCTTCCCCAATGGGACGTGGTCAGGCAGACAGCCATTCTGCAAATGTAAGGGAACTCTCACGTTAAATTCTTTTGAAAGAGAACAATGCACGATCATGAATAAATGTATTCCCAAAAAGACAGGAATATGAAGTGACTTATTAACACGAATTTTAACCCATAATAGTTTCCATTTAAATACATCCATCCATCCATTTTCTAATCTGCTTGCCCTCACAAGGGTCGCAGGCCTGCTGGAGCCGATTCCAGCTCACTTCGGGCAGTAGCCAGGGTACACCATGAACTGGTTGCCAGCCAATCACAGGGCACACATAGACAAACAACCGTTCATGCTCACAATCACACCGAGGGACAATTTAGAGCATAGGTGTCAAACTCAGGTTCTGGAGGGCCACCGTCCTACATGTTTTCCAAGTCTCCGTGTTGCAATACACCTGATTCAAATGATCAGATCATCAGCAAACTCTGCGGAAGCCTGACATTGAACCTGCTCATTTGAATCAGGTGTGCTGCAACAGGGAGACTTGGAAAACATGCAGGAGAGCGGCCCTCCAGGACCTGAGTTGGACACCTATGATTTAGAGTGTTCCATTAACCTGACATGCATGTTTTTTGGAATGTGGGAGGAAAACGCAGTACCTGGAGAAAACCCACGCAGGCACGGGGAGAACATGCAAATTCCACACAGAAAAGGCCGGAGCCTGAACCGAACCCTGCACCTCTGCATTGTGAGGCCGATGTGCTAACCAGTCGACCACCGTGCCTCCCATTTAAATACAAAAAAACCCAATAACTTAAATGTCCAGTCAACAAGCACAAACACATGAGACTTACTGTATAAACGCTATAAACTGTATTTTGACGTCTGTATTCAAAAAGGCCCTGTTATGGGTTTTTAATGACGTCCTGGCAAATTACACTGGAAACTGTGTGTGTTTAGTTTTATTGAATTTAACTGCAGTGTGTGCTACTATGGATCAGAGTAATTAATCTGTTGGCTCGTTCGCAGCACCAGATGGTCATTCGTGGTTGCACCCTGGAGAGATTTAGATGCTTTTTGGGTGACAGAGCTTTTCGTGTTAGCCTTAGTTTGTCCAGAGTCATGTCACTGTCATATGGTGTTCCACAGGGTAGAAATTGGGGTTCTGTGCTATTTCACTGTATCTGCTCCCTTTGGGTTCCATCTTGCCAATGACTGTCAAATGGATGTCCTGCTGAGCATAATGGACACTTTCTCATTGAGGCCACTTTTGTCCTGGCTGGAGGAAATCAAGACCAGCATGGCACTGACTGAATTTCTTGAATTTCAATGAAAAGTAAACAGAAGTGATTTTTTTTTCTCCTCTCGATCAAGTTTAATTGGAAAACTAATTTGCCTAATTCCCTGGAAAATGTGAAACTGTGATTTATGCTGAAAACAAACGTGACTAAGATTTGACAATTAGCACATATGCTCAAGCACACTCTCACGGGTGTGTGAGGACATCACTCACACACACACACACACACACACACACACACACACACACCATCACCAGGTTCCATAATCCTGATTCGACACGCACCCACACGCACGCACATATTGGTAAATCAGTCAGGAGATAGAGTAGGGACAGAGGCAAGTGTAGACATGAAACAAGAGGCAGCCTATCTTGAAATCTGGGGAAAAGTGAGAACAGTGAAAGAAAAGGCTGACGAGAGGAAATGAGTGATTGAGCGAGACTGTGACAAAATAGAGAAATTGAATGAAAAACAGACATCTCAAGAAGAGTTCAGAAGGTCTGGTGAGTTGGCCTGCCATATTAGAAATGACACTGTCACTGTGCCAAGATGGCCAACAGTAAAGGATAGAGAAAACAACTCGAAAATGTACTTCAGTATCCGATTGAGTTTCCTTTGCAGGATGACGAGCTGGGGTTGTCCCTACAAATGTCTTCCAAATTAACTATCATTTCTAATTCCATACAAAAGTTGCCAAAACGACAGTCGCCAAGACACCTTGCAAAAAGGCCTCTGTTGGTCAAGAGTCATTGGGTGGAAACCCTCTCATTAATATTGCAATTAGTTGTAAAATGATAATTTGATGATGCCAATTTAGCTTCGATTTTTTAGTTTGATTTCAATGTGGTCATCCCAGATGAACTATGGTTTGGAGCAATCTGCTGCATCTCTTAAAATTGTTGATAAATTGTTAGCTTTTCAGTCAAATGCAGACTAACGTGGTAAATTGAGGATACTCATACAATGATGATATTATCAATGGTCCGCAGTAACTGGATAATGTTAATTTCTTCTTCTTGATTGCCTTTGCCTCTTGTCCAACATTATAAGCATGAAATCTTTGAAAGTGTATTTAAACATTCACATTAAACGTTAACAGCTGCCTACTTCCTGTGTTGAGGCCCTATCAGTGCCGTGACGGCGAGTGACTCATTGCTGCTCCTGCTTCGCTCATTAGTATTCCTTAAATAAAGCTGTTAGACTATGGATGAAAGGTTCTTTGCTGCTTCACGGCCTCTTAAAACAAAAACAAGGCTTCCCTGCATCCGCTTATTAGAGGCAAATAGGCATAATGAGAGAACAAGCCAATAAGTTTCATTTACCCTTTTCCAACTTTTCTAATGAGCATTAAATAGTCTTTAAAAAAAGAAAAACACTCCACGTGGTCCAAAGCAAGGCATCATCTCACTCAGAAATAAATATGATTATCATTGTAATATCAAACAGATTTTTCCAAAACTCTTCAAACACCTAGAGACCAACACAGATTATTTCCCTGGCTCCCAAATGTCAGGTTAAGTCAAGTCAAAAAATGGAAAATTTGAAGTCCTCGATTGTTTTTCCCCTGCGATCCTCACCTTTTCTCATGTCTCACCTTTGTTGCAGCTGTGCAGTGTGGGAACCCAGGGACACCTGCTCATGGCCGTATTGCCCGTGTGAATGGCACAACCTTCTCCCACTCCATTATATATTCTTGTTTGGAAGGCTATTTCCTCTCAGGCGTACCTACACGCCAATGTCTGGCGAATGGCACATGGTCTGGCATTGCTCCAAACTGCACAAGTGAGTATTGTATGCACAGAATATTGTTAAAAGGTCACAGACCAAAGATTGAAGAGTTTTTTTTTTTTAGACCTCTAGTACCCTTTTACAATGCATAACGGGCATTAAAAAGTGATTAGATCATTGGTAGACAGCGGTTTAATCAATAAATAAGATTCAGAATGCGTCATCTGCAGTTTGAATCTCGCGCCCTCTCGTATTTCCTGAGCTGTGATGTCACAGAAGACAAAGATTTAGTGGCTGCCGTGGCATGCGACTGTGTGTTTTCCATGTTCACTTGGTCTCCACATGCTTCCACACTTAAACAACGGAACATTCGCTGTGGCAATTGGTGAAGTGTTGACACGAATGGTGAAGGAAGTGGCTGAAAAGTTGCATTCACCAACAACACCTAATCATGGAGATTGTGAATTGAGTCATCGGAGGAAAAAAAAAAGTACTTCTTCTGCCTACATGACAAGCTGCCCGACATGGCAAAGCCTGTCAGGATGGCATGTTCTAAACAGGCCCTTTTCTTGTTTGCTGCTATCTTTGTTTTTCCTGTCCATATGATACACATCTCCAACTTTCATGCATGGAAACTGCAGCTCAAGATTGTCCCTGCGTTGTAACATTACATGTACGACCAACACATGATGATGAATCCCACACGCGCAGCACGGCCGGCCGACTGTTCATAGCTCTAAAGATGTTGCGCTCCCGAGTTGGAGTTGCGAGAGCAAATATATAAAGATGTAGGAGTGCAAAATCATACCAGCCTGTTTCCAATCTGCTCTGCGCGGTATTGTATTGACTTATTGTGTCAACCCCAAACCAAGCTCCTCAGTGTCATTGTCACGGTCATCACTTTCAGTTTGACTTTCTCGTCCACTGACAAGCTCAAACATGCAGGTTTTGGCAATGCTTGCTTCTGTCGACTCCTGTGTGTAAAAATCCTCTTCCTCGATTTCCAAAACATCACTTCCCACTGAATGTACACTGTGTTGTGTCATTAACGGAAATCGTACGGTATCTCTATGGTGTAACGTGCTGGTTGGCGACTAAAATGTCACTTTCGGTAACCCTTGCAGTGGCTATAGTAACTACACCCACGACGCCTCAAGCTTCCAGTAGGTTCAGAAACACTTGAAATGAGTAATTAAAAAAAAAATTTGAATGCAACTGTGGTTGACAACTTGCAGGAAGAAATCTTTGGAATCTGACCTTTTGATTGACTTTAAAGATTTCCCAGCTGCATAATATTGACCGTAGATATGAAAAACAGAGACAATTCTGCTGTTGAAATTTAAAAAAATGAATGATCTCTGACTGTTAGGTGAAGTGTGCTCAGTTTGAATGAATAGAACGCACATCTGTCAGTAACTCAATTTTATATGCATCTTTTGTTGCTGCTTACTAAAATAAGATGGATGAATTTGAAGCATTTCCATGGGTGTTGTAGACACGCACAACCACACACGCAATACACAAACATAAATTGTCATGGTGCTGACTGTCAGTTGCACATAATTAACTCAGCCAGTCACTGTTCTTAATCTACATCATCAGTTTTGAGAAGTGGCTTTAAAAAAAACACTAAAATCGACACCTAAGACAAAAAGCAACACATAAATCCAGTGAACTGTCACTGAATTGAAAAGTTTTATTTTTATTGTCAATATCTGCAAATGAGCATTGCAATGATAAGTACATATGGCAAATTATATTAAGCTGTCAAATACATTTCATAGTCCATGACTCCAAAAATCCTCAACATTCTCTCCAATTCTTTTTGTTTTAGTGACACACTCAAGCAATATTACCAATTACAGTCTGTTCGAATCTCGTTCCTGTTTGTCATTTGCATGCTGTGCCAATGCTTGTTTCTTTGGCCTCCTCCATCAAAAAACGATTTCCATTGATATGGATTTGAGTGTGAATGTTTGTTTGTCCATGACTGTATCCAAATTCCCTATATAGTGCATTGTTGAGGGGTCACGCCTGTTTGTAGGGGTGTCGGAATGCCCAGAGAGTTACATCTAGTGTACCCAAAATCCACTTGGAAACATCCACTTGGAGTATCGATGTATCTCTCATAAGGTTAACACAGACATGAATGCACATAAAAATGTTGGTGTGGTCCTCAAATTAGCGCCAGAATTCGTTTAGTGCTCATTGTTTTCCTCACCCATATCAACCTCATGGAAGACTTACGGCACATCTGTGCTTGATTTATCATTTTATGTATGTCATTTTAATATAAGTGAATAAAAATCCATCCATCCATTTTCTGAACCGCTTTATCCTCACAAGGGTCGCGGGGGGTGCTGGAGCCTATCCCAGCTGTCTTCGGGCAGAAGGCGGGGGACACACTGAACCGGTCGCCAGCCAATCGCAGGGCACACAGAGACGAACAACCATCCGTGCTCACACTCACACCGAGGGACAATTTAGAGTGTTCAATCAGCCTGCCATGCATGATTTTGGAATGTGGGAGGAAACCGGAGTACCCGGAGAAAACCCATGCAGGCACGGGGAGAACATCCAAACTCAACACAGGAAGGCCAGAAAATTTATTGAAAATTGAAAAATAATGCTATATTATAACACCTTTAATGCGAATCAAATTGATCCAATATTTTATCATCTTTCATATTTATTTCACTCAGTGTGATAAATGGTTTGGATGAACACAGATCTGATATCCTGGCAGCAATCGATGAAAGACACAAAGCTCTTCCTCCACAGCTCTCATTCTTTCTGTTTTTAGTTTTTACAGCAGTCAGGCTATTTCTTTAGCCGCATCTCATTTACAATATAAATCAGCATGTATTGTATTGTACAATGGCTTTGCAGGCGGCAAGTATTAATTGCTCTGCCATTTTTTGATTTAGCCACAAGTTCAGCGACATGGTAACTTGCTCTCAAGACTCTCTCGTTTACCTTTGCGATTTTGCACTTCTTTCTGAAAATGAGTTCAAACTCACTGAATGAGCGCATTAATACGTCCCGTTCGAGAAGGGTGAAAAACGCAGGCCTCCTCTTCCCCGTTACCGTGGTGACTCAAATCTTTTGCTTCATTGATACTGGCTTTTCAGAGTTGTGGTGCACGTGCTTAACTCGAGGTGAAGCGACTCCGAGTCGATTCAACTGATTCAAATCCACTGTTGTGGAACCGGAATCTCAGTTTCCTATTTCCGAGGGGATCAACTCAGAGTTCAGCATTAGACACAGAGTTTCTTGAACACTTTTTGTGAAACACACCCCCAACAATATAAATACATATCTAACACAAATGACCTGTATGGCCCATTCAAAAAATGAATTTGCCCCCTTTGACTTGCAGTGTCAGATGTGATCTCTAGGGTAATGGTCCAGTGCCCAAGCATTTATTTTTTTGCAAGACAGACCCCAATGACATATTTTGACGGACCGTTGGACCTGTAACACAGCGACATGGCTGTCCTATGTCCTGTTTGGCCACAGTCTAATGGTGATGTAGTTGCTGGCGCTGGAGCTAGCCTCGTCAAGCCAGCTGCGACAGCAACAATTGATCATACTTTACACGACCCACCGCAAGGGTCAAGTTCAAAATAAAATCGCAACAAATTGGGCTCTACATGAGAATCCATGCTTTTATCAATCATAGCTTTTACTTTGAAGTTGGCCTTTGGGAGCAATTGTGGCGACTGGCTTAACTTCGAATTGAGGCTTCACAGCCTGCCCGCTGTCAAGCAGACTGACTGAGCTCCATTTTTGTAGTGGGCAAATCCACGATGACAGACTTGAAGTGGAACACATTTTTCAATTTGCAGTGCTCATCCACAGTGGCGCACCGCGAATGTGCACTTCTGAATATTGACCACATTGCATTGCGAGCGAGCGATCGACAGCCTAAGCCATCAATTTATAAATGAATGGACAATCAATAGGACCCACGTGGCTGAAGCCAGCCATTTTATGTTACCACCATTCCTGACAGCTGTTCTTACTGAAAACATTTCTGTCAATGTGTGTTTTGCGCTACAATCCTTGTTGAGAGTCATCGAAACCTTTCAAAGAATCAACTCCATTGATTGTATCAACCGTTCAGTGTATTTTATCTCAGTAATGTGAATCGTGACTGACAGAGGTTAAGTTAGCATTTCGATGCAAATTTTGTCCAAATGGGCTTTGCTTTCATTCCAATGTTCATCGTTCTGACAACATGACATCGGAGTAGCACACACACATACTTTATAAAAAAAATTAAATAAAAATTGCGTTCTTACCTAAGAAATGTGCATGTAGTGCTTCTACTCGACTTAGTGGTACAACCGTATGCAATGCATGGTGGCATTTCCGCCATTAGAAAACATCATGAAAACGCCAAAGATGAATCAATGTATTCAAGTTAGACGGGCTTAGCGAGCGGCAACGTAAGATGGCCGGCGGTCGCTTTCACGGCATTCTTAGTCTGTGGCGCAAGCGACCAGAGAGAGACGACTTTCGCCATGGAAATAAGTCATTTTTATTTTTCAGAAAATAGGTACAACAAAGGAAATAATAGACAGTTTAAAATAAATATTATTTATTGACAACAGTCATCGAGACCTTCATGTGCTGGTGCGGGACCAAGTACTTAGCTGGCTATCCAAATCCCCAAACAGAATGAGAGAGCTATCATATAAGTTAGTGCGGGGCTATATAGTGAATGAAGGGTTCGAGGATAAGGGTGTTACCGGGCTTGGCGTAAAGGCATAAACTGGTTTGTGACTGAACCAGGATGCTGGGGGAAGTTGATGAGGATGATGGCTTGGATGAGGAGGTGTCGTTTTGTGGTAAGCGAGAGCGTGGGCAGGTACAGAATCGGGTTGAGGGTCAGAAAGGGGTTCAAAATGATAAAAGAAGTCTAGATAGATATACTGCAGATTAGGATAGGGTGGTAGTAAAAGAAGATGGGTAGGGAGGAAATTAAGATAATCCTTAAATTTAGGAAAGAAGATGAAGACATGCAGTCAGCTATAGGCCTGTGGTGTTGAGTCAGGAAATACAAAAGAGGGTAGGAGAAGTGGATACATGCAACTATGGTGTGTTAAGGGAAACTGAGGTGTCCTGGATATCGGGAGTGCAGGGGGGCGGCACAGGTTTGAGGAGTGCCGGGAGGTGGAGGAGAAATGTAACTGTGGAGGGCAATACAGGTGACATATGGAGGGTGCGAAGTATGGAAGAGGGCGGTAGAAATCTGTCAGATTAAAGTGGTCAGTAATGTTAGCTCTTTTCAGTCTGATTTGACGCTGTCTCACTTAGGCATAAAATCCACCAACATGACTCAATCACTATCCCTAAACACGGTCGCCATGACTTTTCCAGCTGAACACACACTCTTGAATAGTTGTTCAGGGCAGGCAGAGTGACACAATTCCTTGGATTCTCTTTTTGAATTAGACTCATTGATAGTGGGGCACGGGGACTGTACTCTTGTCGTTACAATATGATGTTAAAAGCCAACACTATATTGTTGGACATTATTGCCGTTTGTTTAAAGAGGGCATACAGTAATATAAATAAATAATAATCATCATCTCAACTTTTACGGGTACTGTGATTCAATTTACTGTACAATGTACTGTTTCTCATGGAGAAAGAAAGAAGAGAGGAAATGTTGCTAGATTTGGTGGCTGGAAAATTGAATTTTCAGGGCATGTTGAAGAATTAGCTCATTAGCTGGTGTGCAAAAGAAAAGAGACAAGCTCAGTGAACTGTGAAGTTTTCATGGTCTTGTTATAAAATAAACACTGAACACTAATAATTATTCCTCTCAACTGTATAATTGACAAGTGTGTTGATTTGCAAGTCCTTTTTTAAAAATCACTCTATACTGACACTACATCACCCTGTTTGAGGTTTAATGTTAAGATTAGATGCTGAATTCATGCCAGCATGCTAATCAATGTGTTGGTTGAGCTTTTAGCAGTGACCTGGTTTCTTAAATGTTGTGTAAATGAGCATTCCAGTTGAATTAAACATCACAGTCCCTGGTAACCAGAGATACATGTGGATAAAAATGTTGCCTCGAGAAAGAAAAACCCACAGTGAAGAAATTGACAAAAGTATTAATCACCAAAATCATCCTGAAAATGAGCTAATGGAAATCAGGCATTGCTTTTAAATTGTGGTTAAGAAGAAGAATAAGACAATACAAATAGTTTGGACAAATATGATGGCACCCTTAATCTGTACTTTGATCTGCCATTTCTGAAATTAAATGATTTATGTAACTCAGTGAGATTTGTGTACCTGTTGATGGGTGTACTGGCCAACTCCTCATGGGAAAAGTGCTCCAGCTGTCTCAGATTTTAAAGGTGCATTAGGGTTGCGTTTCAACATTTCTGTGAGGATGTCCTTTGGAGGAATTAGATGCAACAGGAACCTTTTGGCAATTAAACTCAATGGTTAGGGTTGCAGAATTGAAGCATGGAGATTTACAATGGTACCAACATATAAGAGGAGAGTTTGGAAATATGCTTCAAGTGCACACTCTTTCACACTGATTGTTTGGAATTTCAGAACGTGGTTCAAATGTGTCGTCATTCTGAGTGGACCAAAAACGAGCATACTAGGCACTCCAACTGGGGCCACCATGCGTCAGTGCGTCTGGCGATGCAGGTGGAAACAGTTCAAGCCCAAGATACTGATTGTTTTAAAACATGGGCCGCGATCTTAAATTAATGGGAGGGGAGTGTGCTCTGCCTCTCCGAATACAAAACACTCTCAGAATAGTGCACGGGTGTCAGAAGTGATTTCCGAACACGGCTAAGGTTCCAACATTAAAAATGGTGTGGAAACTGGTCTTAGATGCACAGCAGCGTACAACTACATTGTCACACAAAACAGGAAGCCATGTTAAATTACCACAGGACTCACTTTTTTTATTATTATTATGAATGGCTTTGTATTGCTTTTCAGACAAATGCTACTGCATTAGCATAGGTCAGTCATTGACTATTTCGTGTTTCAACTGACGTACAAATGTAGGTAACCTTGCCGCTGTTAGACAGGAACTGTTGGATATGTCGGACTCCCAGTTGTAAGGAAATTATACTCTCGAAGGTACAGTGTCTTTAATGTGCGCAGCATTCAATGACTTGTCAAGATTCTCAAGAACTTTTGGAGAAAAATATTTGCCTTTGTAAATCATCAATGATTTGTTTTAAATCGTTTAATTGCGATGATTGCCTCAAACAGTTGTGCAACAAGATAACAACTGAGGGCACAAGGGCCTTCGGTCGTCGAGGGCCGTTATCCCGCAGGTTTTAGATGTTCCCCTCCTCCAACGCACCTGATTCAAATGATCAGGATTAAGGTCAGAGTCTGATAATAACATGCAGGATAGTGTCCCTCGAGGATCGGAGTTTGATGTGATAGTAATCAGGGCAAGTTCATTTATTTTTGAAATAATTCGCTTTGTATCACTTTTGTCAGTTATTTCAGTGTCTATTGACTCCTGATTTAATGCAGGGTATCTACAGTGTTGTCCTCGTGTGTGAGTAACTCATACTATACTGTATATCAGTCAGAATAAATTGTAATGCAGATAAATGTGGTACATGCGGTAAATAACTTGGTCTTTATTACAGTAAGCAAACATTTACAGTTGTTTTTTCATAAAAATTGACAATGCAAAAATGTGAAACAAAATACAAAAGCAAAAGGGACACAATACAGGTCTTCAATTGAAAAAAATCCAGTTTCTGACATTGTATTGACATTTTGTGTGTTTTAGGGAATTTATTGCATTTGGAATAGGTTTCTGTTTTCCTTTTCTTTCCTCCTCAGAGTCCAGTAGAGTTCCTTTCGACAACCCCCTAAGGTGTTCTAGTTCATACTAATTGACCGAGCTCGACTAAATTTACATTGCATTTCCTTTATTGTCTGTACAGTGTCCTTGGGTGGCATGAAAGGCGCCTATAAAATGTACCGGTATTATTATTATTATTCGTTCCTCAACTGCCTTTTCCTTCCGGCTTTACTTTTTTCATGTCGAAGGTTGTATTCAAAATAACGTGCAGCTATATAATTTGAGTACCTCAGAGTGGTTGTTGTGGACGTTAACATCAGGTTGACACATTGTACACAAATGTTTTGAAAATTCAAGACAGTAGAAGTGCTGGTGTAGTAGTCCAATGGTAGACGATATCCTGTTTAGTTCGACAGGATGTCAAGTTTTTCCAGGCAATACAAGAATTTTGTCTGACTGGTCTGCGCTTGAACATTGTTTGCATGCTTGGGATTTGTCAAAAATACATTTAAAATGAATTATGCCGGCTGTGGATGACTCGTTAGCACATCCGCCTCACAGTGCAGAGGTCATGGGTTCGATTCCTGTGTGAAGTTTGCACGTACTCCCCATGCCTGCATGGGTCTTCTCCGGGTACTCTGTTTTTCTCCCACTTTCCAAAAACATGCATGGCAGGTTAATGGAGTGTGTGAGTGTGAGTGGAAATGGTTGTTTGTTTATATCCACCCTGCGATTGGCTGGCGACCAGTTCAAGGTGTCACCCGCCTACTGCCCAAAGATAGCTGGGAATAGGCTCCAGCACGCCCGTCGCCCTGGTGAGGATAAGCGGATTCAAAAATTGATTGATGGATGAATGAATTATCCCTCTAAATTGCTTGCTTAAGAAAGTGAAGACTATATTGTGATGGGCTCAGGTAAATATTTGGAAGTTTTGAACCTGGTTTATGGTCATTCACCATACCAGGCATTTTTTACACTTGTCTATATATTGAATCAGAATCAGAATCATCTTTATTGGCCAAGTATGTAGAACACACAAGGAATTTGTCTCCGGTATAACACGCTGCATTAGTATCATCGTAAACAGCAAAATCATTGAACCATTTTAGAGTGACCAGTAGCAGTATTTGTAGTACAAGAAGAGTGACTACGTCAGTGACTGTTTAAGGAGTTAATGGCTAGAGGGAAGAAGCTGTTTAAGTGTCTACTGGATTTGGTGCGCATGGATCTGTAGCGTCTGCCTGAGGGGAGTAGCTGGAAAAGGTGGTGGGCAGGGTGCGGGGGATCCAGGAGGATTTTCCGTGCCCTTGTCTTGATTCTTGCAGTGTGCAAGTCCTCAAGAGTGGGTAGGGCAGTGCCAATGATTTTTTCCGCCGTCCTAACTGTCCGTTGAAGTTGGATTTTGTCCTTTTTTGTGGCGGCCCCAAACCAAACCGTGATGGAAGAACACAGAATTGATTCGATGACTGCCGTGTAGAACTGGCGTAGCACCTACTGTGGCAGGCCATGCTTCCTCAGC
The DNA here is from genome assembly GCF_054856545.1 of Hippocampus guttulatus. Lineage (NCBI taxonomy): Eukaryota > Metazoa > Chordata > Actinopteri > Syngnathiformes > Syngnathidae > Hippocampus > Hippocampus guttulatus. Next base: position 3,751,229 of record NC_141266.1, read on the forward strand.
AGCCTCAGGAAGTACATCCTCTGCCGGGCCCTTTTCAGAATGGAGACGGTGTTGACTTCCCACTTCATGTCCTGGGAGACTGTGATTCCCAGGAACTTGAAGGTCTCGACGGTTGACACAGGGCAGTTGGATAGTGTGAGGGGCAACTGTGGAGAAGGATGTTTCCTGAAGTCCACGATCATCTCTACAGTCTTGAGCGTGTTCAGCCCGAGGTTGTGTCGGCTGCACCAGAGCTCCAGCTGCTCCACTTGTTGGCGGTACGCAGACTCGTCGCCGTCTTTGATGAGACCGATGACCGTGGTGTCGTCTGCGAACTTTATGAGTTTGACAGCTGGATCTGTTGAGGTGCAATCGTTTGTGTAGAGGGAGAAGAGCAGTGGAGAGAGGACACATCCCTGTGGGGCTCCAGTGCTGGTGGTGCGTATTGATGATGTTGTTGCTCCCAGTCTCACCTGTTGTGTCCGTCCCGTCAGGAAGCTGAGGATCCACTGGCAGATCGTAGGGGACACACCGAGGTGGAGAAGTTTGGGGGTGAGGAGTTCCGGGATGATGGTGTTGAACGCAGAGCTGAAATCCACAAACAGAATCCTTGCGTAGGTCCCTGTGCTGTCGAGGTGCTCGAGGATGTAGTGCAGACCTATGTTGACTGCGTCTTCCACAGACCTGTTTGCCCGGTAGGCAAACTGGAGAGGGTCCAGCAGGGGTCCGGTGACGTTCTTTAGGTGGTTCAGCACAAGGCGTTCAAAGGACTTCATGACCACAGACATCAGGGCGACAGGCCTATAGTCGTTCAGTTCCGATGTTGCCGATTTCTTGGGAACTGGGATGATGGTAGACTGTTTGAAGATAGATGGGACCTCACACAGCTCCAGGGATCTGTTGAAGATTTGTGTGAAGACCGGAGCCAGCTGGTCAGCGCAGACTTTCAGGCAGGAGGGGGACACTTTGTCGGGCCCCGCAGCTTTCTTGATCTTCTGCTGCTTGAAGAGCCGTCTCACGTCCTGTTCGTGGATCTGTAGTGGAGGAAAAGAGGGTGGGGGGGTAGGTAGAGTGGTTTCTGGTAGAGGTGGGTGTGTGTGGGAAATGGGGGTGTCCTTTTCAAATTGGCAAAAAAACATGTTTAGTTCATTAGCAAGACCCTTATTGTTCACTGTTTGGGGGGGGTGGCATTCTATAGTTAGTGATTGCTTTCAGGCCATTCCATACAGATGCAGAGTCGTTAGCAGAGAACTGGTTTTTCAGCCTCTCTGCATAGCTTCTCTTAGCGATGTTAATTTCCTTTGTCAATTGGTTTCGGGCGTGTTTGTACAGTGCCCGATCTCCACTTCTAAATGCGGCCTCTTTCTCTTTCCTGAGTTGCCTGAGTTTGGGAGTAAACCATGGCTTGTTATTGTTGAAGGAGCGGAAGGACTTCGTTGGTACACACATGTCCTCACAGAAACTGATGTATGATGTTACAGTGTCTGTGTATTCATCCAGTGTGCCCGTTGAAGTTTCAAAGACGCCCCAATCAGTGCAGTCTAAGCATTCTTGTAGAGCTAGCTTTGCTTCATCTGTCCATTTTTTCACAGTCTTAACAACCGGTTTAACACATTTGAGTTTCTGTCTGTATGTAGGTATTAAGTGGATTAAATTGTGGTCAGAAAGACCCAATGCTGCACGGGCGACCGATCGGTATGAATTTTTGATTGTTGTATAGCAGTGGTCTAGAATGTTGCCTTCTCTGGTGAAACAGTCGATGTGCTGCTTATATCTGGGAAGTTCACGGTTAAGATGTGCTCTATTAAAATCGCCCAAAATGATCAGGGGTAACTCTGGGTATTTTAGTTCGAGTTTGTTGACTTGTTCGGCTAGCGTTTGTTTCGCCGTGTTAGCGTTAGCTTGTGGCGCAATGTAAACACCGACTAGTAAAAAGGAGGTGAACTCACGTGGCGAGTAGAATGGCTTGCAGTTTAAAGACAGCGACTCCAGGTCCGGGCTGCAGTGTGCGTCGAGCTTCGTGACATCAGTGCACCAATCTTTGTTGATATAGAAGCAAATCCCACCACCTTTTGATTTCCCTGATAGCTCCGTGTCGCGGTCGGCTCGGAGAAGGCGAAAGCCGGGTAGATGTAGCGCGGAATCCGGGTGGCGGTCACTGAGCCAGGTTTCAGTGAAGCAGAGCGCAGCAGAACGTGCAAAGGTTTTGTTGGTCTTTGTGAGGAGAAGAAGTTCATCCATCTTGTTTGGCAGAGATCGTAGATTAGCAAAATGGATTGATGGGAGCGGGGTTCGAAATCCGCGTTGCCGGAGCTTGACGAGCACGCCGGCTCGCTTCCCCCTCCTCCGGCGGCGTTTCCATGCTCCGTACAGTGCAGCCGCTCCGCTTGCGATTAGCTCAGAAAAACCTTGTGGATTTTCGCGTGCTGGTGAAAAAAGACCGAGCGTAGACTCCCCAATGCGCAGCAACTTCGTGTAAGTAAGCCGCTCAGGGTCGCCAAAAACTAGCGAAAATGACAAAAACAGGGATAATACTAGAGAGCGTGTAACCGAGGCTGCCATACCTGTCGGCGCCTGATGATGCTTCGGCAGTTCCTGTCTGTATTGTTAAGATATCATTCCTCTCTGTTTGTTGGATTTGAAAGAAACAATGTAGAATGCTGTTGAAGGTATTTCCTGCTTACTGTGATTACAATCAACCTTTGGTATCCCCTCACCCCCACCACTTTTTGGACCCCTCCAGAGGACATTTCAACCTCAAAAGAGGAATTGTCATCTCTAGTTTCTGTGTTGCAGCTTTTGAGGGACTGCACCTTGCTATGAGTACTATTGATCCCAGTCTCTTTCCTGAACATCTGTTTGCACACTTAAAACAACGTATGTGGTGTTAAATATTATCTTCTTCCTCCTTGGTTGATTAACGGCCCCCCCGCACCTTGGGTCGGTACGTGATTGACCGGGAAGACCTCATCTCAGGATGTATGCACAGCGGGGGTTCTGGAACTTGCCACCACACCAAATGGTGGGTAGTGGTGGTTTGGTCTCACCTCACCACTCCCAACTTAATCCAGCCACACCGGGTCAGATGACATGTTACTTTCTTTGTTTCTGGCATTTGCATGAGAGGCGTACCTCCCCGCCTCTCATTATCATATTGTCTCTATATAATCTCATGATTGTGTTTCTTCTACGCTTCCTGATTGAAATCTAGACCCCTCAGGGGCCCAAATCGATTTGTAAACTGCAGAAATTAAATTAAAACCCTTCGAAGGAACTGTTCATCGCCTCCAGCCTTTATTTGGATTACCAACATTCTCCTCGTCCTAAATTCAACGAACACGCGGGGAAGAGGAGGCCACTCTTGCCCCAACAGTATTTAGACAGCCTTTGTATTTAGAAAGCCGTAGAACAGCCTTTGTGCTCCTTCTACAACAGAATGTGTCTTGTTCACATGTTCCAACAATTTGCATTTGATACCGATTTTTATTTTTAAAAAAGCTTGCATAACTCATGCCCATGGACTCAAAATTTAGATTAACATACATTAATTAAATGATTCAATAAAAATTACTGTGATCTATTTCTATTACTAAAACAAGACACAGCATTTTTATTCTAACCTGTTTGTTTATCATAAAATGCAATTGTCAAGCTTGACAAATGTGCTAACTCCCATTTTCATAGCTATTGATTACAGTAGTGCCAGACAGACAGGCAGGCAGATCTAGACAGACAGGCAGAGAGAGAGAGAGAGAGATTTGAATTGAATATTTTGCTTTACCTTTCTTGTTATTTGAATATTACAAACAGATGCATGTAGCTTTCCTAAAGCGGCCATAAAATGAGATCACGTTCAACATTTTGATGATCAGAGCTGTGAAGGAGTAACTGATGATAAATAAATACTTTTAAATGTTTTTTAAGCATTCATTAATATTACGAAAAGCAAGGGTGCCCAAACTTTTTGGACCGAAGATCAACTTTTTGATGAACCAGCCTCCCGCGATCGAGCCGTTACCACGCACGCACACCATGATGAGCAACAGCCTGATACGGAGGCGTGTGACACACTTTTGCAGCCTGTTAACGATCGTAGCTCACGCGTACCGTTTGAAAATGCTTCCCTCGGCCCTACACGAAACAAGCTCTGAATGAGAATAATGATAACGATAAAAGATATCGCGCGAGAGCTCTGATCACAAGCTGCAATTGCAGACTGAGAGTGCTAACAACTTCTGGTGACGCAGGTCACTCGCCATCTAGGTTAACGATTTACCTGCTTTATTTTATTTTGTGATACTTTTTGTGAAAATGAGACTGATAGGATGATTGGTGTGCAGCGTACATTACATAAAAAATATATTACTAACATGCACAAAGACACACAAATGGTTGTTTGTATTTTTTCTTCTCTACACCCCTTGCGATCGACTTTGGACCAGTCCGCGATCTACCGGTCGATCGCGATTCACGTAATGGCCACCCCTGACGTAAAGGGTGGTTAAAAGGATAACCATATGACACTAACTGGTCTATTACATAAGGGTGAAAAGGTCAGGCAAGATTTTCAATAAATGAGTGCCAATAAGGGCTGAAAGGTGAAAGAAAGTCTGTAAAAAAGCAATGAAATAGGTACTGCTGGCAGTTTTAATATCCATCAGATAGAATGAGGTCATTACTTGGCATTGTCGTGGGCAGCACTGAGCCACATGCTTGTGTTTTAGCATGCTAGCACACAGCTTTCACAAAGACGGGTGGTGAAGGTTTCAAACCTCTTGTACATCAAAAGTATTACCGGTATCTTGAAGTATATATCTCATCCATCCATCCATTTTCTAATCCGCTTATCCTCACGAGGGTCACTGGTGTGCTGGTGTCTATCCCAGCTGTCTTCGGGCGGTAGGTTGGGTAGACCCAGAACTGGTTGCCAGCCAATTTCAGGGCCCACACAGACAAACAGCTATTCGCGCTCACACTCACACGAAGGGACAATTTAGAGTCTTCCATTAACCTCACATTGGAATGTGGGAGGAAACCGGTGTACCCGGAGAAAACATGCAAACTCCACACTGGAAGGCTGGAGCCGGAATCGAAACCTGCACCTCTCCACTTTGAGGCGGACATGCTAATCAGTTAGACCACCTTACCACTTCTATTCTCATCAATCCTATAATTGTAAACCTCTGGTTTTTAGTGTGCATATGTGTTCAGGGTACCCCTCGCATTATAGTTAGCTACTTCTATGATGCACAATCTTTGAAACACACAGCCTTTCTAAATAAATGTGCGTGTGGAACTATTATTGTTTTTTTTGTTTTTTAAATGCGGAACAAAGATAATGATATTGGGAGACCAACAATAAATTGGAAAAAAAAGTTCCCCTCTCCCGTGTTTTCACAACTAGGGGTTGCTTTCTGAACTGAAAGACAATGTAAATGCAAAAAGATATTTGTCATGGACCTCACTCAAATAAAACAGTCATAATAATCCAGTGATGCTTAGCTGTCATCATTTTGTAAGAAGCATTTTAAACTTGTTCTTGTTGACATTTCACATTTCCTGATGCCTATGCTGTATCCCCAACGACAGTGATCACTTGTGGCGATCCAGGAATCCCAGCAAATGGGCTTAGATTTGGAGATGACACCACCGTGGGCCACAATGTAACCTTTATGTGCCAGCCGGGTTTTGTGATGAGTGGAGGGGACCACAGTGTCACCAGGACCTGCACCAATAACGGCACGTGGTGTGGTGCCATTCCGATTTGCAAGGGTAAGTTCCACTCAAAGTCACATCAAATTGTACAGTAAGTAGTTTGTAGTGGAGGAGGATTAGTGGACACAGTAAACTACGAAAATGTTGAACTAAATAATGCCAAACCAATTGGCAGATACAATGAGATAGGAGACACAGATACCGTAATATCGCAAATAAAATTACACTTGAATATTTTATGGCCCCTTCGAATAAACCTTCAAAAGCATTTTTTCCCCATCATATATTATCTGTACGGTCACCTCATTTTGTCACACGAGGAGGGGGATTTGGACCAAGCAGCAGCCAGGAGACAAAAGTGGCGAAGTAAAGGTCTATCTGCAAACATTCAAGCAAAATACAGGGACTCAGGCAAAGTAAAGGTTTTTATATGAAAACATTTTAAGTAAATAAAAGAAAGCAGGGCGGGACGCAACAGGGCATGAAAGACTAATCATTCTAACAGTGTGTAACTAAGCACCTTAAGCTTACATAGAGAAAAACAAGACTAGCCCTGTGTGAGTAAATAATCTCCCAAAGCAACGAACAACGACCCAAAGAGCCAAAGCCAGTCACAGTTAACAGAGTTGCTTCTATCTATGCTCAAAAATGTAAATATTTTCCGCATATTAATTTAATATATTCCTTGTGTTCAGATGGATCTTCTTTTTTTTTTCATGCAGAAAAGTTTTCTTACCTCGTTTGGAGCCTCTTGTGTGACATTATAAAACGACGTGTGATGACTAAGCATTGTAACAATTGACTATGAGGGGAAAAATGTTGTGGTATAGAAAATATCTGTCCTTTTAGCCATCCAGGGAACATAAGGTTGTTTGGGGTTTTTTTTGCCTCGACTCATTTTACATAAATCCATTCACGACGCCGTTTACGTGTCACTTCTTCCTTACACCTTGCTTGAAGAAGAAGGTGATGACGATGAGTATGTAGAGATAGGTATTCGTAGTGGGATGCCTCTGAGTGGCGCGAGGGGGGAACGCCGGGGCTCTTGGGCTCCAGACGCGGCTAAATGCCCACCAGCCGGCGGGGAAGGAGGTGGGGTCTCACCGGAAGGTGAGGCGCCCAGGGCTCGCCCCGCCGGAACGGAGGGACGTGGGAGTAGCCGCCCCACAACCCTCCTTAAACAATAATCAGGCGAGGGCCCTTTTGGGGCCTGCACTGGGTGTGAACCTCGCGAGGCACCAGCGAGAGTCATACCGGGTGTGGGACCCGGGAGGGGGGGCGGGGGGGGGGGGCAAGTACCTGACGGGGGCCGATTGCCCAGGAGGAGGAGGAGATAGGTATTTTACCTATTTTACCCTTGGCCACAAGAAGGTAAGCCATTTTAAACTTTAAATGAAAACTTTTTGGCATTTAAAGAGTTACATCAGCTGCAGACAGTCACCAGCGTGCTCCGGCTGTACTTAACTGTTCAATAGATTGAAGTGTATGTGAAAATGTATGTGAGTTTATGTGTATATGTAAAGCACATGTGGAAAGCAAAAGTAATTTGATGATCCAAATACATGTATCAATTCTCTTCTTTTCAGTTTATCAGATTCCATTCCATTACACGGGTTTTTGGCATCTCACTTTTTAATTCACCCAAAAGTTGAACTTTTTAAATTGGGTTAAGTTGGGTTACATTTTAAATGAAGCAACATAAAAACATTGTGTACAAATGACATATTTCCATTGTTTTGAGAAAAAACATACTTTGTAAATGTTGCTCACTCTTAGAACAAAACATAAAAAAAATGTTACGGTAAAAAAAACCTTTTGGTGAAATTTACTGAGTAGATACCATCTGATATGAATCCACTAATTTCAGATTTTTTTAGGATCTGTCTTGATTTGTCAAACAATTACAGCTCTAAATTCCTGCAGCATGGCAAACAATAAAACCAGCTTCATGTTTATCCGACTGTAAAAACAACAACGCCCCCAAAAATCCAATCATGTCTGCATCATCACAAATATAGTCTCTGTGGATTCTAAAATGTCACCTTTCGCTTATCTTGCCGTGGCCAAATAGAAAAGTCCGTCCATCCATTATCCAAACCGCTTATCCTCATGATTACATTTCCAATTCAATATACATTAACACTTAATGAGTATAATAATTTGTGGCAACAGTATTAAAACTGAAAATGTCCAATCTGTTTCAGAAAAATATGACATTGTCATGCATCTTGTCGTGCAGCACCTGCCAAATTAATTCACGAAATTAATGAAAATATAAGATGTGCATATCTTTACTGTGAATTTGTGGGGTTACATAATTAACAGTAAGAATATGATCAACCATTTCAACAAATACAGGCACTGCTTGGTAGCCCAAATAAACTTTAGGGATCTAATATATAACTGGACTAATATTCACCAAGAGTGTGTGTGCTTATCTTTGTGTGTGAGCTGAATATATCAGATTGAAGAAATAGATTCCCAAGAACTTGTGACAGACAAAACAAGGGGGAGGGGGCAATGGTTGAAAGAGCAGTCAGCAGAGGACAGGGCATGTTGTGTTGCAGGAAAAGCATACAAAGCATACAAAGCCTGGCAGAAAAAAATTTGATCCATTGAGGAAAAATATTCAAAAAGGTAAACAATATGATTCTAAAAATAAAGAGATTAGTCCAACATGCATTCTACTTTGGTCATGTGTGGCGCGTCTAGTAACCACCTTGACAAGCCGCCACTTTATCAGGTACAATAGCAAGTACCTGTACATGTTTACATACTGGACTGTCATGAGATTACCAAGGAAGGTAACAAAGAATTTCCCGTGTGGTTGTGCACAGTCAGATTACTTTTAAAGCAACATTTTAAAACTGCCTGTTTGCGTTGATTATGGCAGCGCCATATGGACAAAAGCGGTGGTGTTCTGCCTGAAGAAAGACCATATTTCCCATGAGGACCAATGTGTAGCGTTGTGAAATCCCGATTTCCCGGTGGCCTGCACTTGGATTGAATTACATTTCTGTTTCCAGTGGAGCAGCTGTGTGAAGGATGACTAGTGATGAGGTAATAATCTGTGTCTAAACAATACGATGTTTAAAATAAACTTTAACTAACTTCCCAAGCGTACCTCTCACGCCCTTACCTAGAACCTTGAAACAGATAAATAAAACGTGATCTTGGATAATTTCATAGGAGACACACGTACAGATCCCGGTAGGAAGGTTCCGCATTACTTCAACACCAACCCTGCAAAATGTGCACGAATATATATTTCTGTCTCTGTTGGAATTACAGTATACCAATATGATTTTACATGGAAAATTATACACATCTTTTTCACATTTATTCCTAAAATTATTCTATGCCAGGTGTGCACAACCATTTCTGACCAAAGATCTACTTTTCAAGCAACCAACCTCCCGCGATCGACCCGTTACTGCACGTGTGCGTGCATGCATGCGCACACACAGCCACACACACACACACACCCATGCACACTCACACATATGCACGCACACGCGGGCACCAAATACACGTATGTATTATCTATTTCTGTATTTGACACATACACAAAACACACTGCATTATTGGGCGCAGCCAGGCATGGTAAAACATACAAACACCAGCTTAAACATACGGCATGCATGCACGCACGCTCAAAACACGTTAGCTTGAAGCATACGGTAGCATGCATGCACGGTAAAACATACCAGGTATGTCAGCTTAAAGCATACGGTAGCAGCTCAGACATACCGACACACGCTAAAAACACGTTTTTAAAAAGGCAACGGAAGCAAAACTGAGTTCGGTTGTACTTTATTTAGCCATTTTACAATGTACTCACGCGACTGGTACCTGCTAGGGGTGTGCCTTTAGCGTCCTCTTACACGCCCACCCTTCATTCATTGGCGACTGGTACCTGCTAGGGATGTGCCTTGAGAGTCCTCTTACACGCCCACCCTTCACTCATTGGCGGACTTCCGCATGCCTGTCGTCACTCACATCCGTCTTTTCTCTGTATAAACAGCGTGTCGGCCAGAAGTGCTCTCAGTCAGGCTTTGGAACTCGGCGCATACACTAGACCACAGGTGTCGAACTCCGGTCCTTGAGGGCCACTGTCCTGCATGTTTCCAAAGTCTCCCTGTTGCAACACACCTGATTCAAATGATCAGATCTTCTGCAAGGTCTGCGGAAGCCTGACATTGAACTTGTTCATTTGAATCAGGTGTGTTGCAACAGGGAGACTTGGAAAACATGCAGGACAGCGGCCCTCCAGGACCTGAGTTTGACACCCCTACACTAGACGCTCCGCATTATAAGGCGTCCTGTCCATTTTGGAGAAAATTTAAGACCTTTAATGGCGCCTTATCGTCGTGAAAATACGGTAGATATGAGAGTTAGTGAGTTTGTGAAAAGGAAACCATTCCCTACCTTTGTTGAGACCTGACGTGGAGGCATGTGACACACTTTTGCAGCATTGAATTCCAGATGAAACAAACTTTGAATGAGAACAATTCTACATTCTGAAAAACTTGCCTGTTTGGCAAACGCAGCGAATTGCCAGTGGCACAAGCTTTCCACAGCCAGACAGACAGACAGATACTCTACAGCAGCAACAACTCGCTCCACACAGCCCCGGCGCTAGCTCCATGACGCCCCGGCGTTAACTCCAGGATGCCCCAGCACTGAACCCACCCACTTGCCCTGAAATTAAGCGCACTAGTTCATAGTGCACAGTTATTAGTTGAGTGCCCTTAGTAAGAAAGCATACTCGAGCATCGCACAGCATAGCATATACCCATGGCTCCACTTATCTCTCCATCAGACTGCATCAGATGCTCCCAACTTGCAGTGAAAAATCTCATGAATAGGATGGTTCACCAGACTTTTATCAAATCCAGGAAGCCGAAAGACAAATCGATACCATCATCTTCGGCCCAGCTCACTCCGACAACACCAATCACCACATCACTCCACCCTTCCCTGTTGGCAGCTGCTCCTGCTATTCCTTCTCCTGCTTTTCCTGTTCCGGTTACTGTCAAGGATAACTCCTGCTCACGGCTCGGGCCGGGCCGAAAACATTTGTCAGGTACACTCCATCCCACCACGAACCTTGGTCTTTTGTCCGCTCTTGCAGCAAAGAGAGGAAATCGCTCATCACATACACATCCCGATTGCAACATCTATCTGGAAAATAAATATAGTTTCCTGGACATGCACGATATCCCTGTCCTGTCCGCAGCCTCCCAGTCCCTGTTTCATCTTCCCAACATGAGCCCAGTCACCCGAGCCATCTCTGCTCCCTCCTCTGACCATCTCTCAGCCCTCCTCTCGCCCTATGACCCACCACTCCACGGTGCTTCACCATGCCAAATCCCCGCTTCTCTCTCCATGCACCCCTCATTGCATGAATTCCTCTGTGTTTCCCCACTCTATCTCCATCCTCGATCAAGCCTGAGCTACTCCAGACTCCTCCTCATCCCCCCCCCCCGACTATATTAATAGGTGATTCCATAGTTAGAAATATCCATTTCTTCAATGCAGGTACACACTGTTTTCCTGGAGCCACAGTCCCCGACATTCTGGACAAACTCCCCTGCATGCTGCAGGCACTGCCTTCCTCCATCCAGAGAGTCGTGGAAACAAATTACACTGACCTCCAACAGTCCAAGCTCACCAACGGTGACTTTAAATGCCTTTTATATTTTTTGGGCAGCTGCGGTAAGTCCGTTTTTATCAGTGGTCCCCTTCCAACACATGGCCGCAGCTCAGGTCATTTCAGGATCCTCAGTCTTCACACCTGGCTCCAGTTCACCTGCAGGTCCGACGTTGTTTTTATCAATAACTTTAACTTGTTTTGGCACCGCCTCTCCTTTTAAAAAAAAAAGACGACATCCACCCAAATAAAATCAGGTAGCCGCATTCTAGCGACTCCACATGTCACTACAACCCTCAGCTACCACTCTCCCCATTCACAAGATCACAGACACTTCCAAACAGTGTTAATTCTGCAAAGGCAATCACATCTACAGTGGGGAGAATAAGTATTTGATACACTGCTGATTTTTGAAGTTGTGCCACTTATAAAGCAGATAGAGGCCTGTAATTTGTACCAAAGGTCCAGCAAGGGTTTATTTACCACTACTACTCAATCAACTCTATCCCATCATTTGGCTCTCAGTACCGCTCATCTTCCCACCACAATAAACAGCATGTTAACCCGATTACTACCCAAATCTTCCCAACCGACCAGAATTCTCAATGGCGGAAGGATTGCTGCCATCCACAGAACATCCATAAAAAACACCCATATCACTATCCAAGCCCCTTCTTGTTTTGAACAAAATTCCTTCAGACTCTCCGGTCCTAAACCCCTTATCGTCTCAGTCATTTACCGTCCCCCTTCCCCCAAACGGAACCCAGTTTTTCTCTCCGACCTACCTGAATATCTCACCCAGGTTTGTTCCATGTCACCTTCCATCCTTCTTCGAGGGGACTTCAATATTCGTATTGACTCCACAGACTGCAAAATTGCCACAGAATTCCTGGACATACTTAAATGCTTCAACCTCATGCAACACATCAACTTCCCCACCCACAATCATGGAAACATGGTCTGTTCTACTGGCATCACCATGAACCACCTCTCCAGCTCTGACCTCACCATCTCCGACCACCTCGCCATCATCCTGGATATCAACATTACCACCCCGAAACCCAAACTCAAGCGCACATGGAACTACTTCTTATCATTCTTCCAGGGAAATATTGACACCATCTATAACGAACTGGCCACTTGGACTTCCTCAACACCCATCACACAATCTGTCACTCCTCCACTAACTGACCAGTCACTCACCCAGTTCTCCCTGCTCACCCCCTCTGAACGGTGTATTACGTTCCAGCATAAAGACCACCACCTGCCCCCCCCCCCGCCCCTCCCGCCGACTCTGTACCCTCCACACTAGTCAAAGCCTCTTTCCCTGCTCTCACCCCACTTATTCGCTCTGTAATTAACTCCTCCCTGTCCACTGGCTCTGCCCCCCTCCCCCCACCCTCAAACTCGCCTCTATTACATCTGTCCTCAAAAAACCTGGCCTTGACCCTGACATCCCACAAGACTATTATCCCATTTCAAATTTCTCAATTCTGTCAAAAACACTTGAACAATTGTCACCTCACCACTCAAAACCCACATCGACTCAAATAACCTCCATGAACCATTTCAATCCGGCTTCAGATCCCATCACAGCACACAAACAGCCCTCTTAAATTCACCAATGACCTCCTCCTCTCCTCTGACACCGACTCCCTCAACATTCACGTCTTACTTGACCTCAGCACTGCTTTTGACACCATAAATCAATCCATTTTTCTCACCCATTTTTAATCCTCCCTGAACATCACTGGCACTGCTCTCCCCGAGTTAAAATCACACCTCACCGACCATCACCAGTTATAGAATATACAGTACATTGAATAAATTTCAGTCCAACACAGTCCATGTCCCCCAAGGCTCAATATTTGTCCCCCTTCTCTTTATCCTTTACATGCTTCCCTTTGGTCACATCACATGCCACCATGGGCTCGATTTCCGCTGCTTTGCTGATGACCCCCAGCTCTACATCTCCACAAAATCCATCACTGCTGTCACTCATTCTACCATCATCGACTGCAGTATAGACATAAACAAATGGATGCAGACCAAATTCATCAAACTAATTTACAAGTCACTGTTTTTTTTGGTTTTTAACACAACATCCCACCTTCAATGGAATTGGGTTATACATACAACAAATCAGAAATCCTCCTCATCGGCCCAAAATCACTTCACACATCCTGCCCGGATTTCTCACTTTCTTTTGACGGCTTTTCATTTCTTTGGCTGTTTGCAGCTTCTAGTAATTACAGCAGTAATCATGCATAGACGTTTGAATCGACTCCTGCTGTAACGAATGGGGAAAGGGGGAAGTGACTTAGCAGTAAGCACATTTGTAGTTTTTTTAATGTGACAGGGTGTCTGCCACCTTTTTTACAGTTGTTTTGTGCCAATGAAAGTGAAAGATACCCCCTTGGCCATGATAAAGGTACCATTCAAATAGTTGTAAGTGTGCCTATTCGGGAAATGCAGACACCCCCATTCAAGGCACGTTTGTGTTTGTTGTTGTTGTTGTTGTTGTTTTTGTTTTTTTCCAGAAAGGATACACTTCATTGCATAATTAATACTGCACCTACCATTTTAAAGCAACACTTTTGGGGCTCACTAAAAACAAAGCATTCGGATTTTATTGCACCAACTGACGTTTATAACTGTTGTCTGTGACACAGTTAATGAGGAAGAGTTTCACGCGCACAAAGCCAAAGCTAGAAGTACCTTTGGAACCTGATGATGGATGGCCAGCCAATCTTATTTATTTAAAACGAGGATCACTGAAATTGCTTCCAAAAGTTATTTGTCATACCCTGTGTTCATTTTGTTGCTGCAATTCACATCAAAGTTAGTAGGATGCACCAGAACCACACATGGCAGCTGTTGGTCCATGAACATTACATCACACTATGATTTATGATTCATAAGTTACTGTCTATCGTCATAGCCCAAAGTAAGTATTTGCATGAAAGGTGATAAACCTGTGTCTCGCACAGTATGGAAGCATATCCCACAAAGAGAAAGGTCTGCCAGGCAGATGGTAGTCTTGTTGTTGCTATGAAACTGTTCCCAACTTGCTCCCTCACTTATGCAGAATAAAGCAGGTGTTTTATTGTTTGTTGTGTTTTTCTCTTGAGAATGGGGAAAGACAAATGACATGTGAGAGGAAAATAGATTAGAGGAGATTTGGTAAGCACGTCAAGAGATACAATAAGATAAAGGAATACTTACATGGATACAAATGGCATACCTGTAGGTCACTTGAATTATTTTAAGTAAGAATAGGTGTTATAGAGTCGCTGATGGTGTAGTCCTACACTCACCTGACGTGTGCCGGCAGCGCGGAATCGCTTCCCACTCAGGGACGGTGTGGATGTGGGGGTGAATGATTGTTTGCCTCCTTATTTGCTCTGCGACAGACTGGCAACCAGTTGAGAGTGTTGTCTGCCTTCCGCCTAAAGTCAGCTGGGATAGGCTCCAGCAACACCCCCACAACCTGATTCAGGACAAGTGGTGTTGAAAATGGATGGATGGATCGGTTTTATATAACATACAATTAAAGAACAGCACCTGATCAGATTTGTAACAACAACAAATGAATATGATGGTATGCAACATCAACGTTCCACCATCATAATAAATGGACACAAGAGAAGCAAAGAATCAAAAGGTCACAATTACATGTACCGTATACATTTTATTTAGGAAGTACTCAACCGATTTTTGGATAACCTTTACCGTTCCTAAAATGGATCAGTTCCAGGGTTTCCCCCAGTGCTTTATAGGCCTGACGGGCCGGGCCGCCAGTCTTTTCTTGCACCCCCGCCAGGCAATGCCAGGGCTCTATATGGTGTGCCCAAATTTCACGATTTGATGACTGAAAAGAATTATAGCTTGTACATGTCCAACCAGCTAAAGTCTCCTTGTCTCTTTAAAACTAATACATGTTGGAGCTTGAGGTAAAAAATTTCCTGACTGCACGCACCACTGGCTGGGTTCCATTCACTTGAATGAGAGCCGCAGCTGTGGCTCCCTCGGCGATCTCGCGGCCTGACGATCGAGCCCCACTTGGAGGGTTTGGACGCCGGCGCACGATGACAACCAAGCCATGCCTTTTCCTTTCAAACTGTAGTCTTACTTTCACTGCTGCACACTACAATTGTGGGGACCTGTGTGGATTGTTGTCTGGTCTCGAAGGTGCCGTAGCGGAGGCAATGTAAGCAAAAGCCGAGCTGCCGAGATGGACTATGGCTAGGGTAAGGTAAATGCTAACCACTCAAACTTCATTGCAGAACCTCTGAACCAATGACGCCAGATCCATAACACGAAAAACAGGTGATCTGGAACAACTTCCGGGGAAATCACCAATTTAGGGACTGTTGTATTTACAAACCCAAATCCAATTAAATTGGGACCCAGTATTAAACAGCTCAGTGGCCACTTCCGTCTGTCAGCATCCTGTTTGAAGCTTCACAATAGCAAGATAATGTTGATCCATTGTTCGGTGTCGTCTTGGTCTCATGATATCAAAATGTCGAATTGAACCAGGACATTTACAGGTCAATTGAAGGATCAAACATCCGTTGTGAATTTTGCCATTAAGCTTAGAGAACAGCAAATTGTGCAAAAGTACAGATATATTTAACAGTTGGACATGTGCATTCAAGAGCTGAGAGAGGTCACATTAAGTTCACCTATTAAGGTCTGAATGCCTTTTAGGCTAGTCCTGAAATTTCCCCTGAAAGCCAAATATCCCTAACTTTTTATGAGTAGTGTATACATTCCATGTAGATCTTAGCGATGAAGTTTAGGTAGCGAGAAACTTCTTGGAGAGCATAGAACAGGGGTGCCCAAGATTCTTTGACCTACTTTTGACTTTTCAAGCAACAGCCGTCTCGGTCCATAACATTAACGAAAACAGAAAAATGAAGTAGATACAACAGTCAGTGAGTTTGTGAAAAGGAAATCACTGCCTACATCAGTAGAGACCTGAAGCAGAGGCATGGCATGCACTTTAGCAGCGTGTTAAGTGCAGAAACTATCATACATACGTGACCGTTTTAAAATGCTTCTCTTGGTGCTCCAGATTGGCATTCTTTGCCAGTACTATTGGAGATGTGTATTTGAAACAAACTTTGAGAGTGAATAATAATAATAATAAAAGATATATCGCAACAGCTCTGATTGCAAGTTGCAGTTGCTTACTCTGACCCCGAACAACTTCTGGCGATGTAGATCATGTGCCAACATAGGTTAAAGGTGACCTGCTTTTTTATTTTAGTGCAGTGTGCACTCACACAAAAATATACAGTATAAGATTAATAACCCGCACACAGGCACACAGATCTTTTTTATTTTTATTTTTTTGCCTTTACTTCCTACACCGCTTACGACTGACTTGGGACCAGTCTGCAGGCTACCGGTTGATCGCGAGTGTCGCATTGGGCACCCCTGGCGTAAAAATCTGCCGATGGGTTGTAGCGCTGAAGGAGTAGTAGTAATCGGGGAGATGGAACTCAGGTGCCGACATCTCCAACACAACCAACCTGAAAGCTTCCAAACACACACACGCACCCACACGTACACCCGCTGGACATACACGCCCACTGTACACATAGCACACACACACACACACATACACACACACACAGTGTTGAGCCAGCATACCTGACAAGCTTGGGCTTTTATTTAGGAGACTATTGCTGTGTTGGGCCTGGGTACCTGTTTTATATGAGAACAATCTCATGGGTAACCAACAAACAAAACTATTAAGTTTTGAATCCTTAAATGATACATGGGCTGATTACTTTAGATAGGTTTTGCCATCAAAAGGTAGAACATCTGAATTTTCTCAGAGCTTGCACATACAAAAAGACACATTTCTTATGAACACAATTTAAATGTACAAAAATATTAATATACAGTATACAATAATGAAGATGATAATAATAACACTGTTAAAATACCAGTACTTTTTGTGATATTTGTTTCACTTTTAAATGAACTGCAGACAAGATATGCTGTACAAATTGCCATTTTATATATATATGTGTGTGTGTACATATTTATAGATAGATAGATAGATACAGTATACAGTAGATATAAGTATATATAGATACAGATATATGGAAAACATCCATTCCAGTGTTGTACAACCAAGTGAAAGAGGACATTGGGAAGGAAATATAGAACTGCCACAATGGATAGTCTTGTCTGGGGTATATGAGTTGTGTTAATATTTGTTGAATATTGTTGTTGTTAAAAAAAAAATGAATCTGAGTATTTAATTTCATTGATTTATTCATGATATTTTGTTATGCAACAATTCAATGCAAATATTCCATATCCCTGAGATTTGAAACATGACTGCACTTAAAAAGGACATACTTTCATTATTTATTTATTTATTATTTATACATCAGTATATCAGTGACATTTTAAAAAAAAAAAGGTTAGATGGTTAGATATATTTTCAGGGGGAAAAAAGACCTTGACAGGCCTAGCAGTATATAATGTTAATACATTTCACGATCAACAGAATATTACTTTTAGCAAGTTGCATTCAGACATGCCCGGACTATAAAATTTTCAGTGTGTTCATAAAGATGAGTCAATTTTGTGAGCATTTTCATTAGACAAACCCGCACAATATAATGTGCTCCAATACATAATACATCTGCAATAATGTTGCCTTTAAAATACATTATTTAATGTCCCTCTCAGGTATTACTTCAGCACTGTTTATCAATTTAAAATGTATCAATTATTCAAAATGTTCATACGTCATAACAATATTAAACATACAGTGGAAACTTGACTTAAAGTTTGATTTGTTCCATGACCAAGCTCATAAACTCAATTTTCATGTATTTCAAATCCATCCATCCATCTTCTACCGCTTATCCGGGGCCGGGTCGCGGGGGCAACAGCTTTAGCAGGGAAGCCCAGACTTCCCTCTCCCTAGCTACTTCTTCCAGCTCTCCCCGGGGGATCCCGAGGCGTTCCCAGGCCAGCTGGGTGACATAGTCACTCCAGCGTGTCCTGGGTCTTCCTCGGGGTCTCCTCCCGGTGGGACATGCCCGGAACACCTCACCAGGGAGGCGTTCAGGAGGCATCCGAATCAGATGCCCAAGCCACCTCATCTGGCTCCTCTCGATGTGGAGGAGAAGCGGCTCGACTCTGAGCCCCTCCCGGATGACCGAGCTTCTCATCTTATCTCTAAGGGAGAGCCCGGACACCCTGCGGAGAAAACTCATTTCGGCCGCTTGTATCCGGGATCTCGTTCTTTCGGTCACGACCCATAGCTCGTGACCATAGATGAGGGTTGGAACGTAGATCGACCGGTAAATTGAGAGCTTCGCCCTTTGGCTCAGCTCCTTCTTCACCACGACAGACCGATACAACATCCGCATCACAGCAGACGCTGCACCGATCCGCCTGTCGATCTCTCGCTCCCTCCTGCCCTCACTCGTGAACAAGACCCCAAGATACTTAAACTCCTCCACTTGGGGCAAGATCTCTCCCCCGACCCGGAGGGGGCACTCCACCCTTTTCCGACTGAGGACCATGGTTTCAGATTTGGAGGTGCTGATTTTCATCCCAACCGCTTCACACTCGGCTGCGAAACGCTCCAGTGAGAGTTGGAGAGCCCCGTTTGAAGGAGCCAACAGCACCACATCATCTGCAAAAAGCAGGGATGCAATACTGAGGCCACCAGAACGGACGCCCTCAACGCTTCGGCTGCGCCTAGAAATTCTGTCCATAAAGATTATGAACAGAATCGGCGACAAAGGGCAGCCTTGGCGGAGTCCTACCCTCACTGGAAACGATTCCGACTTACTGCCGGCAATGCGAACCAAACTCTGACATCGGTGGTATAGTGACCGAATAGCCCGTATCAGGGGGTTCGGTACCCCATACCCACGAAGCACCCCCCACAGAACTCCCCGAGGGACACGGTCAAACGCCTTCTCCAAGTCCACAAAACACATGTAGACTGGTTGGGCGAATTCCCACATACCCTCGAGGACCCTGCTAAGGGTGTAGAGCTGGTCCACTGTTCCACGGCCGGGACGAAAACCACACTGCTCCTCCTCAATCTGAGGCTCGACTTCCTGACGGACCCTCCTCTCCAGCACCCCTGAATAGACCTTACCAGGGAGGCTGAGGAGTGTGATCCCTCTGTAGTTGGAACACACCCTCCGGTCCCCCTTTTTAAAAAGAGGGACTACCACCCCGGTCTGCCAATCCAGAGGCACTCTCCCCGTTGACCACGCGATGTTGCAGAGGCGTGTCAACCAGGACAGCCCCACAACATCCAGAGCCTTGAGGAACTCCGGGCGGATCTCATCCACCCCTGGGGCCCTGCCACCGAGGAGCTTTTTAACCACATCGGTGACTTCAACCACAGAGATAGGAGAGCCCACCTCAGGGTCCTCAGACTCTGCTTCCTCCAAGGAAGACGTGTTGGTGGAGTTGAGGAGGTCTTCGAAGTACTCTGCCCACCGGTTCACAACGTCCCGAGTCGAAGTCAGCAGTGCCCCATCCCCACTGTACACAGTGTTAGTGGTGCACTGCTTCCCCCTCCTGAGACGTCGGATGGTGGACCAGAATTTCCTCGAAGCCGTCCGGAAGTCGGCTTCCATGGCCTCACCGAACTCTTCCCACGCTCGGGTTTTTGCCTCGGCGACCACCGAAGCTGCGTTCCGCTTGGCCAGTCGATACCCGTCAGCTGCCTCTGGGGTCCCACAGGCCATAAAGGCTCGATAGGACTCCTTCTTCAGCTTGGCGGCATCCCTTACTGCTGGTGTCCACCAGCGAGTACGAGGGTTGCCGCCACGACAGGCACCAACCACCTTACGGCCACAACTCAGATTGGCCGCCTCAACAATAGAGGCACGGAACATGGTCCACTCGGACTCAATGTCCCCCGTCTCCCCCGGAACATGGGAAAAGCTCTGTCGGAGGTGGGAGTTGAAACTCCTTCTGACAGGGGATTTCAAATCAATTTTTCCAATTGAACTGTTTTGTAATTCATTAAAATGTTCCAGCACCCCATCCCACCACACCCCAAAACAATTTTTTTAAAGGAGGTAGTATTGTGATAAAATTATAGTACAAACCCAGTCTAATGAAGCTGGGACTTTGTCTTCAACATAAATAGAAACAGAATACAATGATTTGCAATCATATTCAACCTGCACACTATGTAAATGAATACACTGCAAAGGCAAGATATTTAATGTTCACACTGATCATCTTACTCATAAACTTATGTATATGGTTTATGTGCCTGCAACACATTAAAAAAATTGCTGGGACAGGTGACAAAAAAGACTAAGAAAATTGAGGAATGCTCATCAAACACCTGCTTGGCAGCAAGAGGGAGGATGGGAACATCCAACAAGCCATCCATCCATTTTCTAATCATTTAATTCTTATCCTCATGAGGGTCACAGGTGTGCTGGAGCCCATCCCAGCTGTCTTCGGACAGTAGGTGGGGGACACCCTGAACTGGTTGCCAGCCAATCTCAGAGCACAGAGAGACGAACAACCATCCGTACTCACACTCACACTTAGGGACAATAGAGTGTTCCATTAATTTGCCATGCACGTGTTTGGAATGTGGGAGGAAATCTGAGGACCCGGAGAAAACATACAAACTCCATACTTCCATACAGTAAGGCCGGAGCCAGAATTGAACCCTGAACCTCTGCACTGTAAGGCGGACATGCTAACCTAACTGGGAACAATTCAAATAATTTACAGATTGCATCATCTACGGTACATAATATCATCAAAATGTGTTTGTGTGTCTGCATATATATATATATATATATATATATATATATATATAGTCATTCCTCGGTTTTCGACCATAATCCGTTCCAGAAGGCTGTTTGAAAACCGATTTGTTCGAAAACCGAAACCAGCTCTTTTAAAAAATATTCTTTATTGAACACGTCTGCTCAGTAATGGGATGCTACACGAGGGAGCGTCACTTCCTCGTGTAAGGAAGGCGAGAGGAGTCAAGTGGCGCATTGAAGTGTGCTCAGTTTGTTCGAGAACCGATTTTCGGTTGTCATCCGAGGCATAAAAAACTCGAAATCTTTGGTCGAAAACCGATTTGGTCGAGAACAGAGACGTTCGAAAACTGAGGTTTGAATGTGTGTATATATATATATATATATATATACATATACGGGAGACGGTGATTCGAATCCCGCTTGGGGCAAAAATGAGCACATAACACCATCCAGTATGGGTCCTTGGGCAAGATCCTTCACGCTAATGCCTACCTCATACAATGATGAGAGACAATAAAACAAATGACATGCCGCCTCAGACGTCGCCCGGCCAAACAAGGTCTGCGTCAGGTGCTGGGGAACCAGAGCACCTTGATGAAAAATGGGCTACTGGAACAAAGCGGAGATGGGCGAGATGCGATAACATGGCTCTGTTGGAATGCTACTACTCAAGCAACCCGAGTCAGAGGGGTTACATGCAGAGAATGTGGGCTAAATGGTTACTTCGAAACCCACAGTCACGGTTGACCACGAAACAACTAGTAGCTCAGTGTTCCAACATCCACAAATGGCAACTGCTGTCACAACTTGAGATTGATGAGGTACAACGCAGGTTCCATGGTGAAGGGCCCCAGGCTGCCAGATCAGAGGAGGAGGTCATACCGGAGATTGGGAGGCAAGCCCCAATGAATGCAGATGATGAGATTGGGAGGTCAGCCCCAATGAATGAAATGCTGAGTGAGGCAGCAACTGACCTGAAAGCTAAGATCATGGCGAGAATGAAAGCTGGGCAGCCTAGAAACCGATGACAACGGCTTTGTGAAGTACCACCTGAAAGTCTCATCGAAAGTGTGAATGCAGCACTGAGGGCGATCCCTACCGTACTGATCACGGAAACCAATGAGCTGATATACGCTTCAGCATCAGTGATCCTAGAGAGGCTTGGCTATAAGAGCAACCATGGAAGCCATGAGATACGTTACCCACCATGGAAAAGACGGTGGGAGGCTAAGATCAAGGCGGCTCGGAAAGATGTGAGTCAATTGACGGAGGCCCAGAGAGGTGTGATGAAAAGGCCGATACCCGAGAGGTACATCCAGATGACCATACCTGAAGCACTCGAAACTGCCAAACAAAGGCTCCAAGCCTTGTCCAGCCGCCTAAAGCGGTACACGAAAGAGAATGAGGCCAGACGAATAAACAGGCTGTTCGCAACACAACCTGCGAAAGTGTACGCTCAGTGGCAGGGTCCTAACAACAGAGCGGACCCACCAAGACTGGAAACTGAAAGGTACTGGAAAGGCATATGGGAGAAGGAGGTTGCACATAACAGCAGTGCACAATGGCTGGTGACCCTGAGAGAGGAGCACAGCAACCTCCCTGAACAGAACCCAGTTACCATAACATTGGCAGACATACAGGAAAGAGTCTCAGATATGAAGAACTGGACAGCACCAGGCCCGGAAATGGTCCACACCTACTGGCTAAAGAAACTCACAGCACTCCATGAGCGCCTAGCAGCACAAATGAACCAGCTGCTGAGGGATGGGACTCACCCAGGATGGCTAACCGAAGGGCGAACGATCCTGATCATGAAGGATCCCTCAAAGGGTGCAGTTGGATGCAACTATCGGCCAATAACCTGCCTCTCCACAACATGGAAGCTCATGTCAGGCATCATTGCGGCTAAGATAAGTGGACACATGGATCAATACACGAGCGAAGCACAGAAGGGCATTGGTAGAGATACCAGAGGTGCCAAACATCAGCTCCTGGTTGACAGAACAGTCGCACAAGACTGCAGGTCCCGACATACCAACCTGTGCACAGCCTGGATTCTTTACAAGAAAGCATATGACTCAATGCCACATACATGGATCACTGAATGCTTGGAGTTGTATAAGGTGAACAGGACCCTCAGAGCCTTCGTTGCGAACTCGATGAGGATGTGGAGAACCACACTTGAAGCCAATGGCAAGCCACTTACCCAAGTGTCCATCAAATGTGGAATATACTGAGGTGATGCACTCCCCCCACTGCTGTTCTGCATAGGAGCCAAGTAGTCACCAAGACAGGCTATGGATACCGCCTCAGAAATGGAGCTACGATCAGTCACCTCCTCTACATGGATGACATAAAGCTGTATGCTAAGAGCGAAAGGGACATAGATTCCCTGATCCACACAACCAGGATCTACAGCAGCGACATCGGGATGTCATTCGGGCTTGAGAAATGTAGTCGGATGGTGACTGAGAGAGGAAAGGTAGTCCGCACTGAAGGAGTCTCACTCCCTGAAGGAACAATAGCAGACATTGAGGACAGCTACAAGTACCTCGGTATACCACAAGCCAATGGCAACCTCGAACTGGCAACAAGGAAAGCGGCTACGGCCAAATACCTCCAGCGAGTGAGGCAAGTCCTAAGAAGCCAGCTCAATGGCAAGAATAAGACCTGGGCAATAAACAGCTATGCCCTGCCAGTGATCAGATACCCTGCAGAAATAATAAGGTGGCCAAAGGAAGAGATTCAGACCATGGACGTTCAGACCCGAAAGCTCCTAACCATGCATGGAGGGTTCCATCCCAAATCCAGCACCCTGAGACTGTACGCAAGCCGAAAGGAAGGAGGACTAGTGAGTGTGAGAGCCACTGTCCAGGATGAAACATCCAAGCTCCATGAATACATCAAGGAGAAGGCTCCAACGGATGACGTACTCAGAGAATGCCTCAGACAATGGGGAACAGAGGATGAGGCGCTGGACGAGGGACCATCATGGGAGGACAAGCCCCTACACGGGATGTACCACCGGACCATAACTGAAGTGGCTGATCTCAAGAAGTCCTATCAGTGGCTAGAGAGGGCTGGCAGCACAGAGGCACTCATCCTGGCTGCTCAGGAGCAGGCCCTGAGCACCAGAGCCATTGAGGCCCAGATATACCACACCAGACAAAGCCCAAGGTGTAGGTTGTGCAAAGAGGCACCTGAGACGATCCAACACATAACTGCAGGGTGTAAGATACTGGCAGGGAAAGCCTACATGGAACGCCATAACCAGGTGGCTGGCATAGTCTACCGAAACATCTGTGCGGAGTATGGACTGGAAACCCCAAGGTCAAAATGGGAAACACCTCCGAAGGTGGTGGAGAATAACAGAGCGAAGATCCTGTGGGACTTCCAGATCCAGACTGACAAGATGGTAATGATCCAGACTGACAAGATGGTAATGGAGAACCAACCAGATATCATGATCATAGATAAAGGGCAGAGGAAAGCCGTTGTAGTGGATGTAGCGGTCCCAAGTGATGGAAACATCAGAAAGAAGGAACACGAGAAACTCGAGAAATACCAAGGGCTCAGAGAGGAGCTGGAGAGAGCCTGGAAGGTAAAGGTGACAGTCGTGCCTGTGGTGGTCGGAGCACTCGGGGCAGTGACCCCCAAACTAGATGAGTGGTTGCAACAGATCCCGGGAACAACATCAGACATCTCAGTCCAGAAATGTGCAGTGCTGGGAACAGCAAGGATACTGCGCAGAACCCTCAAGCTTCCTGGCCTCTGGTAGAGGACCCAAGCTGAATGAGGGACGGACACCACCCGAGGGGTGAGACGAGGATTTTTTTTTTTTATATACAGTATATACACAGTATATACAGTATATGTGACGGGGGTCACACTGTGACGGTCTTGAGCTCCACGTCGCTGCCGCCTCAATAAAACCAGACACTGGGATGTGGCTTTTTTTTTTCTTTTTCTTACTGCAACACAGTATGGCGGGAGGGATAGGTGAAGTCGTGGGGGTTTTCGGTCTCAGAAATAACATGTACCTTGCGTGGTAGCTCTGCCTGAGCTAAGGCAGGAAGCTGGTGCCATACTGTTTGCCATGCTGTTACGTCACTTCCGTCATACTTTAACAAACTTAATGTATCACGCCGTTACACACATATATATATATATATAAATTCCTCATCTCACCCCTCGGGTGGTGTCCGTCCCACATTCAGCTCGGGTCCTCTCTCTCTCTCTCTCTCTCTCTTTATATATATATATATATATATATATGTATATATAGGGTACTCTGGTTTCCTCCCACATTCCAAAAACATGCATGGCAGGCTGATTGACAAAATTGTCCCGAAGTGTGAGCGTGGATCATTGTTCGTCTCTGTGTGCCCTGTGATTGGCTGGCAACCAGTTCAGGGTGTCACCCGCTGAGTGCCCGAAGAATGCTGGGATAGGCTCCAGCACCTCCCGCAACCCTTGTGAGGATAAGCGGACCGGAAAATTTATGACACAGAGAGAGAGAGAGTGAATGTGAGATAGAGCCCCCTTAAACTTTTTGACCTTTTGCCACATGTCAGGCTTTAAACCAAAATAAATAAAATTCGATTCTTTGGTGACAAATCAACACCAAGTGGTACATGATCGGAAAGTGTAATGAAATTCATGTCAAATTTAAAATAAAAATATTTACTGTCAGTGCAGCAAACTCACTCCAGAAGTTACATGATAATGTCATCATGATCCAATGTTGACCTAACTGACTGATCATAATAAATAGAGTCCATCTCTTTGTAATCTCAACACACCTAAATGCACCTGATCTGTAATGGTGTCAGAGATCTGTTAAAATAATATTGGAGAGCAAACAATATCATGAAGACCAAGGAACAAACCAGGCATGTCCGGGATAAAGTTGGGTAGAAAAGTAAAGTTTAAAGCAGAATAAGGACGTGAAAAGATTTCGCCACCTTCAAATGTCTCACAAAGTTCATACAGCTCTTCAGCACTTCAAAGAGCTCATCCTGGAATTGAAAAAGTACCAGACCTACCCTCTAAACATTTAGCCCAGACAAGTTGCTGGCGATCACATGAGTGCATATCTGGACTTTATGGAAGAGGAAAGCCATTTTTTTTTAAAGACAACAATAAAAAGTCTCATTTAAACTTTTGCCAGGCCACCTTGGAGACTGAACAAAAAAAACGATAAAGGTGCTCTGGTCAAATGAAATGAACTTTTGGGGCGAAATATAGAATGAGCCAGTGGAAGTCCAGACTTGAATCCACTTGAGAATCTTTGGAGAGATCTGAAAATTGCTGTTCACAAATGCTCTCCATCTATCCTTTCTGAGCTGGAGCTGTTTGGTTTATAAGACTGGGCAAAAATGTCAGTCTCTTGATGTGCAAAGATGATAGAGACACACCCCAAAAGACTTGCAGTTGTAATCACAGCAAAAGATGGTTCTAAAAATTATTAACTCAGGTTGGGCTGATTTATTTTATACATGTTTTATATCATTATTTTCATTCAACTTGACACTTACCTGTATGTCTTGTCACTTGGTGTTGACTCTTCACCAAAAGGTCACACTTTATCTTTATTTGAATCCCGAAATGTGGCAAATGGTCAAGAAGTTTAAGGGAGCCAAATAGTTGGGCATGCCACTTTTTCAGTCTCTCATTGTCACATGAGGCAAATTTCATCATTTCATCACATAGCAGTGCAGCCTTCGGAAAGAATTTTATACATGTTGTGGAGCCATATATCCATACATCCGACCATTTTCCGATCCGCTTTATCCTCACAAGGGTCCAAAAAGAAAAACAAAAATCCCACAGCACCAGGTCAGTGAGTAGGGATGTTGCTTCAGCACGCAAATGTTCATTTTGGCCATTAACTGTTGGATATTCAGGGCATTGTGGGCAAGCATGTTGTCATGGTGAGGCAAGCACGATGGGCCCAATTTTCATTCCCAGTACATAGCGCAGTCTGTGCGCATGGGTGGAGTTTCCTTTCTTCTGTTATTTTCCTTGACTGACGCAGCTTGAATTGGTGGTTTTGCGCTGCTGTGTGCCTTTGTGTGAGGGATCCGGGAGCGGTTTACTTCATTAATGCATTTAAATTCAGCAGAGGGAGACATGAGAGAGGCGCGCGTTGCAGAAAGAGGCACACATGTGGTCTAAATGCATGCTGAAGGATTCACTTGAGTGCATGCAGGAGATCGATGTGCAGAAAATGCATTTACAGTAAAAGGAACCACAAGATCTCCTCTTGCGGATGATGTAGTCGGCCGCGCATGTAACATGGACAGTTGGAGATCGCCTTGAACACCCAATCGTGCGTTCGTGTGTGAGTCCCTACCCCTGAAGTTGTGCTGCGCAGTCAGGACGAGTGCTAATATATTTTTCAGATGATAATGATTATAATTTGTTCGATGAACTAACTGCTACAATGATTCGGAGGGGTTACACCACACTGTCATATTTATGAATGAAGTACAATGACATCCAGCACACACTTCCACGGATCTGTCCAAATCTGTCTCTCTGCACCTCAATCAAATACACCAAATACATCATGTGACACCATCTGGGCTACCATTTAGACCTGCTCTTCGGTAGTCTAATGTAACAGATATGACTAAACAACACATTAGCCTGCTTCGAACACAAGTTACAGGAAGACCTCGAAATTAAAAGTTCCCACTTCACATTCGGAGACTGGAGCACAACACCTCAGAGGAACAAGAACGGGACCTTTCTCTCTTTCAGTGAACAGAACTGTTTCCCTTTCCAATGAACACATGCTGGTAATTAAGTTAGCATGTCTTCAACAGGCGGCACGGTGGATGACTGGTTAGCGTGTTGGCCTCACAATGGAGAGGTGCAGCGTTTGATTCCGGCTCCAGTCTTCCTGTTTGGAGTCTGCATGTTCTCCCCATGCCTGTGTGGGTTTTCTCTGGGTACTCCGATTTCTTCCCACGTTCCAAAAACATGCATGGCAGGCTGATTGAACGCTAAATTGGCTCTAGGTGTGAGTGTGAGTGTGAGCGTGAATGGTTGGTTGTCTGTGTGGCCTGCGCCTCCTGCCTGAACACAGCTGAGATAGGCTCCAACCTGCCTGTGACCCTCGTCAGGATAAGCGACTTAGAAAATGGATGGATGGATAGGATATCTTCAACAGACATTTGCCTCTTAATTTACACAACATGATTACACAATGGAAGACCCTTTCCTTCTTGGTTCACAAGGATCACCACATTCCAAGATAGGACAGACACAGATCAAAGAGATTAACCTTCCCAGGGGGCAACATTTCAGAAAGCCCCTTTCCAGCAAACACATGGAATTCAACATCTCGGCCGACCAAACGACACCAAGCTGTGCATAAATAACCACGGAAGTCGCCTAAAACTTGACTTTCATATGAACCTGGAGTAGGTGCAAATCCTAGTGTTGAGCGTGGGGATGAATATCTGCATGCTCACACCCACTAACCCAGGGGCGGGCAACTCCGGAGCTGGAATTGAACCCAGTACATCTGCACTGTGAAATCGACGAGCTAACAACTCGACTACCAGGCCGCCCTGGTTAACAATCCTGATCATTTGAATCAGGTGTGCTGGAGGAGGGAGACACCTAAAACGGGCAGGACAGGGGCCAGAAAGGACTGGAGTTGCCTACCCCTGCACTAACCACAAAGTTGTCCAAAACATGAGTTCGTGAATTTTGCCTTTTTTTTCTCCTTCCTTTTACAGGACTGTACATTGTCTGAAAGGCTTTCATGTGGTTTGTTAACTGTAATATCACCACTAATAATAGAAGAAAATAAAAGTTGAAGCTATACTGTCAATTTTCCTACTGTCAAAGATATCACACTTTGTGAGATAATTACCCTCTCATATCACTGATACACTGCCATCGTATGTGTTAAGGTGGAAAGCATAATATGAACAGCAAGTGTGGACGTAACAAATCCCTTTTACACAAATACGAAAAGTAGACCTTTGCTTATAAAAATCTGCCTGTGAAAATCTGACAAAGGAAAGGGTAGTTGACCTTGGAACATGATCATCTGAAGGCCGTGGCTTTGAATTTGCACGCCTCCACTATCAAAAGGATGACCCCCACCCTCACACCAGCTCTCGCTCGCTCTCTTCGGTGCCCCTCTACTACGCCTCTCCTGGGAGCTCTCTTCCTGAAAGCTCAAATTTTTACTCGTTCCGCTCAGCGCACGTCATTCAGAGCTACCGCCGAACTTTTTCTTTCCTTCTCCAACTGCATTTAACACCAATCAAAACGGTGTTGTAAGTGGCCTTCTTTTTATTTTTATTTTGTTTGCCCTGTTGGTGTCCCTCTCACCTGCTCAGAAGCCTCTTCATTGCCCAGCAGTTGGCTTCGACAGACGTGCTCATCGAGGTCGAAAAAACAAACAAACAAAGAAAAACACTTCAGTGCCCCTGTAGTTGTTTCCCCAGACACGCCGTGGTCTTTAAATAAGGGCAACCTGACGTGATCTTCACCAGCTACTGTCACTCTGAGCATGGTGAAGCACTGGGCCTCAAAATTTCTTATTTTTAATTTTTTTTAATTCATTTATTTATTTTTCATATACCGTATTTTCACGACCATTCGACGCACCGTATGGTTGGGCGCAGTCTCATTAATGGGTGCTATTTCTGTATTTTACACATAGACAAAACGCACTGTATCATTGGGCGCAATTTTAAAGTGGTAAAACATACGGCATGCATGCGTGCACGCTAAAAACACGTTAGCTTGTAGCATACGGTAGCATGCCAAGACATACAGATACAAGCTAAAAACACGTTTTTAAAAAGGCAACGAAGCCAAACGGAGTTCCGTTGTATTTTATTTAGCCATCGTACAATGTACTCACGTTTTTCGATCAATCATCACCCAGAAATCCATCAAAGTCCTCATCCTCTGTATCAGAATTGAACAATTGTGCAAGTACCGGTAATCCATCAAAAACGCCGTGTTCCCTCTCGTTGTCAGTCACTCCCATTGCCATGTGGCTCCACAGAAATGATGCCGGCTTTGCCAAAAACTCGTGCAAGCAGACACGTTCGTCCAAGCGGCCACAATCCATTCGCAAATTGTGGCGTAACTCGCCCGGCGCTGCCTCTCACTCTTTGTAAAGTTGTGTTTGCCATCGATCATCCATTGTTCCCATGCCGTTCGCAACTTTACTTTGAACGCCCGGTTGATGTCGATGTCCAGCGGTTCGAGTTCTTTAGTCAAGCCTCCGGGAATAACTCGGAGTTCATTTGCTTGACTTGGTTTTTCACCGCTCCTGTGAGATGGGCACGCATGCCAAAAGCATAACCGATGGCTTGAAGTTTGAACTGAGCTTCGTAGGCGTGTCTCTTTGTAGAATTTATTTTCGGGGGTTCTTAGAAACCAAAACCGAAGTTGTTTTGCAACAATGCACATAGCCACACTCTATACAGGTGTTGGTACCTGCTTGTAGCGTCCCTTTAGCGTCCACTTACACGCCCACCCTTCACTCATTGGCGGACTGCTTCCCCGCATGCCTGTCACTCACGTCTGCCTTTTCTCTCTCTTTCTCTCCATATATGTATATATACACGCCCACCCTTCACTGATTGGCCGACTTCTTTGCCGCATGCCTGTCCACAGTCACTTCCGCCTTTTCTCTATATAAACAGCGTGTCGGCTGTCAGTCAGGTTTTGGAACTCAGCGCATAGACAAGACGCTCCGCATCATAAGGCGTCCTGTTCATTTTGGAGAAAATTTTAGACTTTTAATGGCGCCTTATAGTCGTGAAAATACGGTACTTTTATTTTTTTCCTCAACCTTCCTCCAATGTGCTCCTCATCATTTCTTCATTTGTTGCACTTTTGTTGTGTCTGCTCTCAGCACTGTTCTTCATTTTAACTTTGCCCTAAAGAACAATGTACAGTGAAACTCCTCTCCAACAAAATCATGTTTGCAGCAAGAAATTTTTCACAACAGGGATTTTTCACTGTTGCAAATTGTATGTCAGATGTAAACACACACACAAAAAACGTATATGTGTACTCTTTATTTTTATTCCAATACTGTACGCAGTGCATCAATATGAGCATACACTTATTTAAAGAAATTGCAAAATTTACGATCAGCATTCACTTTCACTTACATCAATTTCTTGGATAATGTCTTTCTATTTTGCTTCCTCCGTCTTTCATTTTGATCACTTCCAGCGTCAGAGCTCTTCTTGTCTTAGCTGCTTGGCATCCAAAGGTCCATTTTGTAGCCATTTTAGCAATGCAACAAAATACTTCTTGGACTACTGCGCATGTGTAAACCAGTGTGGTGGTTGCTGTTGCAGTTTTGGAGTGAAGGAGTAGGAGTCGCTGTTGGCTGAGGTTGGATTAGACTTTAGAGGAAGTCTTGTTTTCGTTGTAGTGAATCTCGTCGCGTGGCAAGAGCAGGGAAAAAGAATTAAAAGATAACGGAACAGGGGGGATTTTTTGTCGTAGAGGGAGCAGAAAAAGTGGAATTACTTACATGCATTAACATCTTTTCACACTAGGGGGTATTTTCGCCCATGTTGGTTTCGTTATAAAGGAGTTTCACTGTATAAAGACAAATATCAAAAATGGCACTTCCGGGAGACAGAACATCAACCCATTGGACCGCAAATGCAATTTATTAGATTGTACTGTTTAAAAATGAAAGTTTTCATACTACCAACTCAAAAGAACTTTGATTCTTTATCGTTTTTTTTGGGCGACTTCAAGTTGCATGAAACTTATTTCTCATGCATTTAATGTTTTACCATGTAAACACAAGAGTCAAACCTTCTTCATTGCACAGATGCTTGCACACCTCGCACGCATGCACCCACGAGAGTGTTTAATTTACCATCTGTCTCCCTTGTGCACAGGCAGACACTAAAATGAGCACACCTTCACGTCTGCTTGGACCATGGCGGCTGCTAGAATGCTGTCAGCTCCTGCTGACCTGTGTGCATTAGTCAGCCAGCTAGAAGATCCCTCTGACTCACTCCACTGCTCTCACTTCTGCGACAGCACTTATTTCTCTCAAGGGGCAAATGAATAAAATACAGACCAAAGAGCGGAGTGTGATTACTAAATGGGCTCTTTATTTTAATTTAGGCATTTCTCCACATCATGCGTCATTAGGAAGGAACGCAGATTCATTTTTTAAATTCCTGTCACCCTCTGCCTCCATTTACTTGGCCTATTGCAAAAGGCTTTTGAGGACAAACCAGGGATTTCATTTGGTTTGATTCCTTATTGAATGAGGAGATATTAGGGCCATCAGACAGTACTGCCACTTAACTTTTTGTGCGACTGTCTTTTTTTTTCTTTTGTTTGATTCAACTCAAAGACCCTGTATATTGACTTGATTGTGATTTCATTCTTAATAATTGAAATGTGTTTGAAGAGTGCTGAAAACACGTGAACTAGTTTGCACTTAATTGTTGACATATACTTTGTTGGACTCACCTTATAACAGGCACATCTTCATTTTCATGCTATGGAAAGTCTAATTTCCCATGGTGGGCATTTTGTTTCACCCACCTCCAACGCAAATGAATTTTCATTTGCATTTGGTCACTAAATGTAGAATAGACCTTAGACCAGCTCGGAACAGGTCTAAGTAGTGGTTAAATGAGATTTTGCTGGATTAGATCGAGGTTTCGGCATTCAGATCCTGAGCTTTGCGGACTCGTGTGGTGAGTGTCATCATATTTTATTCATAAAGTATAACAACGTGCAGTTGTCACGTTGCAAGGTGGTGGTGGACCCCAAAAAGCAGGCAGGAGAGAGGAGCAGGGTGTATTTGAAAGAATTGTATTTAAAACAATGAAAACTAAATCCAAAACAAAGTCCAAAGTAACAAACAAAAACCATGACTTAAACAAAAACTATCAATAACCAAAACACTACCAGAAAAAAAACATGACAGCAGCAAAGGAACAGCAAACAAACGAACATGACAGTAGCAAAAGCAAACAATGACCCGACACCGAGTGTTCGGGCTGGGAGTCCTTTTAAAGCCCTAATTACATATGACCAACAGGTGTGCAGCTGCTGGGGGAGCCCTACAGTGCCACCTGTTGGTCCCTAAACCGAATCATGACAGCAGTGAGCGCTCTGAATCATTGAAGAAATCAATTCAATGAGCGCATAATTATTCTCACCATCTTCGTGATATTATTTGGAACAACACCTCTTTGGGCTGCAGCACAGCTCGGCCGGGGGTGGAACGGTGTTGTCAAGTGGCAGGGTCACACACAGAAGAGAGCAATCGGGGTCAAAGGCGGTCTCCAAGTGCGCACTTGACAGCGGTGATCTGTGATCGCCCGAGCCAAATTAACAGCAACCACCCGTGAAAGTCTGCTTGCAGTTTCTTAAAAACCAACTGCGCAATGTCAAAGACTGTGTGTGCTTCTCTTGTGCTGAATTTCAAGGAAATGACGTGAGCTGCTTCCATTTTCCGGCAAAGAAGCTGTGTTCACTCCCACACCGGCGCAAATGTCCATTTGTATCTGCGCCCGTCTTTGAAAATATCAAAAGAAATAAAACAACACGCATGCACACAGTTGTACTAGACTTGCCCTCGGTACAAAAATAGAGCCCAGTTACATTCTAACAGCTAAATGCTAAATCCAAGCCCAAGCACAAACATGGGCTTTCCGGCATTTGTCCGCCCTCCTCCACAATATGAGTACTGAGCGCTGTTTTTACGGATGACCTGGTCACCAGTCCACCTAGCCTGCCTGTCCGCATCTTCGCTAGTTCACTGTGTTATGTGGACCCACAGAAAACACAAACCGAGTGAGGCAGTGACTTACTGGATGATTGCAACAATGGTCTGCGGGCTGATGACCTTGCGGGTTTGATGGTTTGTGCGCGTCGCAAGCCCGGTAGCCCACGGGCCAATGTCATCCAATAAGTCACTGCTTCACTGTGTTGTGTGTGGGTCCACATAACAGAGACAATTCTGAGAATGTTAAGTGGTGATTAAATATATCAGCACATGCCATTCAGCCTTTGGCTCACACGACAAACTCTTGAGCACATATAGTGTGTTCATACAAGAACGTATTTGACTAAACATTCAGCAGACACAAACGTAGCATCCAAGAACAGTAATGAACTATTTTTTCCTGATTTTGGAGCCACATTTTATCAAAATTATGTTTTTATTTATTCATATTCATCAGGCTAGTTAAAAACACATTTCTCTGTGGAGTGTCAAATTCTGAAGTCGTTTTATTTTCACTTTACAGGGGCTTTAGAGGGAGCCAGCGTTTTGCTCGGACTTGATGTTTGAAAACAACACACTTTGACCACTTTTTTTTTTCAGTGAATCTTACAATGCAATTTTGCTTGGTTAAGAGCAGTTTTCGAGGGTGGATGGGGACGAGAGAGGGACTTAGAATAGAGGGAGAAAGAATGGAGAACTTAAAAAAAAAGAAATTCACTTGTCCGTAGTGCTGTTTGTGTGGCACAGACATACACACACTTCAGACACACATTTTAAGTCCTGCCAACACCTTACATCCCATGTTTGGCGCATTCAACGAAGAGGCACAAATGATGCTTAGAACTATTTAGGAAAATGGGGACACTCTTTGCTTCCCCATGCTTTGCCCAGGCTTCCAGCGCTTTTATTTAATTTTCATTTTTTTTATTTTCCGGATTGATTGTTGATAGCCAACCTGTTCATTAAAGGTCTAGTTACTGATCCAAAGCAACAAGACTATCCATCCATTATCTGATCCGCTTATCCTCACGAGGCTCATGGGCAGGCCGGAGCGTATCTTAGCTGTCTTCAGGCAGCAGGCAGGGTACACTCTGAACTGGTTTCCAGCCAATCGCAGGGTACAAACAGACAAACAACCATGCGTGCGCACAATCACACCTAGGGACAAACTAGTGCGCTCAGTCAACCTACCATGATTTTTGGAATATCGGGATGAAATGGGAGAAGTCGGAGAAAACCTAGACAGGCACAGGGCGAACATGCAAGCTGCACACAAGAAGGCCCAGGCCGAATTCGAACCCATGACCTGTGCACTGCGAGGCGGACATGCTAACAAGCCGACCACCGTACCACCGCTACAAGACTAACATTTAACCAATATATAGATGTATACCGCTGCGTATTTTAGGGGGGAATCAGCCTCCAATGAGGAACAGAAGATGGATGACACCTTGGAATTAATGCCTGAAAATTTTGCAGGGCATGTTACTCTTATTCTCTGATGAAGCTAAAATGATGAAACTAAATATCCTCAGGCATGAAAAATCTCTATAATGGGCTCGTCTCATGTGGTATAAACAAACCAAATGTGATTTCATCCTGCCCCCCCTCCCACCTACAAGTAAAATCTATAGATAGCATGTAAGCCTTATGTACTGATTTTGTTCTGATTTTAAAATGCCCATAAAACCACACTGTCACATCTTTCTATTGCTGCCATCCCCACTATGTACCAAAATATGCAAATGGTGTTGCATTTGCAGAATACTAAACATTATCTATGGAGCTGTGTGTAACCCTTGAGGGTGGTAATTAGGATAACTGCTAGGCCATTTGGAATGGATGTTGTACAGTGCTTCTGTATATATGAATATAACTGCGAGAGAGAAAGAGAAGAGGAAAAGAGAAGGAGAAGAGAGAGGAATGATGGCTGAAGTCTAGATCGACCTCATTTCTTAAGTGAACAGAAGGTTTGCTTGAGACAGAAGTGCTTTCAAAGCAGATCATTTTCTTCAGGCTGAATATCATAGTTTCAACTCAATACACACCTTTTCAAGAATGCGTAATTAATGAAAGATCATTTACGTTCTATGCCTAAAGAAAATGTTTCGCCAAACCTCCACCCACTTCGTTGCTAGGTTTCCGACACCTCTACAATTTCAAACATGTTGTAATTATACAGATATCAAAATGGATCATGTGGCTCACTTAAGTCCCGCTGTGCCTGCTTTTGCCGTACTGTGTCGGCATCACCAGGGTGCTCAAATTCTTTGACTAGCATTATAATAATGTGTAATGCATATGCGCTGTAAAAATAAAAATCATGCAAATGTACTATTTAATTAACATACCACATCCCGATATTGATTTATTTACTCTTTGTTTCTAACTGCATGACCAACATACTGTGTATGGTATCTGCATATTCACTTAAATCACTTTTATGATATCCAAGCCATACCAAAAAAAAAAAATGTTTGCTGCACTTATGATGGCTTTTTCTTTATGAAACCGAATTTTAACAAATTGTAATGTTTAATTGTCCATCCCATCTTGTCTTTGTGCTTGTGCTAAATGCTGTATAGTCTGAATATTTGTTTTCTTTTCAACAGTAGCGACAGAAAAGAATTCACATCAGCAGACTAAAGAAATGATCCAGTTGGTGCTGCAGACTTTGCACTGCCACCTGCAGCACTGTCCCATTTAAATCTTTTCATTAGAGGGGTAGTTGTAGTTTGAGTTTTTGAGTGAAATCCTCCATGTTTTATTTTGTGTCTCCGCACTTTTCCCAGCCTTGGTTTTGCTTGATTTACGTCTTGAGTATCCCTGCACCTTTAGTGTTAGTGCTCTTGACCGGAAACACTGTTACAAATAATTAATACTGTCCCATTATATTTCCCACAGTGGTGATGTGTGTGACGCCTCCATCCATCCCTAACAGCCTATTGGAGGGCTCTGTGTGGGAATGGGGGACCAGTGTGAGTTACAGCTGTCTGTCAGGCTATGAGCTGTCCTTCCCTGCTGTTCTCACCTGCACTGGGAATGGGACGTGGAGTGGAGACCTCCCTCAGTGCCTGCGTGAGTAATAATCAAATCATTGTCACATGATGTGTGCAGAAGTCCCTAGAGGGAGTTCAGGACTGCAATGTTACATGGTTGTTGCACCTTGTCACTCTGTGTCAACGGGACAAGTAGAATGAATGCCTTTTGCCAGCTATGAGTTATGTATCAACAAGCAATTTGACAATATGAGGCATGCCATGTTGTTTAGATAAGATAAGATAAGAAAACCTTTATTAGTCTCTCAACGGAGAAATTCCCAATTCACAGCAGCAAAGTTATTTAGCCTACATTATGTGTAAAAGCTGTGTCAGATTGCTGCAGCACCTCAATTTAATGCATGGTTGTTTGAACAGTCAAGAAAATCACATCACATTAGCTCCCTTATTTCAGAGCTGGGGGAGGGGGGGGGGGGGGTTCACGGGTTTCACAACTGTTCCTTCTATTTTTATTTAAACCTTGCACACCAATTTGTTTCAAGGTCAAATGTAAGCTCGAACATCAATTTTAACCATATTTTCCAGGTGTTCATTTGTCTTCTCTGGGGTAAAATGTGACTATTTCTTTGCTGCTCACTCTTTTGGAGGTTTTCCAACTTAAAGGGTTACTACACATATGTACGCCATTTACATTACTAAAAATTGAATACTTTTTTTGGTAATTGATCAATATCTTCTTGGACATTTAATAACTTTAAAATTTTGAAGAATAATATAGCTGGCCACCATGTTCATGAAACAAGTCACTAGATAACGCATCATGTGCCAAATTTAGACTAGACTGCGCAATGATATACACACTGCTACATCAAGCGGAGTGCATCTATTCTGTTAATGCTGAAGGAATGAAGGCATATGGTTCCCAGCCAATACTATGTAATAAGTCTTTCGAGTGAGATTCCAATTTTGAAAAATGCAGGGTGAAATGGTCTTTTGATGGCACAAAATACGTTTTGGAGAATGAGTAGACCAGGAAGTGCAGCAGACATGGTGCTTGTTTGCTAATGAGCCACAAACACATGGACAATGCGGGAATTAATTTATCTGCACACCTTGCGTGCGTGATGAACAAAGTGCTGCTTTGCTCCGGTGTCTCAGCGACTTAATTTACGAGTGTAAGTGTAGACTCCACTTCATTGCACAGATGCACACTTTATGGATGTAACAACCAACAGGCCGCTACCCGCACCGGAGATGGCGGAGGTTTTAGAGCAGGGGTCCCCAACCGTCGGGCCGCGGACTGGTACGGGTCCGCGGGTCATTTGGCCGCACAGAAAGAATAAATAACTTACATTCCTTCTGTTTTATTCATTTCGGAATCTGAAAAATGTTTTATTTTGAAAAATTACCGGATTCTCTGTTATGTCAATCTACAGTATGTCACTCTTGACGCAGGTGAATGTGCGCTTCTCGGTCACGTGATAGGAAATGAAATCCAGGAGCTAGCAAAATTGATAAAAAAACAAACGCCTTTGAAAAGTTTTTTTTTTTTTTTTCCGGAAGGGGAAAAGGCCCAGCCAGGAGACAGAAGAGGAGCCTATGACTTTAAAGAAAGAGAAGGCTACATTTAATAGACAGTATCAGGAACTCTATTTCAAATACGGCTTTATCTCAACGGGAGATTGACACGCACTAAGCCTAGTCTGCATAATAAGCGGCGATGGTGAGTCGTATTTTTCATGCACTTTTTATTTGCGGCATATCTTATTTTGAAGGCATGCTTAAACGTTACCATAGCGGCCAGAGAATGTTGCGGCCAGATAGGACGTACCTCGTGTCATGATTCGTGTTTATTATCATGTTTCAAAAATACCACACTTTTCATGCAGGCCATATCATATTATATTGCTGTTATACTGCTTCAACTATCTGACTGACTATTGTGACTCTTGCTTCTACTCTCCAGCAGCTAATGGGTCCTGATCATTTTTGTTATGGAGGATTAAAGGATCCAGAAACTGAAAAATGGCAATTAAATCTCATTAACAAATATGCCTCTCGCCTTAGCTAAATCACTCATAGTCACTCCAGTCAAGTTTAATAGATGTTTGAACTGCAGAATTGAAAGAATGATAATCCACATGTGTTCATCTATCGCGGGTGTTGCTCCAACATAATTTAAAATGTTGCCCTTGGTGAGCAGCAGCACTTGACTCCATTTTCCTTTTACGTCTCTGCTCGTGTTCAGTATTCATTTACTCAACATTTAATATCGCCTAGCTAACCAAGATGAATGTCTGCCCAGTGTGACTGTTCAAGTACAGTCAAAAAAACCTTGCTTCACACTTGCCAGTGCAAATGATTCATCTATATTGGATGTTTGCCTTCAGCTCATGTAACACGTGATTATTGTTATGATGATTAATCTTTTATCTCTGCCTTTGCAGCCAAATTCTGTGGTGATCCTGGTACGCCTGTGCAAGGACTGCGAGAAGGACGCAGCTTCATCTTTAAGTCAGAGGTCACATTTAATTGCATTGCCCCCTTTATAATGGTCGGATCAACAACACGCTTGTGCCAGGAGGACGGCACCTGGAGTGGATCTCAGCCACGCTGCATTGGTACTAAACACCTTTTTAACCGTGAATATTCATTAATATGCCAAGATACAGTATGTTATTTTGTTTATCTTCACTCAGTTCAACGGAGGTTAAATCATAAAAGTATTGTAAAATGTTAGAAGCCAGGAAATAAAGCCCATAAATATACTGCTTATTTGTGCATCATCAATTGCTGTACTGGATTTTCTTACCCTTCAGCGAATGCTACTTGTCCTCGTCGTGAGTTTTTTTGTGTTTTTTTTT
The DNA here is from genome assembly GCF_054856545.1 of Hippocampus guttulatus. NCBI lineage: Eukaryota > Metazoa > Chordata > Actinopteri > Syngnathiformes > Syngnathidae > Hippocampus > Hippocampus guttulatus. The sequence continues at coordinate 3,791,002 of NC_141266.1, forward strand.
TTTTTTCAGAACCCACAAGAACCACATGTGGAAATCCAGGAGTGCCTGAACATGGCTTCATGAATTACACAACTGGTTTTAAGGTAAATGAGTAAATTTTGTTTCAGCAAACACTGCACACAGTGTACTTCTTGAGTTGAAAAATAGTGAAGAGGATTGTAATTTTGTTGATTTTCAGATAGTGGGATGTGCTTATGCATTACAACAGGGTTGTCCAAACCAAGTCCTCGAAGGCCGCTGTCCTGCGTGTCTCACTAGTCCAACACACCTGATTCAAATGATCAGGATGATTATCAGAGTTTCAGATGATCATATGAATCAGATGTGCTTCAGCAGGAAGAGATGGAAAACGGCCAGCGGCCTCTCGAGAACCCAAGCGGAACCTGCCTGCATTAGAAACTCCAATTGCACTCAGGAGAGCACAGAATTTGGCTCAACTCCAAATTGTACACCTTCAGTTTTACCAACTGCTGGCTCATGCTGGAAATGTGCTCATTGGCATCTACCGGTATGTTAGTCACTGAGGAATTTTGTTTCAATTTTGCATCCGTGGGGTGGCGCGGAGGGCTTCCTCGGCCCACGCAACACGTAACACACACAGTCTCAAATAATAATAATAATAATAATATTAGTTGTTACATAGTGTAGCTTATAACTCACATACAAAAAACAGTACAGAACATTTTAAAAGCATTCATTCATGTCACCACATTCACATACACTAAATTTATCATTTTAAAATCATTTAAACACGTATGGGGCAGCCCGGTGGTCGACTGGTTATCGCGTCTGCCTCACAGTGCAGAGTTGGAGGATTTGATTCCAGCTCCGACCTTCCGGTGAGGAGTTTGCATGTGGAGTTTCCCCGTGCCTGTGTGGGTTTTCTCCGGGTGCTCCGGTTTCCTCCCACATTCCAAAAACATAGGTGGCAGGTTAATGGAACACTCAAAATTGTCCCCAGGTATGAATGTGAGCACAGATGTTTTTTTTGTCTGTGTGTGCCCTGTGATGGGGCGGCAACCAGTTCAGAGTGTACCCCGCCTATTGCCCAAAGACAACTGGGATAGGCTCCAGCATGCCCCGCGATGCTCATGAGGATAACGGGATAGCAAACGGATGGATGGATGAATTAAGGCTGCCTTGTTCTACTAAAATTAATGTTTATATTGCCATTTTCAAAATGATGAATATTTGCAGCGAAGAGTGCCTTTTTTTTTTCTATTCAACCACACAGGCTTATTTCTTTTTTAATACTTGTTGGATTGGCGATTAATCGACTTAATGTTTTTTCTTTTTTTTCATCACATCGATCGATATATGTATCATGGTTGAATAATATAGGCATGAAATGACTATCTTGCCTCATCAGAGATTGTTATTTGTGTAGGGGCAATATTGTAATATGGTAATGGGGCATACCGAATGCCTTGCCCAAAATGTTTAGGAAAACAACGCGAACTAGCAAGCATGTACCTGTAGTGTTATGTATTCTATGTAGGATTTTGTTCACCTTTTCAGGAACAGAGGTGAATTTTGTTTGGAAACAGCAGCACATTTTATTCATATTCTATTCTGTGTCAATTGTGATATATATACTGTATATATATACAGTATATATATATATATGTATATATATATATATATATATTTATATTTATATTAGAGCTGTCAAACGATCGAAAACGAACGAAAATATTTAATCTAATTAAAAACGCAACTGTCATCATTACCTTAAATTAACTGAAAATCAATCGTGATAACTCATGAATTTTTTATCGTTTCTGAATTTCCTTTTATTTATTTATTTTGTCCTATTTTTCCCCATTTTAATGCTCTCATCAACATGGAATCACGAATCAGTGTTCTATGTGCAAAATGCAAATATTTACTGAAATACCAATTTCGATTTTCAATTTTACATGAACATTTTTCACTTGGAGCAGTTATTCACACATAATCTCTCACACAATATTACTGTTCATCAACAACAGTGAAAAAAATATTTTGTCACACAACAGCTGCTTTAACAGCTCTTTTTGTGGAATCAAAACAGAGCAATATAACATTATAAAGTGCACATATAAGGTAAACTCGTACTCAGCCTATAGTGGATTTAAGCCATGGTTGCATACTTCGTTTTTCTCAAGTTTGCTTTGAACACAGCAGTCAGGCTATGTTGATTCTGTTGGTCCTTCTTGCGCGGAAGTCTCTCTATGGTTTTGTATAGACATCATTTCAGATGACTACACTTGGTTTGAGGCACAACACAACACTGGAGACGTTTTACTTTCAGTGTGGTCGCTAGGTCGCTACCACTGCACCGCTGAACCCTCAACATGCCTGAGCGCACCGTCGCTGTAAGACGAACACAGAGAAGCTCCACCCCCATAATTTATATGGACACGGAACACAGTAACCTTCCAGAACAAAATAGTTCCAAACAAGTAACAATCGTGTCAGTGGCATACATACTCATGCCTGAGTACGAATGGTACTCAACAGAATGTCTGCTCTTTATTCACCAGAGGCTCATCAACCTCGTCTCTTATTTCTCTCCCGAAACAGTGTCTTCTCTCGCTTGGTGTACCTTAGCCTTCTCCGCTACGTACAATCTCTGTACACAGCTTGTAATGGAGGCGCTCGCTGGCAATCCGTAGTGGAGTCGTTAGATGCAATGCGAATGATTTCAGCTTGAGTCTGGCGGTGGACAATGTTGACAGGCTTGCATGCAGTAGCCATACATTTAGCTCTGGCTTTAGCAAATTTGTTCTTCGTCGTGTTATCCATTTTCTTCGCTTTGAAATGATCCATAGCTGTCTGTCTTAGACGAGGGGGCGGAGTACTCACATCAACTGTGTGCTTGGCCATTAAGTGGTATTTCAGAGTCGACGTGCTATGATGATAGCTCAGTTTACGACTGCAAAACATACAGGTAACTTTGGTCTTGTCAGTGGAACTATCCGGCAACTTTTTAAAAGTAAACTTTCCATTCATAAACTCTTTAAGTATCCAATTTTGGTGTCTCGCGCTGCCGCGGCTGGCAAAACAGACATGCATTTGTGCTCGTGTGTGTCCATGTGTGTGTGTGTGCGTGTGTCTGTGTTAATCAGCTCAGACCGAGCACAGCCGAGCAAAGTATATATATTATGACCACCGCCACGGGCTCAGCACTTGCCCTGATATATGTTCAGTTGGTGTATTTCAATTGAATATCTTCTTGTTGCTTTTCAGTGTCACTTTAAAGATAAGTGAAAACATTATCTTTTAGGGATGTCTCTATTGCATTATTTTATCACCCGAGTCTGAATCAGAGTCTTTGGTTTTAAGAATCTGCTGAAACTGTGTCCCGATCCGATACTGAGGCAATGCATTAAGAAAAAAAGTGTGCATCAGACTTTTCTCAAATTCATCTAGAAATATACATCTCCATCCATCTATTATCTGAGCCAGTTGTCACGCGAGGACCCAAATACAGACATGACACGGAAGCTGAAATGTAAAAGTCTATATCTACAAAAATACAAAGTAACTCGAGAGAGCAGAACTGGATGCAGAAGACACGGATGATAACTGACACTCCCATTGGGAGAAAACTCGACATACTGACCACGTGTCAGTGAGTAATCGAGTTTATATACTGTGAGAAATCTACCTTACATGACAGAATAAAGGCCCAAAGCATAAAAGCGCCACAGCAACTGAAACAGCGAGGAGGAACAAACAGTCACAGCACCGCTTATCCTCACGAGGGTCGTGGGCATGCTGGAGCCTATCTCAGCACTACACCCTGGACTTGTCGCAAGCCAATCGCAGGGCACGCATTGACAAACAACCACCCGTGCTCACAATCATACCTAGGGACAATTTAGAGCACTCAGTCAATCTCCCATGCCTGTTTTTGGAATGTGAGAGGAAACCGCAGTACCCAGAGAAAAACCAGGCTGGCAGAGGGAGAACATGCAAACTCCACAAATGAAAGCCGGAGCCGGATTCAAACCCACGACTGCTGCACTCTGAGGAGGACGGGCTAACCAGTCGATCATAATGCCATCTGCAGCTCTAATTGTCAGTTTAAATTCCCATATTTTTGTTGTATTAAAGATATAATGTTAGGTTAATAGTGGGTGTCAGTTTTCCTTTCTTTTGTTAAGCACTAAATTTGATGTTACACATATTGAACAATTAAAAATGTGTCTTGATCCATCTCAGTCATTGCTTTTGTCTGTCATATATTATTGCCTCAAACAAGGTGTACGTCTTGAAAGCAATTGTATAAATGAAGATGTATTGTATTGGATCATCCTGAATCTCTGTGGGTTTTTAGCATTAAAATGATCAAATACAGGAACTATAGCCATGGCATTTACGCGAATTGAAGGTAAACTTTAAACCTAGTCCGCATTAATGTGGAGGATGCTTTTTAAAAATGTATTTTTATGTAATCATGTAATGCCTGAGGATGCAAATGGCACCAATTTGGTGGAGTGGCCCATATAAACTTTGACATAAAATGAAGGTATCCTCTGTTTGCGTGATTCTTTCAATGCTAAACAATGCATTTAATCGTGATAGACTTGAGCAAGTTAAGGGTCAAAACAGTGCTTAGTGTGGGACTTCTCTCATCTGAAAATGGCACTATTGGTTTATCCATCCATTTTCTGATCCACCATCCTCATGTGGGTCACAGGCGTGCTGCAGCCTCTCCCAGCCATCTTTGGGCAGTAGGCGGGGGACACCCTTAACTGGTTGCCAACCAATCGCATACATACACACACGAACAACCGTCCACACTCACACGAAGGGACAATTTTGAGCATTCAATCAACCAACCATGTATTTTTTTTTTGGAATGTGGGAAGAAACCCGGATGGTACTACCCAGAGAAAACCCACACAGGCATGGGGAGAACATGCAAACTTCACACAGGAATGCTGGGGCCTGGAATTGAACTCTGCACCTTTTCACTGTGAGGCTGACTTGCTAACCAGTCGACCACCATGCCGCCACTATTGCTTTATGGCCTTGTTAAATCCAACCAGTGGGGAACAAGCTTGCTTGTCACCAAATAATTTACACTCGTTAAACTTCTATTTGACGTGAAGTCGTTTGGAAGTGTCACATGTGTCACAAACCTGTCTGTCCCTCTCTCATCTCTTTGATGATGCCATTTAGCGATGAGGCTTCTTTATATCAGGCAAGGCAGACGTATTTAGGAGTATCTTGCGGCTTGTCTCTCCCTCCAAACAATCTGTGAAGTCAAACCTGCGCTCTGCCGCTGCATGCAAGGGAGCTGAGTGGAGGCATGTGTTTGCTTGTATGTTTGTGTGTGAGTGTTTTTGTGTGTGTGTGCATGCAGCTCTGTTAGTCTCACTAACTAGACCACAAACTAATAAAAAACAAACAAACAGAAATGTAACATTGAATAATATAAAACTAAAGTAGTATGTTGTATTTTGCAAATTATTTGCACACTTGGATTATTTTTGTAGTTTTTGGATCCCTAAATGTTTAGAAAATGAATAAAAGTGATATTTTTCACCAAATAGCGGATCGGTTGAAAATCACGTAATCGGCCCCGATTTCCGATTGGGAAATCTCAAATTCCTAGCAATCACCAGGATATCTGATAAGGCATGGATCTCGAAGTGAAGGCAGAAGTAAGGTAGCTTTGTATTTGGATAGCCATTCCAAAGATTTATCGTTCGCTGCAACCCTCACATCACACAAAATCATTTCACAAAACGTATTGTGGATCGCTTGTTTTTTTTGTGTGCTTGTGTCCAGGTGGGCAGCAGAGTGGACTTCGAGTGCCAAGAGGGACACATCCTGCAGGGCTCCATAACCCGCCTTTGTTTACCAGATCTCACATGGACCGGGACCCAGCCTACCTGTGTCCGTAAGTACCCCTTCTTTACGCTCCTCAAAGGCATTTTAAACCATTTTAGCGACTGCTTGAAAAAAATGATAATGATCAAACTTTTATGGCGTTAATGGAAACGTCTTGAAATTCTGAGGCTTCCTCCATAGCAGGACATCTTCACCCCCTCCGCATTCAGATTGCAAATTAATGGTACTTGTGCGAAGCCATCACTGGCTAATTTTCCCAAACCTTGTTTGAGTCCTATGTCCTTGATTCACTTGTTGCCATGGAAGTTTCTGCCTCCACCTTCTGTCCTGCTCACAGATCTGACCATTGCCAACTAACTCAAGCAGGCCAACCTCTGTTACTCAAGCAATCTTACTACTGTCACCATTTGACGATGCACATACAGTGGAGAGGTCATAAGAGCTGTGTGATGAAAAGGGCTTTCACATGATACCAAATCTTGATCTAACCCGTGTGTCAAACCCACTTACATTTTATGGAGATTTTGTGCTGAGGTGACAGATATACAGTTTTCCAATGACTCCATTCCATTTTTTGCATAGTGTGTGTGTGTGTGTGTGTGCGTGCGTGCGTGCATGCGTGTGTGTGTGGGGTACACACATAGCAATTTTTATCATCGTATCCAATGTTTTAAATCTAAGAGACCCCACGCATGACGAGAAAAGCAGTTCTTACTGGTTTTATTGTATTTCATGTGCACAAGATGCCCAATACAGCACATCACACAGTCAACACAGTACATGTGATATTTCCTTCCCCAAACCAGATGTCTGTTACAGTGCCAAGACTAACCGATGAAAGGCAGCATGTTTCCACAGGCCATCCTGAGTGCTAAAATAAACGTAAAATATGTGTACATGTTTGAGGGTGGTACAAGCGAGCAAGACATCTTGTGGTGTTGCCAACTTTGCGAACGTCTCTATAGTTAGTGACTTCTGCAACCCCTCTCGCATCTATTTTTCAAGAGAGACTCGCCACAATGCCAACAGTGGCCCCCATGTTTGCAACATTCTCATTTCCTGCACAACACAGGGAAGAAGGTCAGGAAGATTTGCCCTTATAATACACACAATGTAATCTTCAGTGCTTTGTGGGTTTTTGGAAAAAACGGTATTTATTCCAAAAATTTTGAATAATAATTATTCATTTAAAAATAAAAGACATATGAGCAGGCATATTACGGAAAGATGCGTTGTTTCATGTTGATGTGTGAAAGCGTTTTCCCTGCATGCTGAATGATTCAGAGGCTTTGAACATGTCTGTACTGTACTGTAAATGCCATGGGCACTCATTCAAGGCGCGTGATTGGTTCCCGGCGAGACATCGACCAATGAGAGCATGACTGGATTTAGGCCATGAGCTGATTGGCTGCACATCATTGCAGCCTCACCCAGCATTTCCTTGGATTATGTATCTTCATGTTTTGTTTGTGATATTTTTTTTTGTTTCAGTGATCTTTTTTTATTTTTGGATTACTTAAGGTCCCTCCATGAGCATGGCACCATCAAAAGGGACACATTGTTTCAACGGCAGCGGGGGGTGGGGGGGGGGGGGGTCACCCGATACCCGGTCTGTATGCCTTTGAAGGTTTGCCAATCCGGTTAGCTGTTTTTAGACACGTCACAAGGAAGCAGTGACAGCCGAAACTGTCAGCTAGGTAAAAGTATTTTAAAAAATAAAATAAAAAAGACCATTGTCTGATAAAAAAAGAAACGTTAAACAATTTCAACTAATAAGAAGAAAAGATGAACGTCATAGCCCTTCATTATATCCATCCATCCATCCATCCATCATCTACCGCTTATCCGGGGCCGGGTCGCGGGGGCAACAGCTTTAGCAGGGAAGCCCAGACTTCCCTCTCCCTAGCTACTTCTTCCAGCTCTCCCCGGGGGATCCCAAGACGTTCCCAGGCCAGCTGGGTGACATAGTCTCTCCAGCGTGTCCTGGGTCTTCCTCGGGGTCTCCTCCCGGTGGGACATGCCCGGAACACCTCACCAGGGAGGCGCTCAGGAGGCATCCGAATCAGATGCCCAAGCCACCTCATCTGGCTCCTCTCGATGTGGAGGAGAAGCGGCTCGACTCTGAGCCCCTCCCGGATGACCGAGCTTCTCACCTTATCTCTAAGGGAGAGCCCGGACACCCTGCGGAGAAAACTCATTTCGGCCGCTTGTATCCGGGATCTCGTTCTTTCGGTCACGACCCATAGCTCGTGACCATAGATGAGGGTTGGAACGTAGATCGACCGGTAAATTGAGAGCTTTGCCATTTGGCTCAGCTCCTTCTTCACCACGACAGACTGATACAACGTCCGCATCACAGCAGACGCTGCACCGATCCGCCTGTCGATCTCCCGCTCCCTCCTGCCCCCACTCGTGAACAAGACCCCAAGATACTTGAACTCCTCCACTTGGGGCAAGATCTCCTCCCCGACCCGGAGGGGGCACTCCACCCTTTTCCGACTGAGGACCATGGTTTCAGATTTGGAGGTGCTGATCCTCATCCCAACCGCTTCACACTCGGCTGCGAAACGCTCCAGTGAGAGTTGGAGAGCCCTGTTTGAAGGAGCCAACAGCACCACATCATCTGCAAAAAGCAGGGATGCAATACTGAGGCCCCCAAAAAGGACCCCCTCAACGCTTCGGCTGCGCCTAGAAATTCTGTCCATAAAGGTTATGAACAGAATCGGCGACAAAGGGCAGCCTTGGCGGAGTCCTACCCCCACTGGAAACGATTCCGACTTACTGCCGGCAATGCGAACCAAACTCTGGCATCGGTAACAGCCCGTACCAGGGGGTTCGGTACCCCATACCCACGAAGCACCCCCCACAGAACTCCCCGAGGGACACGGTCAAACACCTTCTCCAAGTCCACAAAACACATGTAGACTGGTTGGGCGAATTCCCACATACCCTCGAGGACCCTGCTAAGGGTGTAGAGCTGGTCCACTGTTCCACGGCCGGGACGAAAACCACACTGCTCCTCCTCAATCTGAGGCTCGACTTCCTGACGGACCCTCCTCTCCAGCACCCCTGAATAGACCTTACCAGGGAGGCTGAGGATTGTGATCCCTCTGTAGTTGGAACACACCCTCCGGTCCCCCTTTTTAAAAAGAGGGACTACCACCCCGGTCTGCCAATCCAGAGGCACTCCCCCTGTTGACCACGCGATGTTGCAGAGGCGTGTCAACCAGGACAGCCCCACAACATCCAGAGCCTTGAGGAACTCCGGGCGGATCTCATCCACCCCTGGGGCCTTGCCACCGAGGAGCTTTTTAACCACATCGGTGACTTCAACCACAGAGATAGGAGAGCCCACCTCAGAGTCCCCAGGCTCTGCTTCCTCCAAGGAAGGCGTGTTGGTGGAGTTGAGGAGGTCTTCGAAGTACTCTGCCCACCGGTTCACAACGTCCCGAGTCGAAGTCAGCAGCGCCCCATCCCCACTGTACACAGTGTTAGTGGTGCACTGCTTCCCCCTCCTGAGACGTCGGATGGTGGACCAGAATTTCCTCGAAGCCGTCCGGAAGTCGGCTTCCATGGCCTCACCGAACTCTTCCCACGCTCTGGTTTTTGCCTCGGCGACCACCGAAGCTGCGTTCCGCTTGGCCAGTCGATACCCGTCAGCTGCCTCTGGGGTCCCACAGGCCATAAAGGCTCGATAGGACTCCTTCTTCAGCTTGACGGCATCCCTTACTGCTGGTGTCCACCAGCGAGTACGGGGGTTGCCGCCACGACAGGCACCAACCACCTTACGGCCACAACTCAGATTGGCCGCCTCAACAATAGAGGCACGGAACATGGTCCACTCGGGCTCAATGTCCCCCGCCTCCCCCGGAACATGGGAAAAGCTCTGTCGGAGGTGGGAGTCCTTCTGACAGGGGATTCCGCCAGACGCTCCCAACAAACCCTCACAATACGTTTGGGTCTGCCAGGACGCACCGGCATCTTCCCCCACCATCGGAGCCTACTCACCACCAGGTGGTGATCAGTTGACAGCTCCGCCCCTCTCTTCACCCGAGTGTCCAGAACATGCGGCCGCAAATCCGATGATACAACTACAAAGTCGATCATCGAACTGCGGCCTAGGGTGTCCTGGTGCCAAGTGCACATATGGACACCCTTATGTTTGAACAAGGTGTTCGTTATGGACAATCCGTGGCGAGCACAGAAGTCCAATAACAAAACGCCACTCGAGTTCTGATCGGGGGGGCCGTTCCTCCCAATCACGCCCCTCCAGGTCTCACTGTCATTGCCCACGTGAGCATTGAAGTCCCCCAGCAGAACAAGGGAGTCCCCAGCAGGAGTACTCTCCAGCACACCCTCCAAGGACTCCAAAAAGGGTGGGTATGCTGAGCTGCTGTTTGGTGCATATGCACAAACAACAGTCAGGACCCGTCCACCCACCCGAAGGCGGAGGGAGGCAACCCTTTCGTCTACCGGTGTCAACCCCAATGTACAGGCACTGAGCCGGGGGGCAATGAGTATGCCCACACCTGCTCTGCGCCTCTCACCGTGAGCAACTCCAGAGTGGAAGAGAGTCCAACCCCTCTCGAGAGAACTGGTACCAGAACCCAGGCTGTGTGTGGAGGCAAGTCCGACTATATCCAGTCGGAACTTCTCTGCCTCACACACCAGCTCGGGCTCCTTCCCTGCCAGAGAGGTGACATTCCATGTCCCAAGAGCTAGCTTCTGCAGCCGAGGATCGGACCGCCAGGGTCCCCGCCTTTGGCTGCCGCCCAGCTCACATTGCACCCGACCCCTTTGGCCCCTCTCATGGGTGGTGAGCCCATGGGAAAGGGGACCCACGTTGCCTCTTCGGGCTGTGCCCGGCCGGGCCCCATGGGTGTAGGCCCGGCCACCAGGCGCTTACCAACGAGCCCCACCTCCAGGCCTGGCTCCAGAGGGGGACCCCGGTGACCCGCGTCCGGGCAAGGGAAACTTAGATCCATTTATTGTAATCATCATCAGGGGTCTTTGAGCCGTGCTTTGTCTGGCCCCTCACCTAGAACCTGTTTGCCATGGGTGACCCTGCCAGGGGCATAAAGCCCCAGACAACTTAGCTCCTAGGATCATCGGGACACACAAACCCCTCCACCACGGTAAGGTGACGACTCACGGATATTATATTGTTATCCAATTTAAAAAACTATTTCTGGTCCCCATTAAGCGGGATTACTGTAATACATTATGACAACTCGTTCCGGTGAATAACAGCCATTGATATGAATAGGTAGACAGGACACACACCTGCGTGCATATGGCGATGCTGAGCTAATGTCTATACATTCAATTACCTTTGATGGGAAAGTCACCCCAGTCAACATAGGCCACCACATGTGATCCTGCTGTAGTCTACTACATGTCTGTGACATCAGCGGTAGAACCCGAAAATTCTTCGACCAGTCTCTGTCTGCTGATTGCACCACAATACCCTTTACTGGCACTGTGGCCAATGCCGGCCAATTCTGGAACTAACAGATTATGACAGCTCCCGTACAAAGGGGCAATTTGAGTGGACTGGACAATATTTTCTGTCCGTTAAATCCGGAGTCTATGGGTTACTCAGAACCGGGTCTGTTAAATCAAAGTATCAATGTCATGACAACTCTCTTTAAAAATTTATTGTAATTTTGTGACAACGTATGGGAACCACCTGTAATTGTCTGACACCCGACTCACTTATCATTCAGAGGCAAAGGCCTTTGATGCATTACAATTTCCTTACTTCCTGTGTTAGTAGCAGCTATCTGGCTCTCATCCATCAACTGTGGTGACTTGAAAATGTTGATAGATTTTCATCTGTCCTTATCCTGTCATTGTTGCTGCCTAAATGGTGAATAGAAAGGAGAAATAGAACAAATATATACATTCACAAGGAGGAGACCTTAGAAAATGGACCATACTGCTACCTGAGTATTGATTACCGTATTTTCCGCACCAAAAAGGCTTCCATTTTCTTAAAAGCCCACCGAGCACCTTAAAATCCGGTGCGCCTTGTGTATGGACATTACAGTAATACGTTGACCCCAAGATGGCTCCTTGCTGGAGAAATGCTTACAATGACATAACTTGCTGTTGGTTCAGTGAACTGTGTCGCTGCTTTATTAAATATGTTTTTTGTTGCAGCTCCGAAAAAAGGAGAGCTGTGGTGTGTTGTTTGTTTTTTTAAACACACACTTTATTCATGGTTTTCACAGTCTCAACAAATACAGGTACGTCTTTGTCCGTCTCCGTCCCTTCTCTTCTTCCGTTCGACTCGAGAGCCGTTCATGACCGCCTCGGAAAAACCTAAATTAACTATTCCTTCAATGAAATTACGAAAATTGAAAATAATGCATCAAAACAGAAAATCAAGCAAGGAAAACACATAATAAATTCTATAGCCCCACTACAGAATTTATTTTGTGATTTCCTCATTTGTGAATATAGTACACAACAAAGGAATAAATAAACACTTTTGAGGCAGTCCAGTCTCCTCCAATTTAACTCAACTCAACTGTATTTATAGAGCACCTTCAAACAGCCATTGCTGCATACAAAGTGCTGTACATGGAGCAACTAACATATATACAACAATAAAGCAATAATCAGTAACAAAGATGGTAGTGGGCACCAAAAAGTAAAACTAAGATCAAATTTACTGACATCTGATCGTTCTGTTGCAGCTACGGGGCTATAGAATTTATTTTGTGATTTTCTCTTTTTGATGCATTATTTTCAATTTTCGTAGTTTCATAGAAGTAATCGGTAATTTACGTTTTTTGGAGGCGGTCATGAACGCCTCTCGAATGTAACGGAAGAAGAGAAGGCACGGAGACGGACAAAGACGTACCTGTAGCTCCATCTAGTGGATGCATTGTAGATTGCGCCTTATAGTCCAGTGCGTGCAATTTAAATTAAAAAAATTAAAATATAGGCCATTATTTGAAGGTGCGCCTCATAATCCAGTCCGCCTTTTAGTGCGGAAAATACGGTAAGTTTGTTTCAATAACATTCCAGACCAGTTCACCTCCTCTTTTGCAGTTAACTGTCCTTCTGGAAAAAATACAGTTTCATGTAAGGACCCTCACTCCAAATTTGACTACATTATTACAGAAGTTTGTAATGAAGTATCTATATAGAAGCTGTTTAGCGATTGAAAGTTTTTTTTCCTTGTAAATAAATGTAAACTGTTGATGTAATATTTGTTTGTATTAATAGTTGGGGTTTTTTTTCAAGCTTACCCTGTACATTTGATAAGGTGGATCCAAAGATCCAGTGAGAACTCAAATAATAAGTGTTTAAGAAATAGCCGTCTCTATGAATTAAATGCTCTTTTCATTAAGAAATTCAAATGGATTTGACAGTGAATGCTGAATGAATCTTGTCCTGCTGGCCAAAGAGAAAATGCAATGCAATTAACGCAATGGAAATCAGTCAGAGTGCAACATCTATTAACTGTGATCATTTCAACAATGCAAAATGTTTTGGGGAATAATATTGAATGTCTTGATCAAGGGTTGCACCACAGCATGTTTAAACTGTTGGGGAACTATACATGAGAGAGAGAGACTGCTGTTGGTAATGGCCAAGACCGATGTACCAATACTCAGTAGAACCTCCTTAAAGAAATGCGGAGGAAGAGAATCACAAGGGAGGCCAGAGGGCTTAATCTGGACAACCACACCCTCTATAAACGTTAAGGACACAGGTTTAAAATAATTTAACACAGTAGAACACAGAACATGGACAGAGGGATCAAATGTAGTGTTCGAAACAACAGTCCGAGCTTTAGAAACCTTGTCAATGAAAAACTGAAGGAATATGTTGCACATTTCAGGTGAAGATTCTGAGCAAGTAGGCTGAGGGGGTTTCAGTACAGAATCAATAGTTTTAAATAGTATACATGGGTTGTGACGGTTAGCCTGAATTAGGTTTGATAAACATTCTCATTTGGCCTCTTAATTAACTGTGATCTGATAGTTTCGCCAGCAGTCTTTCCAGATTTGATAAGAGTACCTGCAACTTCTTTCCACTTATGTTCGGCTTCATGACACCCCTGCTTAGCTGCCTGAGTTCTGTCGTTAAACCAAGGCTCAGGTCTAGGTTTTGACAGCACAGTTTTTAAAGGAGCCACCGGATCCAATAGAGCTGGATGTGTTGAACCAAGAGGGAAATTCCTCTGTTTTAGACGAAGGCAAGCAAGGGTTATTGAAGGCATCAGAGGGTTGACCAGCTGTGAGAGGGTTAAAAATTTGGCGGTGGCAGATTTAACAGCAGCATGCAATAAAACAACATCAAATAAAACTGTGATATGATCAGAAATCACATTTTCCAAGACTTCTAAGTTTGACACTGGTAGACCATAAGCAAGAACGAGGTCTAAAGTATGTCCTTGTTCATGCGTCGGGCTGTTGACATATAGCACAAAATTAAAAGAGTCACTAAGTCTTAAAAAGTCATTTGCTAGTGGTTTTACAGGACAACACAAGTGAATATTAAAATCCTGCGTGAGGAGGATACGATCATATGTGCCTGATTTCTGCAAGAAAAAGTCCTGATTGTATTTAGGAGGACAGTAAAAGACGGGGCAGAACGCAGGGAAAGCACGACCAACTTCAAAGAAGTTCGTCAACGACCGGGCGTTTAACGATACAATCCTTGTGGATCCACTTTATCCTCACAAGGGTCGCGGGGGGTGCTGGAGCCTATCCCGCTGGCAAACAGTCCAAGGTGTTCACCGCCTGTTGTCCGAAGTCAGCTGGCATAGTTTCCATCTCAGCTGTAAACCCAATGACGACAAGCGTTATAGAAAATCGATGGTTGGATTGATGTTTTTTCACATGCGTCAATTCCTGTTAAATTGATCTACTTGGGCCCTCTAAGGTCTGACACAGTCACATCTATTCCAGCACACTTTAGGTAACATTGTCGCATTTATATCAATCATACATATACTGGGGCCTGATTTTAGCACGTGTGAGTACTTTACTTTAAAGTGCGCAAAAGACACTAATTTTTGATACAAAAAGTATCCAATATTACTGTGAGAGATGACTCTATAGCACCTCTTACAAGTCTTTGTTCATCTTTCGAGCAAGCCACAATAGTATTTTTTTTTTACTATCCTGAATTCATTGTGTGTCTATTTCCAACGGTGATGTTCCTTCACCCAAGTCTGCAAGCAACGTCTACTGCTGTCCACTCTCTTTCTAACACTCTAACACTCCCCCCCGGATCAGTATTGCGGCCAGTAAAAGTGAACTGCTCTAGTGATCCCTTGTGTAACCTCAAAAGTTGCAATGCATAAGATGAACTTGGCTTTTTGGGGGGAGTTATGACATAGCCCTGTAAGTGTCTTCACTGTTCATATTCTGAAAACTCTGTAAGTACCCTGGACATGTCTTGACAGTTTGTCATTCTAAATGGCTTCCAAAGACTTGTGCTCAGACAGTAAGGGAGGGGCTGGTTTGAAGAAGGGGAGTCATTTAATTATTCATCCATCAGGCTATCCAGGCTTTTCATCTTAGTATGTATCTGCTTGCTTGAAGTGATACGAATAAATCACCGGGCGCCTCTGTCATATTCATCTGCCAGTTGGATACAGACTCTTTCTGCTTGTTCTCTTGTCCATTTAAGTGTTCTTGTCTTCATCAGTTCCCCATCTGCATTGAGATTGTTGATTCAGGGACAGCATGGCAATTGGGAAATTTGGGACAACTCCCAATCCATTGGTCTACCCCTGGCCAATCTGGTCTAGCGATTTTGTTGTTGGTTTTAAAACAGGCCCAAATTCCTACACAATGGGTATCTTAAAGCGGTGGACCATACATCGTCACACAATCATTTTTTTTCACGGTATTGAAGACACATCACGGAATGGCTGGTCCAAAGTTTGTCAAATTGACTCATAAAACAAAATTGTTAAAGATGAATGGAGTGACCGGTAGGTACTTTTCTTCTCATGCAGAAGCCATCTGAAAACCATTGTGTGTCTTACATGTTGCAAGACTGTGACTTCATTACTGTATAACCAAACTGAGAGCCCAATATCGCAGAGCTCCATGACTGATGAGTAGAGGTGTCACAACTAATCGATTATCAAATTAATCGCCAGTCTTCTTAATAATTGAGTAAAGAACCATTGTTTAACTTAAAATAGTCCAAACCCTCTTTGGCTTCATTGAAAGCTGACGGTTGTGTTTAATCAAGGTAAGACATTAGCAAACATCTGCTTTAACTGTGGAAACAATGACAAACCAATAAATGAATCAATTTCAAAATGTTTTGCGAGTACATCAATCCTTCTCATGTGATACAGTATGCTATATGTAAAATTGTTTTATAATACACTTCGATGCCAAATAAAACTATTTAATTTCAGTATTCAGTTGATTGATGGAATAGTCGATATAATAATCAATTATAAAAAAAAGAAATCAGATAGTGGCAACACTGCTAAGGAACAAATAAATGTTCCTTCCAGATAGTGTAGATTTTGGTACAATATAAACAAGCATTTAATGTGCCAAATGCTGCCGCCGAGGTAAGGTAAACAAAAGCACATTTCACTTGAAATTAGCATCTACCTGTTCTTAGGCAATTTAAGCCAAACTGTCAAGTGAAATTTGAGAGCTGGATTAATTTGCCGAGGACACGGCAGTAAATTGACACACGGGAAGGTCTGAAGCACTTAATATGAGCGTAAATAAGCTTGCTGTAATCAATCTTCACAAAAATGTACGTGGGCATCTCAACTTATGCCTACATCAACCTGACAAAATATCAGAATGATTGCACCAATATTTTAGATTTTATGGATGATTTTTTGGGGGGGCGAGGGGCACTCAGAGTTGGAAGTGAGCTCTAAGTCATGATGCTAACATAAATTTGATGGCAATTGATAGCATTTTTTTGGAGACTAGGTGACATTCTGCTTGTCTACATTATGCGTTGAAAACTGTCAATGGTGCAATCACAGTAAGGCAATTACGTTGGAGTGAGCAACTGAAGAGCCATTTGAACCCATATCATAAAAGTAACCATAGGAGTCACTCACCCATGGGACATCTATAATGAAGATCAATGTTCTTTTCATTTCTTTCTTTTTATTTCCGAGTTTTATATCAGCTTGTCCGCCATATTGGATATGGCCATCATACTAGCCATAAAATCATATTCAAAAAATTGATTCAGACTTACATAATACAATCTAAGCAACCGTTTGTTATGAGTCTATTTAGTTCTGCCTTGATGATACACCTCCAAGGAGCAAGTGAATGAGGCCTCTTCACAAATCACTTCACTTTGCTACATCCAGTACAGCTGGGGCATCAATGCACTCAAGGTGGGGTCAATGAATTTGCAGTGTAAATGCTGACTGTGGTTATACTGGCCAGCTGTTGTCGCAAAGAGCACCGCTACAGAGAACTGACGGTAGCATCAGAAATATGGAGGGTAGTGTCTGTCGGGTGCAATAGTAGCAATTCATTTGCTCGAATAAGGTTGCGGTCTGGAGACAAGTCTCCATTTATGATGACTTCAATGAAGCATGCTCACAACATTTCCAGCCATGTTGTAAAAGTAAAACTACATTTCACTTGTAAAGTCAACATCCAATAGCATTCAAATTACTTTCCGCCTCTGTTTTTATGATTTTTTTTTTTAGCACTGCTTCTGAAAGGCCAAAGGCCAAATCTGTTTTATGAAAGATATTCATGATTGGGTGAAGGCTGGGGGCTTCATACATCTCTTATTCTCCACCTGAACTTTATTATTGTTATCATAAGGGGTGTTCACACGGCACACATTTGCTCCGGCGCTGCACCGATGTATTTTGTTGCGATATATTTTGCACTGCAGCAAATTGTGTGGAGCGTTCACACGTACAAAGCCGCTGAGCGTGTCTGCAACGGCACAGCGTCGGTGCAGCCCCACTTGCGTTCACACGGCAGTTTCTGCAGCGGAGAAAAACGACAGAAAACAAATGAGCTGTCGTGTTGGTTCTTTTTAAAACGTATACACAACTCAAGCGACTACTGGACAGGCACGTCCTTCTCCTTCTCGGTCTCCGTGCCTTCTGCTCGAGAGTGACCGCCCCCGAAAACGTAAATCAACGATGACTTCAATGACACTCAGAAAAGCAAACACATCATGCGCCAAACAGAAAATCAAGAGAGGAAATCACTAAATAAATTATATGGGGGGCGGGGGGTTGTGAACACACAACAAAGGAACAAACTACACTAACAACTCCGAGACAGTCCAGTCTCCTACAAAAGGAAAGATGTTACCAGCCAAGTCTTGTGTCATTATTAAACAAACACATGACGGAAGTCCGACAGAGCACGAAAGCAACACATTTTCGCCGTACGTACGCTTCACAAGCATTTGCTCTGGAGCAAATTTAACCCAGTTGCGTTCACACGTGCAAATTTACATCGGTGCTGCTTCGCAAACGAGCATTTGCTCCGGAGCAAATTTTTAAACCACCTCCCTGAGGTGGATCAAATTTGGTCCGGTGTAAGCCTTTTTCCGGGGCTACGCCGGAGCTAATTTGCACGTGTGAACGCTCTACTGGGGCAGCCCCGGCGTAGCACCGGACCAAATCTTGCCGTGTGAACACCCCTATAGTTTCTTCCTCAAACTTTTTTGACATGCTACTCTGATTCTCACCATTTCAACTTCTATATATTCCAAAATTTCACGCCATCAGAGCTTCCATTTTTCTCATTCCAAAAAAATGTTCACGCAAAATTTCCCCATTCATTCCTAAATGCACATTCAACATTTCACATTTACATCATTCCAATTTGTAATTCAAAACATTTAGCTCATTCAGTTCAATTTGGAAAGTATTATCAAAATATCAAAAACTCCCACTTACCACCATTAAAATACGTACAAAGTATTCATAATTTATGATATTTTTGGGGGGGGGGGGGGCCGGGGGGGTTCTCCTTTAATTTGTACAATTTTTGACTGATTCAAACTGTCCCAACTTTAAATTGTCCACCTTATGGCTACTGATTTCCCAAATTCCCACTTACCAAATATTCAACATTTTCTCCATGAAAATATCCACAAGCAAAATTTAATTAATTGTGTTTTTCTGTTCTACTGTTGACATTTTTTTTTACCATTTTGATGGATGGATGGATGGATCTGTGCCAAATTTAAACTCCCAAATTTCATGTTATTCAGGGCAACTATTTTTTCTTGTACCAAAATTCTCTTTCTTCAAAAGGTTTTCGACCAAAATTCACCATTCATTTCCACTGGCAAATTCAACATTTGACATTTATATTGTTCCAGTGTGAAATTCAAAATATTCAACTTATTCTGCTAACCTTGGTAAGGCTTTTCAACATTCCGAAAATTCCCACCGACCAGATATACTATTTTTTATGATTAAAATACCCACAAAATATTCTAAATGTTTGATTTTTTTTTGTTTTTCTCCTCGAATGTCTCCAATTTGTGACCAATTCAAACCGTTCCAAATTGAAACAGTTCTGCTTATCCCTACCAATGTGAACAATTCCAACATACATAACATTTTACCCATTAAAATACCCACAAAATATTCAAAACTGAAAATATTTTTTTGACCGATGAAAGACCATTACAACTTTTTTAAACGGTTTTAATTCCAAAAATAAAACAGGATTTACGTTTTTTTTGTTGTTGTTTTTGTCTCATTCTATGTCATTTAATATTATTCCACATCATTGAAAATCATGTCAAATCATTCCTTAAATTTTAATCCAGCTTCTCAGCCTTCACACGTAATTTGTCCAGTAATTCTTGAGTTTTAAATTATTAACATGCCATTTTCTAAATAGCTCACTGGGCTCAGTTAAATGCCAAAATGTTTGGAATTCTCTTTTAAGCAAGTTTCACATAAGCCTACCCCAAGTACCACCCTTTCTCGCCTAATGATCTCCTAATTATCCACCAGTTTATGTATGTAGCCAGCTCCATTTGTATATATGTATCACAGGGTCTGTGTGTGTGCCCTGATTTTTTTTTTCATCTACCCACTCTCCAGCTCACGCATGCAATCAGCCCCAAAGCCCAGCCAACTCGGATGTGGTGGGCCTGGACCTGGCCTCCTATGGTTACACCCTAGTATACACCTGTCAGCCAGGATACTTTCTTTCTGGGGGTTCAGAGCACCGCTTCTGCCGCTCTGACGGCAGCTGGACTGGCAAGGTGCCCGTGTGCAGAGGTAAGTTGCCTGCAGAGATGTCCAATGCCAGATGATTGAGTTGATGCCACTGAATAGATGGAAGTAGAGAAAGCCTCCAGAGCAAATTTACATTTATCAGCGATGAGTGTTTACATTCAGTTTTTTCATGATATTCTTGTTATGCCTAATTGTCAAAAGAGATGTGTGAACTCTTCATACACAAGAACAATGCCATCTGGAATTGGGTTTCCCTGACCTCAGCAAACTCCTCTCATGACTGAGTTTTTGTCTTGGCTATCACTAAAGCTGCATTCCGCTTGGCCTGTCGATAACCATCAGATGGCTCCAGAGTTACACTATTCAAAAAGGCCTGATCGGACTCATTCTTAAGCCTGATGAAATCCCTTACCTTACCTTGTGGCATAAACTACTACAACTAACTATTATATCATCTCTAAATGTTACTATATCTACCCAAGATAACGCCTTTGAATATTCTCACTTTTCACTTTAGCATGATTCTTTCCTGAATTCAAATAAGAATTTTTAACCAATTATTGTGACTGGTTCCCAAAATATTGTTGTCAATATTCTGAAAGACAAGCCTTGTGGAGGTGTCTTAAAACATAATGCATATTTCGCATTAAGTAGAATTAACTGTGTAACAACAAACTTCATAATTGCACACAAAAGCTTTTGGAAGTACTCTCATTACAAGTTTCAGCCAAATCCATGCAGTTCATAGTTCCCCAGAAATACCGTTACTTGTGAAATATACTGGTGAAATCATGTGATTATCTTTCAGTGCCTTTTACCACAACAAATTTGCTATATTTTTGAAGTTACATTATGGGTTTCTTGAAATTGTCTGAAAATTTGAGGGGCTTACTTTGTATTTGTTCCTTTAAAAAGAGTGAATATGTTTATCATTATTAACTAAACAGTGATTGTCGATGTATGCTAATTAGGGCCTTTAAATGAATACGTTCATAACAAACTACTTCAAAATCAAATTCGGCATTGCCAATTACATTTATATTTTTCTAGAAATATGTTTAGAATTAATGAGGGTATACTCTTGTACTCTAATTTGAAGGTGCTTTTTTTTTTTTTTACCAGATTTTTGATCGGCAATATAACACAAAGGGTTCCTCCAAAAGACAATTTTTTTCATCTCATAATAAGGTTGAAGAGGCCGTTCCAACCAAAATTAATTTGGACAGATTTTATTTTGGGGGAAATCCTGTTTTATTGCAAGTGGTATACAGATGTACCTCTACTTACGAAATTAATTGGTTCTGGAAGAAATTTCTTCACTCGAAATTTTTGTGCATAGAAACCATGCAAATGCCTCAATTCATTCCAAGCCCCCCTAAAATTCAGACACAAATGTTTCCTAAAGTACATCAAAATATGTAACAAATACATGTTACAATTAGATTATTGCACAATAAATGAGAGTTGTGCATAATGTAAAGAACAAAGAATAAAGACTAAAAATGATGGTCATTTAACTTTTAACTTTGTCCTCATAGTTTTTTGCCCTCTTTAGTTCATGTTCTCTCTCAGGAGTGGTTTTTGCCTGGCATTTTGTGAAGAACTGATCCAAGGATGTTTGCTTTTGTCGGCTTTTAACACACCTTCGAAAATGTCCAAGGCAAACAGCAGCACAGTGGGCCATCGCCGGACTTGTGAACACTTTTCTTTTCACATTTACATAAAACTATTGGAACGCCTCATCGCCGAGGGGCGAATGACTAGGACACTGCATAGATACATATCTATCTATCTCCACACATAGACACACACAAGAGGTCCCTCTTAGCCAATGGGATGCCAGGATGATGCTCGGTAATAGCCAATGGTGGAGCAGCCATAAATATGTTGCATTTAGGGAACTCAGAGCTGCGAGTAGCAGCCCATACTAACTATATTTTTACCTTTCGTATTGTGAAATTTCTTTCATAATAAGAGGCAATATTTTCCTGTTGCGGTGTTTCGTAACTTGAAAATTTCGTATGAAGAGACATTCGTAAGAAGAGGTACCACTGGATTCTATCTAGTTGATTTTCCAAATAAAGTAACATTAATACAAAAATACCGTAAAATAAATCATGAAACATAGTACTAAATCGCCTCGGCTGGTGTGTGAAATACTGTACTAGTATGAAAGAACTATTAATGTTGATTGCCAAAATATAGTAGTCTTGTTTGACAAATACTGTGTCACAACAGAGCCAAATTCCAAAAAGAAATAACAAAGAAAAGTTTCAGATGGGCAGTGTGTTTACTTTTCTTGCCTTCTCTGGCTATGATGCCTGGATGCAATGAATCACTCCATCTTTGTGACATGTTTGTCTTCTTCTGCAGCCGGATCCAAGTCACAGGAAAAAACTGTCAAATTAATACCAGGGACACCAAGCCCAAAAATAAATGGTGAGTCATGAATTCTACCACCTTTTTCAATTTGGGTCATCTGTCCTCTGCAACTGTAAATTTAGCTCCTTATACATTTTTTTGTGAAATCTTGTCTCCAGGAGGTATCCCTTATGTCAGCAACAATCTCGTGTTAGCAGCAGTCTTATTTCCCGCACGGTGGCGGGAAGAGAGGAATAAGCCCTTGTAATGATTTGGTTGTCAGAACAACATCTAACGCTGTCGTGTACAGGTGTCAAAGTCAAGGCCCAGGGGCCAGATCTGGCCCACCACATCATTTTATGTGGCCCACGTAAGCAATTCAAGCATGTCAACTTCCATGATGCTTGCTAAAGTCTGAACCAGAATTTAACATTTTCATGTATAATGTAATAATTACAATATTCAAACTATCCATTATTCTTGACTTCTGATGTCAAAACTAGTTTTCCATCTATTTATTGCTTGATGTGTATCTAATATGTGGAGGTGGTTCAACATTGATGCTTTCACAAAATTCAGTCATAACGGCCCTCCAAGGGAAACCCTAACTACAATCTGGCCCGTGTTAAAAATGAGTTTGACACCCCTGCAAGAGTGTTTTGTGCTCATAATGTCAGCAGATTTTAAAAATATCTACAAATATATATATATATATATATATATATATATATATATATATACTGTATATATATATGGACACCATCGACTTTTGAGTGAATATTGAGATACGTCATTTTGATGTGACTGATTTTATTTTTTCTCAGCAGGTTTCAGTTTAAATTTTCTCACTAATAGTGATACCGGGTGCTACACAAGTGGCGATACAATTTACCGCTTTGTTAATAACAAACTAAATAAATAAATAAATAAATAAATAAATAAACAAATACATAAATGGTGGTTGTGGTGGTGCGGCCCTCATTAACAGTTTCAGTGATTCCACAGCAGCTTTGAAAAATTGATTGCCCACCAACGACTTTTAACATGGTAGTCGAGTGGTTAGCGTGTCAACTTTATAGTGCATAGGCCGTGGGTTCGATCCCGGCTCCGGCCTCCATGGGTGGAGTTTGCATGTTCTCCCTGTGCCTGCTTGGGTTTTCTCTGGGTGCCAAAAACATGCATGGCAGGCTGTTTCAACACTCTCAATTGTCCCTAGGTCTGAGTGTTAGCATGGATAGTTGTTCGTCTGTGTGTGCCCTGCGATTGACTGGCAACCAGTTCAGGGTGTCCCCTGCCTACTGACCAAAGACGGTTGGGATAGGCTCCAGCATGCCCCGTGACCCTTGTGAGGATAAAGGGGATCAGAAAATGGATGGATGGACTTTTAACGCATGATACTGCTAGCTGATTAACACAGTTAAGTGCTGTCACGTTCGCGAGGTGGTGGTGTACCCCAAAAAGCAGGCAAGAGGGAGGAGCAGGGTGTACTTGACCAATTGTATTAAAACACAGAAAACTACAGTAAATCCTAAACAAAGTTCCAAGAACACAAGGAATCCAAAGTACCAAAACAAAACCATGACTGTGGCAAAAAACTAACAGGAACAGAACCATGACAGAAGCAAACATGACAGTTGCAAGCAACAAGCAAACAAACAAACAATGACCCGGCACCGAGTGGTTGTGCCGGGAGTCCTTTCAAAGCACTAATTACAGAATGACCAACAGGTGTGCAGCTGCAGGCAGAGCCCTACAGTGCCACCTGTTCGTGCCAAACAGAATCATGACAAGTGCAGAGCTTCTTTTTTGCACCACACACCACTTTTGATGGACCGTCAAAGATGGGATGCAATGAGACTGAGATGACCATCCATTGGCGGCGATGTTGCCGCATTCGGCGACCACCTCTCGAGTTTAGCCGCTGTTTCCGTGAACGCCAGCAATGACAAGTCGGCCACCATAACGGCTGTTCATATGATACAACAAGCCATGATGCCAACTTCAAAATTAAAGCTTCACAACTAATACTGTACATGGACATCAATACCTTAGCTGTATTTTATTCTGAAGTTAACCCTCGTAAGCATTTGTTGTGGCTGCTAAATAGACTTGGACTTAGTGAATGAAGGCACTGAGCTGCATTCACAGACATATGTGGCTGCAATATTCTTGGAACGCAAAAGTGCACTGAGGCAATCGAAATTCGAGCGCACGTGGCCATTTTCAGTACACATGCGCACTTGCACACCTCTTATTTGCACCTCTAGAAATAAAATGCAATGAATTTGTGGTGTGTAAATTAGCATGTCAATGTATGGTGTTATGATCGCTTGCAGCAAAATAGCTGGTTGTGCCTTGACCTAACTAGGGGGGCACCATGGTAGACTGGTTTGCATAGCCACCTCACAGTGCATAGGTCTGGGGTTCGATTATGACTTCCTGTGTGGAGAATGCATGTTCTCCCCATGCATGCGTGGATTTTCTCAGTGTACTTTGGTCTTCTCCCACATTCCAAAAACATGAATGGCAAGTTAATGGAACACTCTCAATTGCCCCTCGGTGTGATTGTGTGTGTGAATGTTTGTTTGTTTACATGTGTGCTGCGATTGGCAAGCAACCAGTTCAGGGTGTACCCCACCTACTGCCCGTAAACGGCTGGATAAGATCGATGGATTGACTTAACTAACCTCACTCCATAAAGCATCAATTGGTGTATTTTGAAATTTGCAAGCTGACCTGTACTTGAGATGTGAAAGCTGACGGTAGTAGAAGTCACACTGGAGAAAGTAGCTCATTGCGGCTTTGCAGCGGATGGGAAAAGAGGCCGGAAATCATCACAGATTTCGTGCATTTTAGCTGGGAAGTCGGACCGCAAGTTGCTGTGCATTGTTACTGCGTGCAGTGATGGGCTTGAATCACTGGCCAGGACAAAAACACTGGCTCCTGATGTGGACTTTCTGGAATTCTGCACTGGCATGACACCTGGTTAGCATCGATGTGTGATTTCAACCATAGGTATAAAACAGCAAGCAACCTGGATTTCATGTTCATGCTCCTTCCTCACCACCACAGACACAAAGTCCGCATCTCAGCAGACGTTGCTCTGATCCGCCTGTCAATCTCCCGCACCCTCCTGCCCTCACTCGTGACAAGACCCTAAGATACTAAAACTCCGAGACCTGGAGAGGGCACTCCACCTTTTTCCGAATGAGAACCATTGTTTCAGATTTGGAGGTGCTGATTCTCATCCCAAACGCTTCACACTCGTCTGCGAAATGCTCCAGGGAGAGTTGGAGAGCCATGCTTGAAGGCGCCAACAGTACTACATCATCTGCAAAAGGCAGGCATGCAATGGTGAAGCCACCAAACCAGACCCCCGTCAACACCTCGGCCACACCTAGAAATTCCGTCCATAAAGGTTATGAACAGAATCGGCGACAAAGGGCAGCCTTGGTGGAGTCCAATGCTCACTGGAAACGATTCCGACTTACTGCCAGCAATGCAAACCAAATTCTGACACCGGTGGTATAGGAACTGAACAACCCGTTTCAGGGGGTTCGGTACCCCATACTCCCAAAGCACCCCCCACAGAATTCCCCGAGGGACACAGTTGAATGCCTTTTCCAAGTCTACAAGCACAAGCAGGGTGGTTGGACAAGCTCCTATGTACCTTTGAGGACCCTGCTAAGGGTGTAGAGCTAGTCCACTGTTCCACAGCCGGAACGAAAACCACACTGCTCCTCCTGAATCTGCGACTCGACTTCCCGACGAACTCTCCTCTCCAGCACCCCTGAATAGACCACCCCTTTCTGCCAATCTAGAGGCACTCTCCCTGATGACCATGCTATGTTGCAGAGGTGTGTCAACCAGAACAGCCCCACAACATCCAGAGCCTTGAGGAACTCCGAATGGATCTCCTACACCCCAGGGCTATACCACTGAGGAGCTTCTAAACCACCTCGGTCACTTAAACCTCAGAGATAGGAGAACCCACCTCAGAGTCCCCAGACTCTGCTTCCTCTAAGGAAGGAGTGTTGGTGGAGTTGAGGAGGTCTTCTAAGTATTCTGCTCACCGACTCAAAACGTCCCGCGTCAAGGTCAGCAGTCCTCCATCCCCACTGTACACGGTGTTAATGGTGAACTGCTCCCCCCTACTGAGAAGTCAGCTTCCGTGGCCTCACCGCCCTCTTCCCACGCCCAAGTTTTTGCCATCAGCGACCGCTGAAGCCGCATTCCGCTTAGGCAGCCCGTACCCATCAGCTGCCTCTGGGGTGATTCTTGATTCTTCATGTTTGTTGCCATTTGTATTGCATTGCGCTGGTCGAATTGTCATGTTCACGTTCTATTTTACTCTATACAGGGCAACCCTTTTGTCAAGATATCTCCTTTCTTGCTTTACGCGGAAATATTTATATGAATGAATTATGCACATTTGTGTGCCTACTACACAGGCTTGAAAAATGAGGCCCCACGTCTGTGGACATTGTCATCCAAAAGTCAACTCGTGGCTGTTTCTGGTCAGAGCAGAAGGTCAGGGTATCATGCTACATGTGTTATTAATTTGCCAATACATATTCTCAAACTCAAATAGTCTAATAAAGGAGAAAAGAATAATATGTCGATAATTTAGTCAGAAAGCAAGCACAACATCTGGACTGATTTTCCAGCGATGTGTCACTGTACCTGAATGAACTCCACTTGCATGTACAAATAAGTATGGAGTATTCTTCCTCCATTAACACAATGGAGATAAGGTGCAAACATCTTTTTTCATAGCAGTTGAGCTTGGACACACTTGAGCTTGGACACAGATGTTGTACATACCCACACGTTTCTATTTCATGTTTTAAGTGCCCAATGCGGCTACGAACAGCAGCACAGACAACATCAAGCAGATATGAAAATTCCTCCGCTGAGGCACGTTTTCATTCAGATACGATTTTAAGATGAGGTGGGGTTTTTTCTTAGATAGATGGACGGACAGATGGATAGCAAGCATATTTGGGCATTGACGTGATTTTCAGCATTCCTGATCTGTACAACACCACAATGGATTTGAAATGAGACAATCGAGATGTGCTTTAAGTGTAACTTTAATTTTAGGGTATTTACAACCAAAACAGTTGAAGGGTGTAGGAATTACAACAGATTTCATATCCCCTCCATATTTTCAAGAGACCAAAAGTAGAGTCAGTGAAATAGCTAACATTGCATTCAAGGACAGTCTGAAATCTTGATTACTTTGTTGCAAATCATTTGCAATCAAGGACAGCCTGAAGTCTGTCAGCCTGAAACCAGATGCTGGGTTTCATCTCTGCTGATGCCAGGTCTTTAGTTCCTGCTTGTTCTTTGGGCATTGTCCTTTTATTTTTGTCTTCTGCAAGTGAAATGCATGTTCAATCAGATTCAGGTCAGGTGATTGGCTGGGCCATTGCAGAACATTCCACTTCTATGCCTTGAAAAACTCTGGTTGCGTTTGTTCAGTTTTGAAGTATTTGATCGAATATGAGCAGATAATATAGTCTGAAACATTTCAGAATTAATTCTGTTGCTTTTGCCAGCAGTTGCATAATCAATAAACATAAGACATCCAGTTATTTCCCTTCTCCATACTTTTCGCTTTCCATCATTTTGGTTGAATCTGAATCTGAATAAGATTTCATGGCTGAGTTTGTAAAACACACAAAGAAGGTGCCTTCCCAACCCGTCCAGAGAAACATAAACAAAAATAATGACCAACAGAGGGAGACAAAATGAGAAGCCTCGCGGTTCGCTGTTTAGTGCCCCACGATCTTAGATCTGAACAGAAAAAACGAGAGGGGAAGAGAGGAAAGGAAGCATGGCTTGAGCATTAGAAAAAAAAAAACCTCAACACATGCAGCATACATTCAAAAGACATTTAAGACTGATCTCAAGACTTTACATGTAGTGAATGGGGAGGATGGATGGTGGTAACGCAACCAGTCGGATGAGCAGCTCAGTCCGTTTGAGCAGCTCAAGTTTCAGTATGGGGGGAAAAAATAGTAATCTAACGAAGGCGATGATAACTGGGATGTGTGCGTGTGATTATCATGCAGCTACATGGGCAAGCTTATGGTCTCCATTGAGACATCCCTGGCATACCTGTCTTGTAACAGGGAATGAGGGTAATGGTCTATTTTTCATCCAGGGGAAAGTACCATTTGCTCTTTGTCTCGTGAGATCATAAGATGTGCCACAACCGGACAGGCTCTTTTAGATGTTTCATGGCAAACTCTAATCTGACCTGTTTTTGAGGCTAATCAATGGTTTACATCGGGGTGTCCAACTCCGGTCCTCAAAGGCCCCTATCTAGCATGTTTTCAAAGCATACCTCCTCCATCACATCTGATTCAAATGATCAGGTTGGCTATCGGGCTTCTCAGAGCTTGCTGATGAACTGACCATTTAAATAGACAACTAAAACATGCTGGATAGTGGCCCTTAAGGACCAGAATTGGACACTCCAGGTTTACACTTTTTAGTGAAACCTCGATTTTTCTTTTGGGGAAGTAATCTCGTAATTGCCTAATTGCACAGTTTGATATGCGGCCTCAACTGCGTATATAATCATCATTCAACTTGGCTTGAGTCAATATTTTTGTTGTTGTTATAATGTACAATGTCATTTGAATCATTTAAATTCTGATTGTGTGAATATTGTGTTTCCTTATTTCTGTCAAAAAGAATGCATCTCTTTTCCACAAGTTCCTGAGGACGTCTTTGCCCCTGATTTCCTGTGGAAAGGCTCCTATGATTACAAGGGACAGAAGCAGCCAATAACGATGACAGTCACAAGCTTTAATACTACAACAGGAAAAGTGAATGTAACTTTAAACGACAGTAGCATGGAGTTTCTACTCTCTGGTGAGCCATCTATAAATCATCTGTTTCCGCCATCCTCCCCTTTCCTCTCATCACTGCATCTGTGTGTCATTTCTATTTATTTCAGGGGGACCGGTATCAATCAGTCAATCACAAAACGATCTCATGCATGAGAGTGGAAATTACTTATTGGCTCTAAAGACGGATATATTAGTTCGCATGGAATGACTGACAAGCTGCTCACTGAAGTGTTCACACATCTCGACTGTTTTCTCATTTTTCCTTGCCTTTTCCGGCATTGTTCACAGAGGCATGCAAATGTCTCTCTGGCCAGCAGCATTGAGGCTTTCATGTTGGTTATTCTGTTGGCATGTGGCCCTGAGGAATGCCTCAGAAGAAATTTCTTTTTAGACTTGTGGATGAAGTGATTTGATTTTATATATCAAGGTTCATGTTGACCTCAGAACTCCTCTTGGCCTTGCTATTGAATTAAAAAATTGATTACGGTACGCGTACATTTTAAATGTGTAACTTGAAGATATGATGATTTTATCGCCCTTGTTGCCTCTGGTATTTTCTTCCAAAGGGGTGTACAAGCACCAGGAGGCGAGGTTGACACTTCTGCTAGACCACAGGAAAGCGCTGGCCCACAGCTCCCTGAGTCGGATTATGGTGGAGACCTGGTCAATGGAAGGATTTGTAAGATCACACACAAATCAGGAGAAGCTAACCAGTGTCATTCTAATAGTTTGGAACACTCAACTGTCCCCAGTATGATTGGAACACAGAGAGTGAATGTGCAGCACATGCCTGACGTACCTTTGAGCAAGGCACCCTAGCCATGTGTGTTGGGAAGATGCCCCCAAACCCATGGTGGTCTGAGTAGTTTGTACCCACTATGAAAATGCATCGGTCAAATTTTGTGTGCTGTAAAAAGAAAATGTGTGCGTATTTATCATTTGGATCACTTCTTATATGGCTAGATTTACACAGTTGAAAAACACAAGCACTTTTTTCTATCCTATGACATTCTTACAGCACCAGGAGAACAGATGCATGTGTAGAAACAATGACCACAAAGGAGTGAATCATTTCTTCTTTTTTTGCATATATTTACACTGTCTTTTTGGTCAGTGTTCCCCACTGACAATTTCTGAGTAAGAGCAGTGAATTACCAGACAAGGATCCAGGGTTTATTCGAGGATCAGAATTTTAGGGGTGCTGAACAAAGCACATCCAATAAGGGGACATTCAGTTCAGCATGGGGGTCCTTCCCATTTTTCTGCTTAAAGAGAGCAATATGCCATGACAACCACACACACACACATTAAATGTTATAAAACAGCCACTGTATGCCACGGCGGGCATGGATTAAATTAAACAGATGGCCGATGTAGCATTGAGGAGGCGTGGGAGCAGTTGGTAAATGCAATGGTGGCCTTCCATTTGCTTGTGGATTTTTCACTTATGTCCCTTAAACGCCAGTCGGGCCTTTTTATTTATTTATTTTTTACAATGTATTAGTTGAAATGGGTAATAAGATAACCAAAAATGTGCTTCATATTTAATAAACAATATAACGATATAATGATATATTGATCCATCATTCTCGATAGACCATCAACGCTCTTAAAGGAACCTGGCACTCCATCTAATATCCATGATGAGGCTACCTGACTGTAGATATACACACACACACACACACACACACACACACACACACGCTTCACGACCACAGGGACGAAAGTCTAGCATGTCAGAATTTTTGTTTATCTTGCCGCATAGTATGGCATGTCCTTCATCATCCTTTGATCGATTCTTCAGCATTGACCAATCAGAAGACAGTGCCCTCCGACTTATGACAAGAGACTGGGCGTGGCGCACACAATCACCATTTGGTGTACAGTACTTAAAAAGTGACAAAAAAATAGCCATACTTTCACCACCAGACTATAGGTATGACTGGAAGGTTTAGCTCTGGACAAATCATGCTCATCCCTCAGAAGACAGTCTAGAAAAGATGGGAAGCATGGGGTGGATCAAACCATTTTTGAGGCAGAAGGAGAGCGGTTATGTTTTTTCTTAAAATGTCACTCTTTTCATTTTTTTTTGTACTGTTTTTTCCAACAAAGAACACTTCCATTATGTGATACAAGGGCGGTAATTTACGAAATAATATATGATTAAGTCGGATTTGGTTGACCTCTATTCCACCATATAGGTCACCTTCAACATCATTGCAAATGGAAAATGAATCAAACAGAAGACAAAGTCACATAATGAACACAAAAAATAGCAAGGGGGGAAGTTAAAAAGAAGGATTAGAGATAAGGCCACACAACAATTAACCTAATAAATTTGCATCGGATACCTCTAAATAATAATCCAAAAAGACCTATGAGACATCTACAAACAGGTCCCTCACGCTTCTTTCGCCATTTTTGGTCCAGATATAAAAAGTCGTGTCCATCAGAGAGGGTTCAAAGAGAAAATTACCAACTAAAAGCATTGACATCATAGCTTGTGTGTGATCGAAATGTTGGCATTCTGTACACTGGCATCCTCCTAGAATCGAATTGTTGGTACGTGAAGCCACTACAAAAAGTAGAGGGGCACATATCAATTAAATTGGAAAGGTTGAAATTCAAGAATATTTGTTCCACAAGAGTCCAGTCCTAGCCACACCCCTTCAATAAGGGTTCTACACCAGACATGTCCAGCTCCAGGCCTGGAGGGCCGCTGTCCTGCCTGTTTTCCAGCTCTCTCGCCTGAAACACACCTGATTCCGATGATCAGCTCATCAGCCAGCTCTGAAGCAGCATTCGAACGATCCTGATGATTTGAATCAGGTGTGTTGCTCTGGTAGAGCTGGAAAATAGGCAGGACAGCGGCCCTTGAGGACCGACTTTGGACACCCCTGTTCTACACCATTCAAATAATCTGTCTACATTCGCTGCCCAGCTGTTATGCAGGAAATTGGGTAGGGCCAGCCCACCAGATTCTTTTTCAAGAACCACCTTCGCGCCCAATAGGGCTGTAGTCAAGTCCACCTATATCGAGTCCAAGTCAGGTCACAAAGGTTCAAATCTACAAGGTCTAAATTAAATTTCTGGTAAGATCAAGAATAAACCTTGAAAAAGAAAAATACTAAAATTAGACAAATTTAACTAAAGGCTTTATGCATCTCGAATGAGATTACGATTTCAGGCTCATTTAAGATTTTTTTTTCATGATTGACACAGATTTAGACGGATGACCGAATAAGGTTTTGGAGCAATCTAGCGATGGATCAATAACAGCATCAAGTAAGATTAAGTGGTGTGTAGCCATTTTAGATAGATGACCCTATAATTTGGGTTACTCCAGTTTGGCCCATAGCAACTAAACATATCACCAGCATATTTTATGGCCAACACTGCACAGCAGGCACGTCCAGCTACGGGCCTGGATGGTCGCTATCCTGCCTGTTTTCCAGCTGCAGCACACCTGAATCAAATGATCAGCTCATCAGCTAGCTATGAAGCAGCATTAGAACGATCCTGATGATTTGAATCAGGTGTGTTGCAGCCGGGGGAGATGGAAAACAGGCAGGACACCGGCCTTTGAGAACCAAACTTGGAACACCCCTGCTGTACAGTAACAAAACAAATTTTTGTCTCTAACGATCTTTGTGTGTGTACAAGTTTACCAATCACAATAGCTGTACCACAAAAATTTTGAATTTAGTTCAGAAATGGAGATTGTGATATGCTCCTCTCTTTAATTTAGATCTATTTGATGCCCTGTGCGTTTCTTGAAAAAATAGTACCTCTTGCTTTCAATGTCTTCACATAGGCGAGCACTTTACATAGGATGGTTTAGTCCTCTTACGTTGCAACTCATGGCCCGGTGGTCGAGTGGTTATTGCGTCGACCTCACAGTGCAGAGGTTCAATTCCAGCTCCGCCCTTCCTGTGTGGAGTTTGCATGTTCTCCCCGTGCCTGCATGGGTTTTCTCCGGGTACTAACAGATGCCAACGTATATCCATTTCTGCGAGCCGGCAGCCTGGACTTTGAGCTCAGCGGTTAGTCTGTGCTGGGTTCGATCCCCAAGTTGGGTGGTTCAGTCAGGCACGGCGGACCTTGGTGTGCTCTACAACCGCCATGAATGTGATGCAAATGAGAGATGCTGCAAGGATTGGCCGAGAAAAGTCCGCTTCCATCTCAGAGTGGTGCACAAAAGCAAAGACTTCTGTTATGCCCAAATGTACCGGCGCAAAGTACAGCAAAATATCAAAATAAAGTCAACCACCTATGTGCACACACTGCTTTTTGTTCTTGACTTGCACCCAGCACGAAAACAGTGACACAAAATTGGCCGCACCGCCAAAAAAAATCACAATTCTACACATGTAGCTGAAACAAAACACTCTCTTTAGTTCTGCTTTTTCCCCCACTTTTCCAGGTTTCAGCTGAGCCTGAAGGCAGCAACTTTGTCTACCAAGGCTTTATACAGGCTAAAGACTACGGACAGTTTGGACTACAGAGACTAGGTATGTCTTCGCCAGTGTGTGTGAGAAGTCTAATTTGCATGTCTTGCAATAGCTTCTTTCGATTGTGCGATTTACATTTTCATGACACATTGGAGGCATTTTACCTAAGAACTACAATGACTATGTTGAGAAGACAGATACCTGTAGATGAATGCAGAAGCGGGCACGTCAGTAAATTTTGCTCGTCCGTCATTCGACAGTGACCAGGGCCATCCGTCCGTCATCATCAGTCTGTCATGTCAGTCCGTCACTCCATCATTGGTATTTTAAACGCGCTTCCATCATCACTAAATTACAGTTCATCACCGCTATTTTATGACTGTCACCCAGTCGGTCAATCTTTCATCATTATTTTCACAAAATTACAGTTCATCACCACTGTCAGATCTTCGGCGTCGGCATGTCAGGTGTAGAGAACATACAACTTACTTCGCCACGTGCATTTGCAGCATGAGCAGTGTATCTACTCCGGTCAAGAACCAGGCCTCGTTCTGATGTCCACAATTGTTTTATTGCTCGTCCGTTATAGGACACCATGAAAACTAAATAAAATCATCAATTAATATTTACAAGAATGTCTTTGACTGATACATTCAATTAGGGGGCAAAATATAACACACACTGAGCGTCCTCTAAACCAGTAGTATATAAATCAAACATAATAAAATTTCATGACACAACATGATGCTCTTGTTTTTATCTCCAGCGAACAATCACTCACTGACTCGTCATCAGGCATTCCTGACCCAAACTGGAAGTAATTGTTTATAAAATATTTTTGAGATAAATCATTTCACCCAATTATAAAAGAAAACTATAACCATAAAGGTTTATATACAAATATATACACATACATCAAACATTACACTCAAACAAAGATAATAGATTTCTATGTTCTCAACAGCCAGTCCAGTGCATCTGCAGTGGAACAGTGTTGATATTTGACTTTCATTTAATCCCACTTGAAACATAAAACAGAAAGGGGAGATTTGTGGTGATAGTCATAATTCTGACACACAGACAGAGCATTTGTGACATTTGTCATCTGTAGCTGACGTTGCGATCAAATGATGATATCAAGGATCCATTGCCTCATTACCCCAAAACACTTCTACCTCCTCGCTCCTGGTGAAAGGTGCTGGCATTTAGGCAGAGGAGCTAGGACCCAGGAACAAGCAATTAGAGTGCAGTTGTCAAAGTCAAAGCCTGGGGGCCAGATCTGGCCGCCACATCATTTTATGTGGCCCGTGAAAGCAAATCAAGCATGTTAATGGATGCTTGTTGAAGTCTGGACCAAAATTTTAAATTCTCATATGAAATTCACAATCACAGTCATTATTCTTGACTTCTGATTTTAAAACTAGTTATCCATCAATTTGTTGGGCACTGTGTATGTAATATGTGGAGGTGATTGAACATTTATATGGTTTCCCAAAATTCATAATGGCCCTCCAAGGCAAACCGTATAACTACAATGTGGCCCGCGACAAAAAATACGTTTGACACGCCTTAATTAGAGGAATGAGATCAACCCATCGTCAATGCAATCTGCTAAAAGCAACCCCAGTGTATATTCGCCCCTGCATACAAACATGCACCATACATGGTGTGTGTTTCCATCAGTTGTCAGGGAAACAGGAGTCCGTCAGTGACAGACTGAGACTGCAACTGACCCGGTTAAAAATCAGTGTGTAGTGTAAATATATGTTCAAAATAATACTTCTAAAATTGTTTGTATGCATACGCTCACCAGCCAGAGTGCATACATACAAAAAAATATAAACTCCAGGAAAGTTACCAAATTGATTTACTTGGCAAAAAGTGCTTGCAAAATGCACGGATTAAACAGGAAACAAAAAAACAGAAATAACGACAGCACAGCAAAAACACATTGGAGCAACAGTAGATGTTACCATAGGCAGAGTTTCATGTACAAGAATAGAATATTGTACAGGTAATTTTAAAGTCATGGAATCTTTGCTATAAGACAGGGAACACAGATGTACAAAAGTGACACATCTGAACAATATTTCTTCTTACCTTTGTTAAATATTCACGGGTGCTGATTTGCATGAGCATCAGTCTGGCTTCCATGTTGAGTGGAAAATTGTGACTTTTTTTTCAAGGAATTTTACTTTATTCGACTATAATTGAAGACGATAATTTAGACTCAATAACCTTTAAACTTTGCAATCTGGATGGTTTTTTTCTTCTTTCGCCTGGAGGACACGATGTTCAAACTTTCCAAGAACAATTTTACGTACTGACTTTCAGACCACAACACATTTTCCACTTTGCGTTTGTCCATCTCAGATAAGCTTGGGCCCAGAGAAGCAGCGTTTCTGGGTGTTGCTGATATATGGCTTTTGCTTTGCATTGTCTAGTTTTAACATTTGTGGATAAAGGGTTCTAATTTAGTTGTCAGGTACCGTGCACTAAGCGTAAAAATGGGTGCAAGTGATTATTTTGTGAATCAACAGTACGAGTGATTACTCAAGTAATCGGATCATATGTAATCCAGCAAGCAGCTTCTCTTTTATAACTATAATTATCTAACAGCTTGAATTCTTTGAGGTATGTACAAGTTAATGTAAGAGACAATTAAGATGATAGAACATTCAACTTGGATTAAACTTTGCCGCTCGTACCAGCATTTCTGACACATTTATAAATGGGGGAGCAACTTAAATTGAAGACGATACTTTGGCCCTAAAATGTTTTGCTGTAAATGCTGTCAAATTCCCAAACAATGTAAACTGAACTTGCCCTGGCATGGAAGTTAATTTGCGACCGTTTTTACACTGGCCGCACAGGAAGCAGTCTGAAAAAAATAGGGTTCATAGTCTCTCCAGTGTGTCCTGGGTGGCCTCCAGGATTTCCTCCAAGTAGGACACTTCACCAGAACTTCCTCTTCTGTCTACTCTCAATGCTAGGGAGCAGCGGCTCAACTCTATGCCCCTTCCAGATCACCCTGTCTCAAATAAAGAACCCAGACAACCTGCATAGGCAACTAATTTCGGCCACTTGTATCTGCAACCTTGTTCTTTGGTTGGTAAGATAAGATAAGATAAGATAAGATATCCTTTATTAGTCCCACACTGGGGAAATTTACAAGTAAGAAACTAGATCAACCCATAAAGTAAAAGCTTTTCCTT
This sequence comes from Hippocampus guttulatus, assembly GCF_054856545.1. NCBI lineage: Eukaryota > Metazoa > Chordata > Actinopteri > Syngnathiformes > Syngnathidae > Hippocampus > Hippocampus guttulatus. The sequence goes on from NC_141266.1 coordinate 3,827,942, forward strand.
TCGTCTTCACTTTCTTACCACAATTGATCAATGCAGACTCAGCATTGCTTCAGATGTTGCAAAGATGTGCCTGTCAATCTCCTCCACCATTCTTCCTTCGCTTGTGAACAAGACCCCAGGATACAACTCTTCCACGTGAAGAAAGATCTTGACTGCGAGAGGACATTCCACCCTATTCCAAATAAGGACAATGAATCTGAATTTGAAGTGGTGTTTTTCAACCCAACTGCTCCACACTGAGCTGCCAAGTGCTGTTAGCGAGACTCGGAGATTGTGGCTTGATGAAGCCAACAGAACCACATCTTCTGTAAAAAGCAGAGACATAATACTGAGGAGGTCGGCCCGGTGATCCAATGGTTCACGCGTCGACCTCATAGTGCAGAGGTCGTGGGTTCAATCCCGGCTCCGGCCTTCGTGTGTGGAATTTGCATGTTCTCCCTGGGCCTGCGTGGGTTTTCTCCGGGTACTCCGGTTTCCCCCGACCTTCCAACAACATGCATGGAAGGCTGATTGAACACTCAAAATTGTCCTTAGGTGTGAGTGTGAGCGCGGATGGTTGTTTGTCTCTGTGTGCCCTGCGATTGGCTGGCAACCGGTTCAGAGTGTCCCCCACCTACTGCCCGAAGACAGCTGGAATAGGCTCCAGCACCCCCCGCGACCCTTGTGAGGATAAAGCGGATCGGAAAATGGATGGATGGATGGATAATACTCAGGTCACCAACACGGACCCCCTCAATGCCTCAGTTGCGCAATTTTGTTCATAGATGTTATGAACAGAACTGCTGAGAAAAGTCATTTGGAGGAGTCCAACCCTCACTGGAAATGAATATGAATTACTGCCAGCAGTGTGGACAAAACAGTTGATACTGGTTGTACTTTGGTGGACTTGCCTTCTCCAAGTCCAGAAAGCACACGAAGACTGGCTGGGCAAATTCTCATATACACTCCAGGTACCTGCTGAGAGAGTAGCGCTGGTCCACATGCACCACAGTCAGGACGAAAAACACAATGCTTCTCCAGAATCTGACAGTAAACTTCCGGACAGATCCTCCTCTTCAGCACACGTGAATAGACCTTACCAAGAAGGCTGAGGAGCTTGATCCCTCTGTACGTAGAACACACCCTAGAGTCCGCCTTCTTAAAAAGGGGGACTGCAAAAGAGGGTTTGCTATCCAAAGATACTGTCCTGAATGTCCATGCGATGTTGAAGGGGTGTGTCAACCAGGACAGCCCCACAACTTCCAGAGCCTTTAGGAACACAGGCTGAAACAACCCCAAAGGCCCTACCACAGAGGAGCTTTTTAACCACTTTGGCAACATAAACGGCAGAGATAGGAGAGCCCACCACAGAGTCCCCAGACTGAGCTTCCTCATAGGAAGGTGTGTCGGTGGAATTGAGGAGGTCTTTGAAGCGTTCTCCCACCCTACTCACAACATCTCTAATGGAGGTCAGCAGTGCCCCCATGCCAGCTCACTTGGCATCCGAGCCCATTGGCCCCTGCCACAGGTGCTGAACCCATGGGGAGGGAGACTCACATTATCTTTTGGGGCTTTGCCTGGACAAACCCTTAGCAGCTCGCAGGCCACCGGTTCCATGCCCTGAAGCCCCACCTCTGGCCTTGGATCCATTAAAAGGAGCCATCATTGAAATTCTTTTGAGTCGTGTTTTGTCTGGACATTTTGACCCCACCACGGGCATGAAATTGAACACGGTTTACCTCCTAGGATCACTGGGACACACAAACACATCCGACACAATAAGATGACAGCTCAGGGAGGGGTAATGTCAACTAAATTTGCATAATGTTTTTTTTCTTTTTGGTGAGGACCATATACCCCTCCTAACATTCACTATTGACACCCATTTTAATTATTTTATTGCCTTTTTGTCCAGGTTTGAGTGTGAGAGAGAATTTTACGCTCAGTGACCCTGAAACCAATACATCCACCAACAGCAGTTCTGTTGCTGTTGCGATCCTTGTGCCTTTCTTTTCCCTCATCTTGGCTGGACTTGGTTTTTATCTCTACAAACAGAGGTATGTGATCTATCCATTTCCACAATCCATCCATTTCTTCACTAGATACAGTACACTATCATTTTTTTGCAAGATTTAAATCAATGATGCAATAATGGTCAACTTGTGATCATCCAATTCACTTCTAAACAGAAGCATATGCCATGCTTTCTAATATACAGTGGTACCTCTACTTACGAACGTCTCTTGATACGAAATTTTCAAGTTACGATACACCTCAACAGGAAAATAATGCCTCTTGTTACAAATGAAATTTCAACATACGAAAGGTAAAAATACAGTGTATGGGATGCGTCGCAGCTCTGAGGTTCCTGAACGCAACATACTTATAACTGCTTTGCCACTGGCGATTACTGAGCATCATCCTGGCATCCCATTGGCTAAGAGGAACCTCTACCAAATGTGTGTGTGTGTGTGTGTGTGTGTGTGTGTGTGTGTGTGTGTGTGTGTGTGTGTGTGTGTGTGTGTGGATAGATATGTGTTTATGCAGCGTCCTCGTCATTCGCCTCTCCGGCCATGAGGCGTTCCGATAGTTTTACGTAAATGTGAATCACCCAGAAAAGGTGTTCACCATTCAAGCGATCGATCGCTCACTATGCTGATGTTTGCCTTGGACATTTTCGAAGGATTGTTAAAAGCCAACAAACGCAAATGTCCTTGCATCAGTTCTTTTCAAAATACCAGGCAAAAACCACTTCTGAGAGGGAACATGAACTAAACAGGGCGAAAAACGATGAGGACGCAATTAAGTTAAATGGCCATCATTGTTATTCTTTATTCTTTGTTTTTTACATTATGCACAACTCTCATTTTATTGTGCAATAATCTAAATGTAACATGTATTTGTTACATATTTTGATGCATTTTTATGCTTCATAAAGCATTTGTGTCTGAATTTTGGTGGGCTTGGAACGGATAAGGGCATTTACATGGAAAATGCGTCTCTACTTACATTTTCTCATGAAGAAATATCTTCCAGAACGTAATAATTTTGTAAGTACAGGTACCACTATAGTTTGCATTGTAAAATGTTGGAGCATTGTATATTTGCGTTATGTAGGTTACTTTTCCACTCATTATGTTAGTTAGCAGTGTTCTTTTCAAAAATAATTGCCATTGGGGCTCATTTACGAACTGCAGCTGTCCACAGCGGGCTAATGGACACATGTTTATTGGTTCAGAAAGAGGAAGGATAATTGGGACGCTTTCCTTCAAATAATTTGCAAGACTTTCCTTAATCCACAGGAAAACGGACAAAGCGCAGTACACAGGATGTTCTGTGCACGAGAACAACAACGGACAGGCTACATTTGAGAATCCCATGTACAACACCAACACAAAAACTGCCGAGGGGAAAGTCGTCCGCTTTGACCCCAGTCTCAACACCATCTGCACCATGGTTTGATGCCTGCAGCATCTGCAAGAAAGACTTTGTTTCCTTAACATGAATATATATGGATTTATTTAGAGTTTTTTTCTGGTTAATGCCAAACAATGTCAGAGAGCTGCTCAGAAATACAAAGCACACTTTCACCAACAATGAGGGGTCCCTTGCCATTTGCAGTGTACACACAAAAGGTAAGAAATGGAAATGAGGAAGAAGAATGCCTCATCGCCTTCTTATAAGTTGGCGAAGAAGATGAGGGGCTTGCTACACTCTGTGAGTGTTGAGATAAGAGCCTCTGGTCAAATAGTTGTATGCATTTTCGGGTAATTATATCACAATCCCAAGTGAGACATTTTGAATTTGATTTTCATGTCCACATCAGGGCAGCCCGGTGGTTGACTGGTTAGTCTGTTGGCCTCACAGTGCAGACGTGCAGGGTTTCCTGTGTGGAGTTTGCATGTTCTCCCAGTGCCTGCGTGGGTTTTCTCTGGGTACTCTGGTTTCCTCCCACATTCCAAAAACATGCGTGACAGGTTCATGGAACACTCTAAAATGTCCCTGGGTGTTGAGTGTGAGCGTGTTTGGTTGCCCGTCTCTGTGAGCCCTGCAATGAGTTGGCAGCCACTTCAAGGTGTACCCTGCCTGAAGACAGCTGGGATGGGTCCCAGCACTCCCAGCGACCCTTGTGAGGATAAATGGATCAGAAAATGGATATAAACCTTTTTGTGGATGTATGAGTCCCACACATTCTGTTTTGTTTTAAGCCTCAACATTGAGGTGTATTATTTTCCAAGTGGCAGGAAAATGAGAAGTTTCTTCTCTTCGACTATGGTTGGGTCTCTCATCTTTTTAAAGTTGTTTTTAAATTATGTGGGCCTCAGTTTAATTACTGAAGTGTAGTGCCACTTTTCGAGTTCCAATTGGAAAGATTTCACTTTTAAGGTGCAGTATTGTCAGATTATTTATTTTATGTTTACCACTATGTTTGTGTGCTATTAATTTGTTCATCCACAGAAATGTGTTTAAATGTGAGTGTTGAAAGTGCTCTGCATAAGTCTCGACTTTTGAGTGTGTTGGTCATATTGGGGGAAGGTTTCAACAAGTATATTGAAATGATCCAAAGTAATTTATTTTCATGGGCTGTATTTGGATCATTATATGTAACTCCACTCTTAAAGTGAATGAAACCCCTCTCAAGAGGCATCCATGATCTCAAAGGGAAACATTTGTGCATCATTTTTACAGGGTCTATTTAGCGTCAATTTTAAGCATTTGTGCAGCAGTGTTGACCAGGTTTTAGAACATTTCATACATGATCACAAGCCAAATATGCCAAATATCAATCTGTCATTTTAAGTTTAGTTAAGATTAGCTCTTACGCTTTCTTGATTTCTTATATTACTCCAAGATGCAACTTCCACATCTTTATTGTTGAGTACAAGTTATTGTGCTTGTTGTTTTGAGGGAAGCTGTGCCTTATAGTGCACACATTATGGGCTCATGTTACTTCTCCATTTGCAACTTCCTAGGTTCTCCTTCCCCATGTTAGTATCATAGTGATGAGGAGACTGACAGAGAAGCACGTCAGGAGGAGGGACAAATTCCTCGTTCATTATATGGAGGCAACACTATTAGATGTCTCATCACACCATTGATGCTTTATAAGTCATCAGTCACTGTCGCCCAATTATTACTTTCATGACAAATGTCCACGTAATGCCCTAAGACTCAAGTGGGATTACAGTAAATTAAAATAAAATCAACACTGCAACTCAGAGATGGAAGTAAGTTGCATACGTGCAAGCCTGAAATCATAAACTGCAAGTCTCAAGCTGCTGTAGAAAAAATATTAAACAAGTCAAGTCGAGTTGGGTCGCCTCCAAATTTCAAGCAAATTGAGTCTCGTCATTATGTAGCTTTCACAAGTCTTCAGTCAAGTCATACAATCTTGCTCAGTCACAATATTATCATGATAAGAAATATACTGTATATATCGCACAAAAAATACATTTCCAACTAAAAGTTAAATGAACATACAAAAAGTAAATTTATATCTCTAAAAATTAACAACTTAAGGGTATCAAATTAAGTTATGTATCATGATATATAGGAGAATGCATTTTTTAAACTTACGTTTGCTTACAGTATCTCACATAACTATGATTATAAATATTGACGTAATACTTTATTCATGAGTAACTGTGTATCGTAATTAGCAGATTTACAAACTACACCAGGGGTGCCCATTACGTCGATCCTGATCTACCGGCAGATCTAAGACAGGTCCGAAGTAGATCCGAGGAGTGTCGAGGAGAAAAAACAAACAAACAACCATTTGTGTGTCTTTGTACATGTTAGTAATATTTTTTTGTGTAAATGTACGCTGCACCCTAATCATCCTATCAGTCTCATTTTCACAAAATAAATATTTAAAAAATAAAATAAAGCAGGTAAATCTTGAATTTACGGTGGCGCGTGATTACGTCACCGGACGTTGTTAGCACTCAGCAGTCTGCAATTGCAGCTTGTGATAAGAGCTGTTGCGCTCTCTCTTTTATCGTCATAATTCTCATTCAGAGTTTGCTTCGTGTACAATTCACCGAGGGCACGGGCAAAGAATATGAACCGAGGAGGGCCCAGGGAAGCACTTTAAAACGGTACGTGTGAGCTACGATAGTTAACAGGCTGCAAAAGTGCATCGCATGCCTCAGTTTCAGGCTGTTTCTCATCATGGCGTGTGCGTGTGCGTGTATGTGTGTGTGTGTGTGTGTGTGTGTGTGCGCGTGCGTGTGTGTGCGTGCGTGCGTGCGCGTGCGTGCCAGTAAGGGTAGATCCCGTGAGGTTAGTTGATCGAAAAGTAGATCTTCGGTCCAAAAAGTTTGGGCACCCCTGAACAACACAATGGTGTTGTTTTTGGGACCAGTGTGTTTAGCAAATCTGTTTGTGTGCGTAAATTGATCAATTCGAGGCACTGACTTTGTCCAACTTTGTAGGTTGTTGCTTTATTAAGTTTTGTCAAGTTGACATGCATTAGGTTACAGGCTGCCATGCAACATCAATGATGCTGGACACTGACATCTCAAAACGCCACAAGAGTCTGTCTGTACACATTTCTATGCTTTAACTGCAATCGCTTTTTTTAATGGAAGCATTTCAAGATAACAGTCTCCATAATGTCTGATCTATCACTTTATTGCCTTCTCACTTAAATTCACAAGTGGCATGAAGTTTAGTTTAAATTTGATCAGCTATTGATAAGCTAAACTGTTGAGCTAATTAAGCTAGCTTAACTTCACAGTTTACACAGCAAGCTAAGCTGTGTCTGAAAGGTGGAGGGAAAAGTCGTACATGTTGTTTTCTAATCCTTGAGTTGCAAATGTTGAACATTGCTATTGTCTTTTTCCCAGTTTAACCAGAAAGATAATCCTTGAAACCAAACCTATTCTTCTTTGGAGCATCCTCCATATATCACTCGCTTTATGAGGGTAGCCTCAGCCCTCGAAAACAAAAGGTGCACAATATATATATTTTTTAATTAAGTAAAATTGATTTTTAAATGTAAACAGAATGAGTTCAAGTCAAAATCAAGTCGCGATTTCAGAAGTTTATGCCAAGCATGTCGCAAGTCAAGAAATGAGCGATTCAAGTCGGCTCAAGTCAAGTTATATGACTCGAGTTCTTTGTTGCTAAGTACATTTGACAAAATAATTACTACGTACCTTAGAAATAGGTGGTAGGTTACGTGTGGTTACCATGAGCCCATGTCATTTAATCATTTTAGGCTTAAAAACTATCCAGAATAGAACAGACACTCAGCAAGATATCTTACTCTAACTAAAATAATCAAGAATTGAATAAAATGGAAGATTACCAAATTTTAAGTATTTCTTCCATTTGTGTTGCACACACACACACACACACACACACACACGCACACACACACATATTTTCATATGTCATTGTCGAGGCACCATAACCTTCTACATTTGATACAGTGACCCCTCGATTTGAACTAGCCCGTAGAACCTACTTGATGGTCGATCCTCCTACTCACAGATATGGAGATAGGCCAGCACGCTGTAGCCTGTGTGACATGCTCATTGAAATTAAGTCTTATTTTGCTTATTGCTCATTTCATGAGGTTTAATCTTTTGTCAATCCCAAAACATGTGCTATCAAGACAGAACATTTGAAAATAAAAACCCAAAATAATTTGGCCTTTGAAAGCTTATTTCCAGTTCCCTTGTCGTAATTGTAGAGCTTTGTGTGCAACCGTATGCAGTAGAGGTAAGATCGGGCCAAAAAAATCCAGCCCGACCCGGCCCGCGGGTATTAAAGCCCAAGCCCGACCAATTAACTTGATTTGCACGCCTGAGCCCGAAGAAAACCCGAAATGTCCTATTTTATTTGTGAGGACTCGGGAGGAGGAGGTGTGATTTATGAGAACAAATTAAAGCCTGTCTTTTGTAACGAAATCTAAGTTAAACAAGACTGTATAAACATTTACATCTTTTATATTTCTGTTTCTGCAGAGAGTACATTAACCGGCAATTTTCCATCATTGATGGATTTTTTTAAGAGTTGACGGGAAAAATTTAAGGCCGTCCGTCATTTTGACGGGTTGAAAATTGGGCCATAAACCACAGCAGCAGTACGTACTTAAGAATCGAGCGCGGCACTTTAAGCGAGAGAAGCAGCGAGACAAAGAAGAACAATAATGGGTGGATAATAGACAGAGACAGAAAGGAGTTCTTTGAATTGTCATTGCAAGAGTTTAGTACAGTACGTGTTGTGATGAGGCGACTTCCGTTTTTTTTGCGAACCACGGTCTCTCGTGGCCAAAACTATTCACGGCCTCGAAACGCCTCAGTGCACTGTGATGTTTGGGTAGCAACATCACAGTCAGTTGTGACAAGATACTGATTTTCTCACGGTGTTTCTTGCGCATCATGGCCCCACACTACTAGCTCTGACACTGACAGGGCATTCTGCATTCATCCAGATATCTACGTACAAGTTTCAACACTTTATGAAAATTTCATGGCCTGCAATTTTTAGTTCAATTTATCCCATGGTATTTTTGGCAGATTTCTCAACGTTAAAATAATCTCCATATTTTTAATGAACATGATAATACATTTGCACAACAAAATAACTTTGAAACACAGAATAAGAGGCCAGACAAAGAGAGATCTGGATGCGCATTTGCTTATTTACACGGAGAAATACTGCAGCCCACTAGGCTTTAAATAGAATGCAAATCAAATAAATGGGAAAAGATATATGAAATTGTTATTTCGATAGTTTTGTTTGAACAGAATTTTACATAAAGGTTTCAATTTTCGTTATCTGTAATTTGGTCTGAAAATGGAAAATCTAATGAAATGATCGAAGAGCAAGAACACAGAAATACAATAAATCGGCATAAATAAACCAGATAAATAAATAAAGAATCACGTTCTTTATTTTAATGATTTGCATCGGAACACACAAAAAACAACCTGCTTTAAGAAGCATTGAAACAAAATAAATAGGAATTAAAAAAAAAATCACAGTAAAATCAAGCCTGCTGTAAAGAGTAATTTAACATAATATATAAATAAGCAAGTTGACCCAACATTGATCAGTTCTTAGGCCAGACTTTTGAAACGTTTGCCATGAACTACTGAAAATGGTCTAAGGTCCTGACAGCAAAAGTCCACACACTTGTCTGTGATGGCCTGCTTAGCGCGAAGAGGGGCGTTTTTTTGAAACAAGTGATAATATAGATGTTTGACGATCATCAATTTTGCCAGTACAGCTGTTTAAATGCCTGCTCAGCTTCGAGGTGCCAGTCTTTTTGCTCTCATATGAAAGCAAAGCGCCACATTGACTTCATTCGGCGAAGCCAACGCAAGGTTCTGTAGCATTTTCAACAATCAATTTGAAGCTTTTCCACAACTCACTCTTTCCGGTGCGTGTTTGTTTTTTCAGTTCTCCTGTCTTCAGTTTATCCTTAACTTCTTGCTCCTCCATATTGGGCAAAAAAAGATGCAGACTTGCAGAGGGGAAGATTATTAAGAGGGTGGCGTTCACGTGCGCAGAGCATGCTCTGGCTCTGCGGCTCCTGTTTAGTTGTTATATCGCAATTACATGACAGCGCCTTCTCTGTTTTATGCAAATTATTTATTTTAAAACAAGTATTCCTTAGTTGAGTATCCACACATCGTTTTAGTACACATTTTTATAAACATATATTTATTTTTAAAAAGTCAGCGAGAGAGAGAAGCCCGACCCGAAGCAACGATTGACATTTTAGGCCCGACCTGACCCGAAGCTTAAGATCTTGCCTCTGGTGTGCAGCACAGTGTGCCAGCATCTTCATTATTTCTGTTTTTTGCCATCGAGACACGTCGTCCCTACGAGCTTAGCGTCATCATGGGCACCCAGCCCCAAAACAGCGGGTCACATGTCTACCTGTATTCACCTTCATACACGTAACTTGATGCACATTTAAGACAACTGAGATGGTCCTGAATATGGCGGCATGAGAACAACGTCCTAGTAATCAAGAAGGAAGGAGCTAGGAACGTTGCAATTCAGAGACTTGAGATCTGCCCATTGTATGCAGCCAATTCTTTCTTATAAGTCACACTCTACCCTGCTGGTCCCGAGCGTCCATGGATGGAAATGTCCAGTAACCCCCATCCTTTACATATTTTTATTGATTTTGTTTTTTGTTTATTTTATTTACCCTATTCCAGGAGCATACACAGCACACACACCATTGCTGCAGCTTAATTGGCTGTTTTTGGGGGGGGGGGGGGGGGGTTCCCCACATTTCCGATCTCACTCAGTACCTTTACCTAGCAAATGTAAGTGAGCACTTATTATATGTCATTTTGTGTTCTCGATCGACGTGCACATTGTAAAACGCTTGATGAGTACAAGGCCTTGATCTTGTTCATTGATGCCCACTGACAGTGAGTCATCAGCTGCTGCCAATAAATGTGCAACAAACATGAACAAAGAAGAATCGCACAAACATGAACCACCATCAGTATGAGATTTTCCATCTGTTTGATCCTTTCGACAACATAGGAGTGCCTTTAATAATGTTTGGGCATGTTTTCAAGGGAGGCATAACATTTACTGCATTAATCCACATACTGTGTGCTGTATGTAATACGATGCTGAGCAAAAGTGCACGTGAGCGTATGTGCTCATAGTTTCATGGTTCAACTGCATGTGGGCTTTGAGGCGATTGATTCACTGTTGTACTTTGTACCTCTGTCATTGCTGTTACATTTTGTACATTTACACACTTTTCAGACTTGATGGAATTCTTTGGTGAGATGTCTTGTGTTCTCAATATGTAACATAGTTTACAAGGCGCATATTTCTTATGGAGGAGGATTTAAAAGATGCATCTGGTGAAAGCAGAGTACCGGTAAGTTCAGATCAGAAATAACCTTCAAACATTGCTATACCCTTCTGAAATATTATAAATGAATATGTACATACACAGATGTTTTGTAAAGAAATATATTTTTTATTCAAATAATGCATTTGTAAGTTATTGAAAATCTGTCAAATTCACATGTAAATGTCATATATGATTATAAAATGTTTTGTATATTTTTTTTCTTTAGCAGCAATGTACATGACCTTAATTGACAATGACCTTAATTTATATAATAAAATACAAAATCAAGTTCAGCGTTGCTCTTTTTTTTTCTTTCTCATTACAAACATCACTGTGTGAATAATGAAGCTCGCTACTTTGCAACACTTATTAGAATGTAAGCCCTGAGAGAGAACTAAATGTTGCTGCAGTTGCCCATCTTTCTTCATTTTTATGAGTTTTCCTTTTGCTGACCACTGCTCAGTTCAGAATTGATATTACCACTGTCCAAGGGAACCTCCACACACGGTTGCCGGCAACAACATACTGTACCAATAATTCTTTTGAACAATAACGATTTTAACACATTTGCCACATATTCAAACAATTGATGAGTCAGTGATTGTATTCCCACCGTGCATATTTTTTTGCGTGCCTAAGACAACATCGGTCAGTCTTGAAAGTGGAAACTTATTTTGAAAATATGGCGGTGCCACCCTGATTTTAATTTGTTTAAAGCAACAGTGTAATAATTGTGGATTTAAATGACCATTTATTGATTTTTTTTAAGGTGAGAGAACCTTTTGATGTGCTCCTCCGATTCCCCGCTTAAGTTCTTGGTTGCAGAATGCTTTGTGAGATACATTTGGTCCATGTATTCATTTGCAGGACCTCTTCAGTGTGTGAAGAGGTCCTGCATATTAACATATTTAACATTATAAAGGCAATATAAATATAAATTTAACATTTTAAAGGCAGGACCTCTCCATGCCTTTAACTTGGTTCCTCAAGTCATTGTAGTCCACTTGTGATTAAAGAGGTGGCAAGCTACCACACTCAGTCACAGTCTGTCAGCAAATGACGTGGTAGACGTATGCTACATTTACGCTCGACATGCATTTAACCCTTTGGTTCCGTGATCCCATTAAAAAAATATACAGGTATATTTTTTTTAAATAGCAATTCAGAGCATTGCTTTGCCACAAGGTGGTGTGAAGCAGCAACAGGCAACAAGAATGACAGTTGTCATGCGACATGAAGCAGAAAAAAAGCCAAACATCTGAGATTGTTCTACAATTTGCACAACATGATTACATATTGTCATCCTAAAAAACATATATGCATGTCAGTGTTAACCTTATAATGCCATTTGTATCAAATTTGATAACATGCAACTTCATTAAGTAACTCATTCTTTATATTGCATTAAATCATCTGTATCAAATTTGGTACTGCAGGTTTATTAAAATATGATTTTCCCCAAATTATCATTTTCAGATGTAATCTACATAATGCTTATCAATGTGATACGACAAATATCTAAAACAACATATGACAAAAATATTTTGGTGGATTTTGTTATAAGGGTTTTAATGAACATCTCAGTTCCCAAAAATCAGATTTTTCTGGCTATTCCTTGAAGGGTTAGGCATTACAGGGTAAAGACAAAGCATTGTATACTACAGTCATACTAAAAATAATACAGAGTCTAATTTTAACATAATTGCAAACATAGGAACAGACGTGACTGTGCGCCGGACTTGGGATGGGACACGCCCGGGCCTTGTGGACCAAAACTGCACAAAATAGAAGCAACGCTACAAAATCGCATGACAGCCGTGTAGGCAAAGCCAATCGGAGTCCAGCATATCCGATTCAGTAAATGGAAGACAAGCTGCATGTCTACGAGCACCTAATTTTGAATCTGCCCTGCACAACCAGAGAAGAACCAGCAGTTTATCCGGTAAGTAGGCTGTATTTGTGTGAAGGTTAAGGCCTTCACAGGTAGGTTATTCCGATTCAGTACTTTATTGTGTAAAGGCTGAGTGTTATGGTTGTGATTTGTACTCTTTTCTTGTCTTGAGTGTTCTCAAAAAACCAAAATTCCTTCTCAGTCTCTCAGCCAGGGCAATGCAGGAAGGCGGGGCAGAGCTGCTGGAGAGCAGGGCTCATTAAACCACACCTGCAGGCAATCAGATGGCTTCTCAAGCTAGTTCCAAACTCTCTCCCTATACCAGATGATTTTGCCGATACATCTGCTCCAGAAGGGCGGCCCAGTAGTGGAGTGGTTAGCACGTCGACGTCAGAGTGCAGAGGTACCGGGATTCCAGCTCCGGCCTCCCTGTGTGGAGTTTGCATGTTCTCCCTGTGCTTGCGTGCGTTTCTCCAGGTCCTCCGGTTTCCTCCCACATTCCAAAAACATGCATGGCAGGCTGATTGAACACTCCAAATTGTATCTAGGTGTGAGTGTGAGCACGAATGGTTGTTCTTTTCTGTGTGCCCTGCGATTGATTGGCTGGCAACCGGTTCAGGGTGTCCCCCGCCTACCGCCCGAAGATAGCTGGGAGGGTCTCCAGCACCTCCCGCGACCCGAGTGAGGATAAAGAGGTTCGGAAAATGAATGAGTGAATGAATGAATCTGCTCCACATGTGTCTCTGCTCTCCAGTTGTTCTCTAGCTTCCTGTTTCCAATTGAGACTGCCGTGAGTGTTTCACCTTGTGTTTTTTTTTGTGCCGCCAATGGGCTAGCCATTCTAGTGTGTGTACACCAGTAATCCTCAACCAGTGGGCCAGGGCTAAATGGTATGCCCTGAGAGCTCTTCAAGTGTGCGCGGAAATGATCACATTTCAATTAATTGATCAAAAAAATTAACAAATAACCTATCTTTGTTCATCCATCTATGCCAGCAAGTTATTGTGACATAGAGAACAAAATTAGGTTCTATTAGATTGCACAAAGTGTCTCATGAGAGGCAGAATTTGGACCCAGAGGCTGAGATGACACATAATTGGAAAAGTAAAAGTCCTTGTCTACGAAAATACAAATTAACTCGAGAGAGCAGGGCTGGATGCAGAAGACACGGACAGAGAAAAGCTGACACTCAAACTGAGAGAAAGCTCGACAAACTGACAACGTGTCACTGAGTAATCAGAGTTTATATACTGTGAGACATCGAGCCTGACAGAATGAAGGCTCAAAGCATAAAAGGGCCACAGCAATACAAAGTATTGTATCTACTTTTGGTTCGATTAAGGTTCGGACTAACTGGTGTAGACTTCCCCAATGGTGTGGCCATCTTGATCAAAATATTAGATGCACCTCGGATTCTCATTCCTAGTTGTCACCAATATTTTGACCATATTCATGTTCCTAGGCGTGCCTAATGGGGTGGCCTAACTGGCCAAAATATAAGGTACACCCCGGATTCCCATCCTTTGGTGTCCCCAATTGGGAGGCTGTATTGTTGCTGTAATGAGGTAACAGTGTGAAACACTTTGAGTACACGGGGTAGAAAATCACTATACAAGCAACAGCCCGTTTACCATTTACATTTGATGATAGTCCAGGTATGAAGACATTTACGAACTTATTTTTCATTGTCATGGCAGTGCCATCTACTGGCTAAAGGAAATATGTTTTATTCTTTGATGTTTTTCTTCGAGATGGTTAACAAGATTTACCTCATATTTTCTCAGAAGAGTGTTTTAGCCTTCATGATTTTGCCACACAAAGTGTGTGAATTTTTGCAAACCGCTGTTGCCGTGACAATGTGCAGTCTGCCATTAAAACAAAGCTGATTTTGAGTGTTTAAACATGCAAAAATTCGTGAAACTTTGCACACATATCAGGCCTGGCAAAAGCATCAATATGTTATTGGTTGATTGTGCAATTTAAAAAAAAAAGGCTCATCAGCGCCCCCCCAAGAAGTGTTTAACAAAGCACCTCGAGTTGTATGTTTCACCTAGATCAATGACAATCTGGTGGTATATTTAACAGGCCAAGACCTTCAAAAAGTCTCTTGGTGCCATATGTTAGACAAACAGGCCACCATTTTTAATTTACTTTAAAATTTGGAATTGTCTTGACTACAAAGACTGCTGTAACCCACATGATCATGCCTTGTTAATATTTGATAAGTCTAGGCCTGAAGACATCTACCAACTTATTTTTATTGTAGTGGTAGCGAAACCTTCTGTGAAGGAAATATGTTTTTTAATCATCAGATCTTATCAAGGGCAGCCCGGTGATCGAGTGGTTAGCGTGTCAGCCTTACAGTGCAGAGGTGCAGGGTTCGATTCCAGTTCCAGCCTTCTTGTGTGCAGTTTGCATGATCTCCATGTGCCTGTGTGGGTTTTCTCCAGGTACTCCGGTTTCCTCCCACATTCTAAAAACGAGCTTGGCAGGTTAATGGAACACTCTAAATTGTCCCTAGGTGTGAGTGTGGGCGTGGATGGTTGTTAGTCTATGTGTGCCCTGAAATGGGATGGCAACCAGTTCAGGGTAGACCCCACCTACTGCCAGAAGACAGCTGGGATAGGCTTCAACATACCCGCGACCCTTGTGAGAATAAACAGATTAGAAAATGGATGGATGGATTGCTTAGATTAAAATAAAAACCAATGTTCAAACCTTTTCATGCCGATTGAGGGCAGACCAATGACTTCAATAGCCTGTCAGATTCGGGTGCGAACCTATAAGAACGGATCCCACGAATGTAGGATAAATGATAAACAAGAAATGTATTACAGAAAAACAACACCGAAAAAGTACAACAGAAGTCGCTGGCAACAAAGAGCCAGGATGAAACGGTACACGTGAGCTACGATAGTCAAAAACGCTGCAAAAGTGAGTCCCATGCCTCCGCTTCAGACGTCATGCGTCTGTAGGTGTGTTGTGTATGTGCGGGTCTATCGCGGTAGGTTGGTTGAATGAAAAGTAGATCTTCGGTCAAAAAAGGTTGGGCACCCCTGCTCTACAGAATGCACTGCACGAAAAAAAAACACCATTTAATCATGAAGGCTCATCGTGTAATTGTAGCAAACTTAGTCATTTTGAAAAGAGGCTAATATAGCTCATATAGATATCTTTGTCGAAAACACCTCGGCAGTGGCGATGCCATTCAAACAAGGCGCCAAGTACACAAAACGTACTACGTCAGCCTATCATCAATCCCGGTACTTGATTGACAGAGAGGGCAACCAATCAAATGACTGCATCACAGCTCATGCGCAAACAACGGCGCTAAGCGCTAAACTCGTCAGCGAATTACCTCTGATTTTAAGGCAGATGCCAGGTGCCAAATACGTCGATCAGAATTGACCGGGAGCCAGCGAACTGGTCCCGAGTCGACCGCAAGGCATGGGAGGGAAAAAAGATTTGTTTGTTTGTATCGTTAGCGTTCGTTCATTTTCGGCCCGTCCCGACTGTTGCTCATCGTAGTGTGTGTGCATATGGGCACACGCGAGTGCTGTGGTGGGCACCCGCGTGCGTGCGCGCGCGCCTGTGTGTGTGTGTGCGTGTGTGTATGCTTGCACGTGCACGATCGGGTCGTTCGTGGAAAGTTGGTCTCTTCAAAAGTCGATTTTTGGCCAAAAAAGTGTGTGTGTCTGCACGTGCACGCGAGGAAGGGTATGATGCGGCTCTTTGCAGTAACACAGTAAAAAAATTGGCTCTTCGTCTCTGACTGGTTGGCCACCCCTGATATAGATACATGTTGCAGCTCCGAAAAAAGGAGAGCTGTGGTGTTGTTTTTTTAAAACGTACACTTTATTTATGCTTTTAACAGTCTTGACAAACACGTCTGCCAGACTGTGCCTTCTCTCCTCTCGTTTGACTCGAGAGGCATTCAAAGACAGCCTCCGAAAAATGGAAATTAATGATCACTTCAATGACGCTAAGAAAAGCGAAAATAATGCACCAAAGCAGAAAATCATGTGAAGAAATCACAAAATAAATTCTATGGGAGCGTTTGTGAACACAAAACAAAGGAATGAATCACATAAACAATTCTGAGACAGTCCAGTCTCCTACATACATACAGCATGTGTTTCCTTCATTCTAAGTTTTATCAAAGGCTTTTATTTTTTTGCGGCTCCAGACATATTTCTTTTTTGGGTTTTTTTCAACATTTTGGGTTGCCGACCCCTGGCCTAGAAAGTCGAACACTTGGTACTAGGATAGTGAGCAAGTATGAATAATCTGACATTGTGACATCCAGCTTTGAAGTCCTTTTAAAGTCCTTTGATTGCAATGACGGTGCTGTGCCGGAGGGGCTTCATCAAACACACACACACACACACACACACACACACACACACACACACACACACACACACACACGCACGCACACACAAATATATGCATGCATACACCCATCCATATATACATAACTACTGCACATAAGTGTACATAAGGCAACAAGATGACAAAAGAAAAATATTGGCGTGGATTTTATTTTAATGTATAAATCAAAACTTGCCAACAGTGAATTTTTAAAGCAAAGGGCATTTGTTAACTATGGAAGCCCAGTCCTGCCGATAAAAATAGTCATATTTGTGTTGCTTTGTATAACACGTGTTCGACCATTTGCAATTACATTTTGCTTTCACTAAATGTCTTGTTTCCACCACGAAAAAAATAAACTGTAAATCTTGAGCAGGCTTTAAAGCAGATGCCAAAACAACAGATGAACACACATAAGTTTAACCGATCAGACGCCCTGTGATATATTCAGGAAGGCTCAACAATGACAAAGGTAAAGGAGTGTCACCTATAGGTGTTGAATCTTTAAATTAAACAGGAAGCACAGGAATAGAAAAAAAAACTGCATGGAGCCAAAAATGTAACCACCTATTCATATTGTGATATAAGACAAATGAAAACGGAAGCTCTCTTATAAAAAGCCATAACTCTCACTTTAAAAGACAAATAACTAAGGCATAGTGTATGAAGGTCAGTCAATCAGCATCAATGTATCTCACATTTTAACATCTTACATTAAAAAAAAACACTCAAACTTTGTTTGATGTTTTGTTTGACATCATACATCTTTTTGCGTTGATCCCTTGATAGATGACACCTGTGGCCTGGTTATTATTTTTTTTTTTTTGCTTTAATTGAGGTGGATTTTTCTCAGGTTTTGGTCGAATTATTAATTACCTCACGGGCATTTGACTGAATCTCTGTGGAGGTTCCTCAAGTTTTGTAGTATGGTCTGGACACAGGCCTGTGCTCTTCACATCCTACTCCACGTAGCTCGGCCTCATGTGTCACTGCTATTTGAAGAGCATCAAGACTATCAGCTCTGTGGTGAATGGCAGCCCAAACTGGACTTCACGCTGTTTGGTTTGTCAACACAGGCTTGCTTTCGGCAGCCTGTTCAATTGTAAATGTTATGCCAAGCGCTTCAAATCCGACTGAGATCTCATGAATAGGTGAGAGCAATCTCATCACATTTCAGCAAGCAGTGCAAATCTAGCCTGGGTTGATTGACACGCCAATCAGCAGGGAACCGAGCGGGAATATGTTTAACTGCCTGCCCTCGAAGGCATTGTGCTCACGCTTAAGTGGAAACAAGGCAAGAACTCCTTTCACACTTTCAACATTCCGTGAAAAAAGGCTCATCGTGTCAGACGGGGATGTAAAGAAAAGAAAACACTTGACCTGGCAGTTAGAAATTCTAACTCCATATTGCTGGTGCCACATGCCATGTCTTCTGAAGGAACTGAGAACCCTTCAACCCAATCAGTACAATTAGTCGCAAAAGCACAGGGGTATAGTGCTCCCCAGTGGTGGCATGACGTACTGTATGTGTCTCCGCCATGGTGCTAGGATGAATGAAGTGAAAGAAAAATTCTGAGTCGAAACATTATGTAAATAGATGTCTCTTCACTTGAGTGCCTGGATGGTGATTTGAGGTTTCACAACAAAGCCAACCAAATCATTTGAAATAAGGTTGGCAAAGCCTTTTTCGATTGTCTCTCTCTGAATCTCAGGTTTTCATTCCGCAACATTTTCAAAAAATTTAGATTTCCAGCAGAATGCGCTTTTGCATTGCAGCATAACTGGGCACAAACCAAGGTCCTAAAAAGTGGGGTTGGGTGAGGTTGGTTAAGAAAAACCCTCAACAGCTCTGACCTCCTCCCGATCAAACAACATTGGGACAAACTACATGGGAGTTCGTGAGGCAGGATCTCTTGTCCAAAGGGATACAATTTCCACAGAATGAAAGCACAGACTCCTTCCTACTGTTCAGCAGCACATGCGAATGTGAGATCATATTGCGTGAAAATACCCAATGTCATCTAATTGGTTTGAAATGTATTATTTACTCCAAATACGTATCTTTATTCAATCAATGCCAGCTACATATGACACACGGAACAATTAAATCATCTTCCACTCAATGACAGAAGGTCCAGTGACAGTAAACCACAGGGATTTATACAACAGAATGGTACATTTTATGTTCAACTGAACAGAGTTAAAGAGAAAAAGAAAAAAAACAATGTAAATGAATAGAAAGGAGGTCATCATTATCAGTATGAATAGGCCAAAACTTTCTTATATTTTGGTGGCAAGATTTTTCAGCTGTAAAATATGCGCCCAGAGTCAATTAAGACTGAGAAGGACTGATTGTGTATATTTGTTTTGGAGGATTATAAAATAGGTGTAGGCAAGCTGTTTTGGTTGCCCTTGGCTTAAATTGTGCAGCGTGTCACATGTCTTAGTCTGACTTTAAAATGGTTTTAAATGAATCGGCTTTAATAGCCGTACTAAAAAAATAAATTAATAAACACACACACACACACACACACACGCACACACTTGCAGGGGTGCAGTGGAAAAACTAAACTCAAAACTGAAAATGGCAATAAACCAAAGTAACAAACAACCAAAAAGCCATGACGGAAGCACAAAATGACATGACAGCAACACGCACAAAAAGAAAAAAAAATCCGGCCAAGACTGGGAAGTAAATGCAAGCAAACAGACAAGACAACAAGGAACACCTGCACAAGACACAAAGGGTTGAGTGAGCTGATTGGTTAACACAAGGCATCCTACAAGGATGACTACAAGTGGAAACAAAACCAACTGAGGAAGACAAAAAGCATTTGGGGAAACAAAACCAAATGTAATCTAAACAAAAAGAGAAATCATGACAATAGCAACCAATTCAATGCATTCGGGTTTTGATTTTTAACACTAGCATAACATGAAACACTACTCTCGCTTTTGTCCTCTGCAGAAAAGCCTTTGTTAGATTTGGATGCTTGTCATGAATTAGTATGTTTGATATTACGTAGTGTATATTTAACGTGTGGATACATGTATTTGCGTGAACTCAACTTTTCTCAATTCTCTTGTGGTTTTCACTGCATCCCCTTCAGTTAAAATTCCCCAAGGAGAAGCATTAAGACTGGGTTGACCTACATTGCTTCATGTATTTTCAGCAGTATTGTGCCTTTGCTGGCTCTACCTCTCTGTAGAGAAGGTGATGTACTGTCATCCCGTTACATACGATTAGGAATGGACTGTCCCTGGATGGCTACAAAAATCCCCCCCCCCCTCCCATAAGCACCAATAAATAAGTAAATAAATACATAATACAAATAAACTGATTTACTGAGATTCATACTGCATTTTCCTCTTCTGCTATCATCAACAATTGATTGAGCATGGCAGGAAATCAAGATTTCAGAAAGACTTTTTAGAAGCGG
Organism: Hippocampus guttulatus; assembly: GCF_054856545.1. NCBI lineage: Eukaryota > Metazoa > Chordata > Actinopteri > Syngnathiformes > Syngnathidae > Hippocampus > Hippocampus guttulatus. The sequence continues at coordinate 3,848,472 of NC_141266.1, forward strand.
AGTAGGTTACGCATGTTATTTTGACAGCCTGCAGGTAAGGATTACGGAAGAAATAGGCGCTGTGCACTGAGAAAATGCCAAACAAGTTAGTTTAATGGCATTTTAAGACCTCGGTTTGAATATTCCATTGAGCCTAATGAGGTCTACATCCTTTCCGCCTGCAGCGAAAACACTGTCCTCGCTCTATGGAAATGCGCAGGTAGACTTTGCCCTCAGGCTTGCTGACAACACAGGAAGAGCAGAGGAGACTAAAATTGCGGCTTACACAAACCGAGGTGAGACTCGTTTCGACTGCCTTTCGATTATTTGAGTGAAAAAAACAAAGTCAACAGTTTTTTCAGGGGAGGTGTGTGTGTGTGTGGCACGGGGGCTTGAAAATCAGAACAGATACTTTGAGCAATTGTAACATTTTATTGTGTCCAATGTATGCAAGTGACCTTTCGGGAACTCGGATACATGTACTTCCCATTTTAAGATGTTCACAATAGATCACTTCAGGTAAATTTTCTTTAATGTAGTTTGATTTGTTATGATGGTGACATTATCATAAATGCTATGCAGCACTCCACTTTTTTTGAGTCTTGACAATTCACTTGGTACGCCTTCCAGTGATACCAAAAATGTTCAGTTTTGGTCACATGTTTCGGATTCTGGTTATGTACTGCAGTGGTGGAGAGCTGCAGTTTCATGACAGAAACGTGAATGTGTTTCTGTTTTCCCCAACAATGAATGAATATACCTCTCTGTGTAATGCAGTGCAGTACTACCAAGTAGAAACACTTAAACATATTCTTGAATTTTTACTTCCAAGACCAGTTTAATGCAGCTTTGATAGTGGATCTCAATGTTCAGTATTATAATGTACCTATGGAGTTTAAAATTGGTTTAATTTGTCTAAATGACCAAATAAACCCATGTTTGTCATTAATTACTCTCTTTTGTGTCAAATATTTTATTATGACTACCCCCCCCCACCCCCCTGACTGGATGCAAAAAGGAAATCCTGGTTATTGTGTCTCTGTACTCCACCTGAGATCAATGACCCACCGATGTGATTAGCAAATATTCTGTACATATTGGGCATTTTAAAACGCATCCTGAGAGCCATAATCAGGAAGGTGAATACTTATATGGCTCGTTGCGTTTGCATAATGTCTTGTTTTGAAATAAATCTTTAATTTTTCTCTGACATTGGCCCAATCGCCAAAGGAAAATCACCAATGAAAGCACTGACACTATTCCAAATTATGAGTTTATGTCACATGTTCACTACCACGACCGATGTTCTCGTGTGCTTCTGTTGCCCAAAAGTCACTCGGCTTTGAGAAAAATGGATGATGTCAATAGTCGCAGAAATGATTACGATGGACCTTCACCTCCACCCTACAATCCTGACTGTGAGAAGAAATCATACACAGGACAGACGTATCAGGTGGGGTAATTTTTGTATTTATTTTGTTGCACATTTAAGACAAATTTCTATCTTTCTTTTATGTATGGCCTCCCATTGTAAAGATTAATCGTTTCATTACCGGAATGTCGCTGATGGTGTAATGGGACACTCGCCTGACTTGGGATTCAATGTGTGCCCTCTGACTGGCTGGCGACCAGTTCAGGGTGCGATCTGCCTATCTGCCAAAATTAGCTGGGATACCCTCCTGCAACTCCAACCCTATACAGACTAAGTCATGTTGAAATTACATGACATGACAAATGGGCGGAAAAGAGGGCAAGTTATTTTGATAACGACAAAATGTTGACAACCAGGTGACAGCGTTTTGAACAGAGAATTGGCTATCCTGTGTTTGATCATTTAAAATGGGAATCGCAACAAATCCCAAAATGTTACACAATGGCATATAACTGCGAGAGCACTGATGGTGTGCTGGAGCCTATCCCAGCTGTCTTTGGGCAGTAGGCAGGGGACACCCTGAACCGGTTGCCAGCCAATCGCAGGGCACACACAGCCATTCGCACTTGCAATCACATCTGGGGACAATTTAGAGTGTTTAATAAACCTACCGTGTGTGTGTGGGGGGGGGGGGGGGCGAAGAAACCCCACACAGGCAAGGTGAGAACATGCAAACTTCAGACAGGCTCGAACCCAGGAACACTGGACTGTGAGAAGTGCTAACTAGTCACCCTCCGTGCCTCCCATAAACATACAGTGAACTGAAAATATCTGTCATTCATTGCCTTCCATCCATCCATGATCTTCAACAAAAACATCACAATATATTGAAACCGTTGTGCTAAAGGAGCGCAACTTTTGGTCTGGAAGGAGAACGTATGACAGGACCATATGGTTTTGGTTAATAATTGATGACTGGCACAAATCTTAGGTCGGGTACATTTTATAATCAACTGAATTTCTCTGTGAAATAGGACAATATCTTTTGAAATTCAAATACAATCAGTTGAAACTAACTGGTAGCACACAAAAGAAATTATTTTAAACGAAACTGATTTTACTCATCAATGAGCTAGCTGACCTTGGTTACTCCAAACATTGACTCTTTCTTTGCATGCGCTGAAATGTTTCTGTGTACTAGGTGGGGAATGGAGGTATTGCGGTGGTGACTCCACCCTGCAGCTATGAAAACACAGTCTACTCAGAAAGACAAGCAGCTGCTGGGGATGAGCAGCAGTTTGACCAAGCGCCACCAGTCTACTCTACCGGCTTTCAGGAGAGTGTTTTTGCAGATTCTACTATACGAAGAGGTAAGCATGAGTAGCATGTAAAAAGAAGCACCGTTGTTTTAGTTTGACTGGACCAACTGTACCTTCAAGAGCTGAAATCAGGACAATGCTGATATTTATGATCTCATTGGCTTTGGAACACCATCCATCTATCCATTTTCTACTCCGCTTATCCTTATTAGGTGAGCTGGAGTCTATTTTGCAGCCATTAAAACATTTTATTTCAATTTAAACATGTCATCACACATGGTCAAAGCTGCATTTGAATATATCATGAACGGTCACTGTGCAATCGACCTTTCAGATCAAAAGTTGAGCTTTATAATACGCTGTGTGTGTCATATAGTGAAAAATCTGTGAATGTGTAATTTGTCAGACTTTGGTGTCTTGTGAATCACAGCCCTGGTGGCTGAGGCTAAGATTAAGACAGTATTGTGACCAGAGGCGATTGCTCTAAGACTGCAATGGAAGCTGAGCTTCCCCTAAAATGTCAAAAAAAGTGATCAAATAAATGTGTGTACATACAATTGTGTGGACATGTCATTGACTAAGTATGCGCTACAATGCGCTCAACTTTTGTCCTGAATCAGCTTCTTATTACTGGTTACGACGCGACTCTCTTCTCATTCATTCCCGCAGCTTCACTGTGCTTTAAATTGTGTGGATGCTGAGCGTCGACCGCGCGGACGCTGGGCGTCTAGAGAGTTCAGTGTAGGTTGTCCCAATGCATTGAAACGAGACGAGTCATTGGATAAATGCTGGTTTTGTCCCACCCATCGGACGCTCAACGTCTCTGGGAGTCTATGGACAGTGGGCGTTTAGAGGCTGGCCAGGAATCACCGATCTTCTCTGCATGATGAATGGATGATCTGTCTGAGCTGAATCTCTTTTTGATTGACAGCGAAATGAGCCAATCACCGATCTTATGGTGAAGGCAACCTTCTCATTTTTCTGAAAAGGAACGGAGAGTAGAATTCACGTATAAATAAACGGACACATTTTATGATGTAGTCCGAAATTGAGCTTCCCCTCCAATTAACAAACAACCATTCACATAACATTCACAGCGATGGACAATTTGGAGTCTTCAATTAAGCAGTCTTTACGTTGCAGTTACAAGGGAAGATCGAGATGAGGGAGCTCACCGCACTGCGAGATTCGGCAGAATTAGACCTAGGCCAGTTGTGGTGAAACTTGAAAAATACAAAGACAGAATAAGGATCGTGCGGAGATCAAAATATTAAAAAGGCTCCAACATCTCTAAAAATGAGGATTTAGCAGGTGCCATGCATCAAATAAGAAGAATAATTACCCCCAACATTAAAAGCTGCACGTGACAGAGAGGACAATGCCTACTTGCGGCATGACAAACTAATATTTTACCCTCACACCAGTACTTAATGTACACAACAGGTTCAAGTTCAACACCGTCATGCGGCATGCTGAGAACTGTAAATCAACCACCTGACCAACAAAACTCTTACACTCAACTGCAATAGTAAATCCATATCCTAAAAAAATGGATTTCCAAACCTTTGAATATGCTGACCACGAGACATTCGATCCCGAGACTAAGTTGGACCCAGGCAATCATTTTTTTCCAAAATAATCACAGAATTTCTAATAACAACAAAAAAAAAACTGTCATGCTTCTGTTTGTGACCAACAGGTGGCACTGTAGGGCTCCCCCTGCAGCTACACACCTGTTGGTCGTTATGTAATTAGTTGGATAAAAGGACTCCCGCCCGACCACTCATTGTTGGGTCATTGTTTGTGTTTGTTTGTTTGTTGCTGTCACTGTCACTGTCACTGTCGCTGTTGTTGTTGCTATGCGCATGTGACATGTTTTGTTTTCAGTCTTAGGTTTTGTTTGCTACTTGGTTTCCTGTGATTTGTTGGACTTTATTTGAGTGAGTTTTTGAGTTACTTTCTCCAGTGTATTCCTGTTTGCATTTTTCTTAAATACATTTTGGTCACCCACCCTGCTCCTCCCTGCTTTTTGGGGTCCACGGTCAACGTGACAAATAAATAGAAAATAGAAATGGAAAATAGATGGAAAATAGAAAGGGTGGGATGCGCAATATGCATCTCTTAGATGTCTCTTAGATGTAGTAAAATCGACAGCTCAACATACTCAATGGAGAACGTGATGGAATGTTTAACTATTGAATTACATGTTAAAAAAGCATCACATGCTTGCGTTTATAAATTGCGTTTATAGAACATCAGGATCATGTCTCGACACATTCTATAAAAAACAAATAAAACTGATATGCTTAGCTACCCAAATGATTAAAAAATGTGATTTTAACATTGACCTGTTAAAAATCCAAATGGACATATAAAAAAAAAACTTTATAAATATACTGTAATGTACAGCAACAGTCTTTTCCCAGTAACCTAGTAGAAAAACAGTTGACACAGCCACGTTAATAGACAATTATATATTATAAATAATATTGACCATGAAATACTTTGCAGTTTTTCATAATTATTTTGATTAAAAATAAACTCAACAACTCACATTTCAAAAATAAGACCACAACGTTCCTTCCAGCGAGAAAATCATAACTGGTCCAAGGTCATTCCAAACAAAGACCCAAATATTGCATAAGATGCAGTCCAGTCTACTATGATCTCCTTGAATGATAAGCGTATTCCATTATCTAATGTCAGCAGGAAGTACAAGGGCTTACCGGCAGGTAAGCCACGGATGACAAAAGATTAGAGAACACATGAAAGAGAAAAACATTTCATATAAAACATTTACAAAATTGAGAACTAAAGATGCTGAAATAAAGGACAAGACCTATAAAACTAAATAAGTAAAGTAAATATCACCAGGGGTTAGAGCAGGGGTTGGGAACCTTTTTTACTAAGAGAGCTATAAAAGCAAACTATTTGGAAATATATTTCAGTGAGAGCCATATATATACTGTGTATATATATATATATATATATATATATATATATATATCAGTGGCGGATGCTGGTCTGTCAAGGAGGGGAAGCTCAATTTCGGCCTACATCATAAAATGTGAATTCTACTCTCTGTTCCTTTTCAAGAAAATGATCTGTGACCCTGTCATATCAACAAAGCGTCTTTTCCAGGGTCTTAACTGTGGTGATATAAATCAGTCTGCGAACACACGCAACTACAGTAAAACCCACCAGAAATAAAATATTAATCTGTCGCTAGTCGTTTTCAACAAAGAGAGTGTCGCTTAAATGATAAGAAGTCTCCAGTTCAACTCGGAACAGAATGAGAATTGAAAAATGCTACCACGGAAGCCTACACCAAAAGATCGGTGATTGGCTCATTTTGCTGTCAATCAAAAAGAGATACAGCCTCAGACAGGTCATCCAATCATCATGCAGAAAAGCTCAGCGTCCTGGCCGGCCGATACACGCCCACTGCCCATAGACTCCCAGAGATGCTGAGCGTCCATGGGCGGGACAAAAACCAGCATTTATCCAACGACTCGTCTCCTTTCAATGCATTGGGTCAACCTACCATGAACTTTCTGGACCCCCAGCATCCGCGCTGTTGACGCTCAGCCCCCACACAGTTTAAAGCACAGTGAAGCTACAGGAATGAATGAGAAGAGAGTCGCGTCGTAACTAGTAATAAAAAGCTGATTCGGAACAAAAGTTGAGCGCGTTGCAGCGCATATTAATCAATGACATGTACACACATATATTTGATCACTTATCTTTTGACGTTTTCGGGGAAGCTGAATGGAGTCTTAGAGGCGATTGCTCTAAGACTGCAACCTGATCACAACTTGTCACCAAACATGCATGTTTTTGGAAAGTGAGAGGAAGCCAGAATACCCAAACAATACCCACGCAAGCACATGCAGAGCATAAAGTCCTCCTAAATTAAGTTAAAAGTAGAAATGCTTCACCGATCATTGCTGTAATCTATCTCAGCTCTTCACCTCCCACACATACAAATCTTTTGAAATATAACACTGGTTGGTCAGATGCAGAACAAAGTTATGTAGCACTTATACATTCATTCTATAAACACATGCCAACCTTCTTACTCACACTGATTTGCACATTTCATTAAAGTTTCTGCTTACAGTATCCTCGCACTCTCTTTCTCACCAGCTTTCATAAGGAAAGTCTACCTGACCTTGATGATTCAGCTGCTGGTGACTGTTGGGATCATCTGTGCTTTTCTGTACTGGTGAGGTACCGTTGCCTGATGAAACCTCGCAAGCTTTGAGGTCCTCTGGTTCCGGCCTTTTAGTCATTACAAAAGTCAGGTCATGCACATGCAGGAAGGCATCTTCTCAGTTTTACGGCCTCTGTGTATGAACAGCGTGTCAGAGAACCTCCAGGGAATGTTCATGTTTTTAAAACTAGGCTCAAGATCCGCCTTTTTGATCTGGCTTTGAACGAATATTTATCTTCTTTCTTAACTTTTTAAAAAGTTTTTAACTAATATTTATTTATTTACTTTTACTTATTTTTGTACTTTCAGTCTTTCATTAGGATGTCTTTTTACATTGCTCTTACATTTTAATCTGTCATGTATTTATTTGTTTAGAATAAATTCTTTAGAGCTCTTTCATGTTGATAATTTTTCATGTTTTTTATTGATTATTGATATTTTAGCGAGTGATATATGCGCCGGGTGTTTCCCTAGAGGGAGCCCTCCAAATCAGAATACAGTAACACATATTGTGCAGTATTTAATTTAAAAAGAAATAGAAATCTAAGTTAACCCCAATTTTATTGTAATATAGGTTTTTCAGCAGTGCAATTAGGTTCAATAACAATCCCAGTTAAAATTACGGTCTTACCATTATTACCTTTTTATATTTTTATCTGACTATTTAATTCACCCTAAACTTGTCTGCTGGGATATCATTAAGCCTACCAAAAAGTAAAATAGTTTTTCACTTTTAAGTAAGTCCACATCATTTCCTTGTCCGTCTCCTCACGTTTCATGTAATATGGTACGAAATAGAACCAGAGTGGGAAACAAGTTGACGGTTGCAAATTTGGGGGGGGGATATTGTATTGCTTTGATTAATTACTAAATAATCTTGGATCTGCACCTTTTACTTGTGCATCATAATTTATTTATTTTTTCTTGACCCATGTCACAACCTTCCACAGGGATATTGGTTAAGAAGCTTTTTGAAGTAAACAGATGAGGCAAGTTGGTAGAGTGCAAAATAGAAAGTCTCCCTATATGTTTGCTTGCAGTTGTTATTGAGCTTTATGTGTTGCATAATGGATACAGTGCAATGCTGCAATAGTAATTTCTTTTCATAAATTGCATTCAGCTCCCATGTGCATGATGCTCTGTCCTCTGTTAATATTTAATGCGATGATTCTAGCGTCTCTGTCAAAGAAATAGCAACTCTATTAAACGCAGCATTCATCTCCCATTTTTCTTCTCCAAATAACAGGGATTCTCTAAAGGAATGGACGTGGACCAACAACTGGTTCTCCTATGCCATGATGTAAGCCATCAAAAAAACATTTATTCAGATTGTTTGAACATGTTAGATACCGACATTTCTCTTGTTGGTACGTCAAATAAATGAAAATGTTGCTCATAAAAACCACACAAGTAAATCAGAGTTGTCAGGGCACTGAGTTCAGTAGATGAAAATGCTGGCTCCACTGTGAATAAATCACACCTTGTGTAAAGTCATGCTTAACGTTAGTGCTATTTCGTTTGTATTTTTTGGCTCTTTGTACTCGCTTCATTTGCTGTTTACAATACTGTAGCCCCAATATTGCGTTTGAAATAGGGCGACGGTGACCGTACTCATTGTGGTCTTGTCCTGCTGTGACAACATTCGCCGTCGGGTCCCCCTCAATTTCATCACCCTGGGTTTGTTTGTGAGTGGCACACAGGCAGCCATTAAATCAAAGCCTCACCTCACCTGCTTTCGTTTACTGGCTGTTTTTTCCTCTTATTTACATGTTTTTCTCTTTCTCTCCCTCCACATTTGTGACAGACTATTGCAGAGGGCTTGATGCTGGGATCAGTCACAGTGTGAGTACCTGCATTTGTTCTCCAGCCTCGTGCTGGTCTTTCTGCAAATCTTCTCGGTACTGCGCAAATGTGATCTATCTACTTTACACCTACCAAACCGGGATATCGACCTAAGGCTTACCTATATAAAGAAATACAGTTCAAAAACCTGAGATTTAAAAACAAAACAAAAACATACCCGGCCGCCTGTCCTACCCTCCATTCATCTTCTTTCCTCCCTACTTGCTTAATACACAAAGCATGTAAAAATGCCAGGGAAAGTACTTTCAGAATAAAGAAACACATGGTTCAAAGACAGAATGTGATGTATGAGTGATTTGATGCACAGTTTCAGTTGAAGGCTTACTGTGAATAATGCATTGCAATCATCATATTCATGGAAGTCTGTCGTAAGGGAAACTAATATAAAATGAGGCTGAGCATTACATCATGTTGCATGTCTTGTGGGCGCCATCTCTAGCCGAGACACAAAGGAAATAATATCACATTTTTATGCGACAAGCATGCAGGACTGAGGCCTTCTGTCAATGCTTCTCAGTTCTGAAACTATGGGGGTGTCCCTCAAACTATAGTCACCTTTTGTTTCATTTGGCTATCTGCAGGTTCTTCTCAGCTGAACCTGTTCTGTGGGCCGTGGGTGCGACAGCGTTTGTGTCCTTCTCGCTGAGTGTATTTGCAATGCAGTCAAAGGTGAGGTGCATCACACACTCATTTTCACTTGGCAGCAGCAGGTCTGTCATCATAAAACCGCAGTGACTTGGCTCCGGGATAAGTGGGATAAGATATGGCAGTTAAAGGTGATAAACTGAGCAACTGAGCATCAGCAAAGCTTCAAACCTCAATGAGCTCTCTCCCCTGGCAATAGAATTATTACTGTTAAAATCAGTGCATTCGTCAATCAGGTGTCATCCTTGTTCCTGGCACAACGCAATCCCCCAGTGACCCTGAAAAAGACTAATCTACAATACCTGCTGCAACCCCACCCCTTATTTATTTATGTATTTATTTATTGGTGGGTTCATGTTACGAAGGTTACTTTTCAACTACGTGGTAAAGTTCAGCCCAGTTAGCCGCCTTAGAGTTTAAGGTGGAAAATCCTGATCTGGATTGTAAAATGTAAGTGTGACATGATGTGCAGTACCGCAGGGACCGCGATCGACCCGTTACCCTGCACATGCACGCACATACACACGCATGCATGATGAGCAACAGCCTGTTAACTATTGTAGCTCACGCGTTCCGTTTTAAAATGCTTTTCTCGGCCCTCCAGATTCCCATTCTTTGTCCGTGCCATCTGTGAATTGTATATGAAACACACTCTGAATGAGAATAATTATAACGATAAAAGATACAGCGCAACAGCTCTGTTCACAAGCAGCAATTGCAGACTGCTGAACACTAAGAACTTCCGGTGACGCAGGTCACGTGCCACCGTACGTTAAAGATGACCTGTTTTTTTTTTTTTTGTAATACTTTTTGTGAAAGTGAGACGGATAGGATGATTAGGGTGCAGTGTGCATTAACACAAAAAAAATATATAATACTAACACACACTGAGACACACAAATGTTTGTTTGATTTCTTTCCTCCTCGCAACCCCTCGTGATCGACTTGGGACCAGTCCGAGAGCTACCGGTCGATCACGACCGATGTAACCGGCACCCCTGCAGTACTGTATTATGTGTGCAAGTAGTGACATAATATCTGTAGGATGCAGCGTGACCTGCCAATAAATTAAAAGTAGGCATGTTAGACATGGATAATGTCAGCAGTGTTCTAAGTAATGCTTGAATCCTCACTATTCCACAGATTAATAGGCACCAAATCAAGTTTAATAGGCATGTAACAGATTAACTATGATAGATCTTGTTACTTTTTTGTGAGTTTTGTTTTACACTTTATATTCATCTTGCACTTGCAGGTCGGGTAATCATGGATAGTGATTCTCCTGTGGTAGCTGCCATCTTTTTCTGTCTCTCTGAATAGGGCAGGCAGGCTAAATTGCTGCCTCCCTTCCTCTGTGTCAGTGTTGCATCTGGTTGATTAATTATCCAGGATCATTATACCCATAATTGTGAGTAGTTTCACGTGTTGAACTGCAATGTGTCCTCATCACTCAGTAATCCGGGATGCCTTGCAGCCTGGCTGTAATGTTCGATGACCTTGAGTGGCCTTTATTGTGGTAATGAGCATAAATGAAAGATGTTCTGCCAACAGTGCTGTGTATTTTTCAAGGCTGGTGACTTTCTCCCTCTCTCTCTCTCTCTCTCTCTCTCTCTCTCTCGCTCTCTCTCTTCCCCCGCCTCTCTCTCTCTGTCTGTCGGTCTGTCTGTCTTTCTCTCTGTGTCACTAGTATGACTTCACCATGGCAAGTGGAAGCCTGTGGGTGTTTGGCTGGACTCTCTTTTCCTTTGGACTGCTTTGTGCAATCTTTCGATCGCAGGTAAATGATGCAGGCATGTTTGCATCCATGATAGCAGTGAGACACTTCTGGAATAAACAGACAAAACAACAAAAGCTGCATTGATCTCTCACAAAACATCCTATAGGATACATAGCAGTTTACTCAACAGCAACAGCACATTCCTTTGCATCAGGCCAGCTATTTATAATTACAATTGGCATTGATAGCCATTTTTCATCAGGCAAATGATCTGGAGCCAAAACTCCAGATAGAAGGACTTGTACTGAGACACAGCTGTAGAACATTTTTTTGCAATATTTGTATTCTTGCAGTTAAGAATTCCTCTGACAATTTTGTCTTTGAACAGTTTGCTTACATTGCCTATGCCTGCCTGGGCACCTTGCTGTTTTCCTTGGTGAGTACTCTGCACCTGTCAGGAATGAAATAAGCTCCCCAACATTGACCTTTCCAAGTGAACTAAATAACCATCAAATAGAGATTGATGTCACCAGTGTGAATGAGATGCAAAATTTGATCCAAGGGCCAAGTTGCATACCTCCATTTCCAGTTTGAGTAGCAAACAGATGGACTCTGATTTCCTTGTGTCCTTTTATTTCAGTCATACACCTCTTAACAATGGGGGGTTTAATTTTGCTGCCATCTCTTTGCAATTGCACTGCTGACAGAACCGAACAGGCTTACTTTCAGCTGTGCAACATCCATTTTTCCGATGCGCTTTATCCTCACAAGGGTTGCGGGAGGTGGCGTGCTGGAGCCTATCCCAGCCGTCTTCGGGGCAGTAGGTGGGAGACACCCTGAACCGGTTGCCAGCCAATCGCAGGGCACACAGAGACGAACAACCAACCACGCTCACGCTCACACTCACACATGGGGACAATTTTTTGAGTGTTCAGTCAGCCTGCCATGCATGTTTTTGGAATGTGGGGAGAATGGGGAGAACATTCAAACTCCACACAGGGGAGGCCGAAGCTGGAATTGAACCTGGTACCTCTGCACTGTGAGGTCGACACCCTAACCAATGGACCACCAGGCCGGCCCTGTGCAACATCAACTATGACTATTAGACCTCCGCTCGAACTACTGCTCTGTTTGTTTCTTTCCAACTGTTTCCCCTTGCCGGCACAATATCTCTTTAATCACACAAACGAGCTGTCATCACTGCTGCTGTTGAAGCACATTCTCTCTCTCTCTATCTCTGCAGTACCTGGTGTTTGATACCCAGCTCATCGTGGGTGGGAAACACAGAAAATATGAGGTCTCTCCTGAGGAGTATGTGTTTGCTGCTCTCAGCCTCTACCTGGACATTGTTGTCTTGTTCCTTTTCTTGCTAAAATTTATCAATCTCTGCCGCTGATAGCTAGCTTTCCTGACGTTGCCTTTGCATAAACTAAACTAATACTCAATGTTTATGCTCAAGCATATACCAGGGGTGTCAAACTCTTTTTTGCTGCGGGCCACATTGTAGTTATGGTTTCCCTTGGAGGGCCGTTATGAATTTTGGGAAACCGTATAAATGTTTAAACCCCTCCACATATTACATACACAGTGCAAAACAAATTGATGAATAACTTAAAATCAGAAATCAAGAATAATGACTGTTATTGTGGATTACATATGACAATTTGAAATTTTGGTTCAGACTTTAGCAAGCATCATGGAACTTGACATGCTTGATTTGCTTTCGCGGGCCACATAAAATGATGTTGCTGGCCAGATCTGGCCCTCGGGCCTTGACTTTGACACCTGTGGCATATACGAAGGGCACATATTCTGTGCCTTTTGTGCTATTTTTTTTTCCTGTGTCCACTATCGATCCTGAAATTATGCTTATTTCCTTATTGTGAGACTAATAAAGGTTATCTTAGTTTAGCCTGTCTTGCATCAAAGTTCATATCAAAGAAGGTCCCAGGTCCTCAAGGTCACTCTTTATCTGCAGGGAGCTCTGTGGCAATCCACAATGATGATATTACCTTTGGAACTTATTGTAAAGCACCAAACTGTTTTAACTTCTAACTAGTTTATGTTTGCTGTAGTTTTGCCATTTGCAAGTTAGATCAATGGTGCATTTGCAAAACTAAGACAGGAAACAAAACATGACAGAAGCACACATATGCTCACATATTCACAGCTCACAATGACCCAACAAAGACTAACAGAACTCAGGGAACTAAATACAAGCAAAGTGACGAGACAACGAGAAACACCTGGACAAGACAAAGGGTTGAGAGAGCTAATTGGTTCAACACAAGGGACACTAGTGACGAGAACAGGTCGGGACAAAAAGGGCACATGAGGAAACAAAACCAACTGTAACAGAAACATAACAGTACCCCTCCCTCAAGGGCCGGATCCCAGATGTCCCAAAGTCACCCAGTGGCTTGACTCGGCGGAAACAGGGCGGGCGGGAGGGCGGGACGCAACCCTTGCCTTGCCGGGGAAAGGAACTCAGGGCGACGGCAACCCTTGCCTCGCAGGGAACAGGGACGGAGGGCAACGCAACCCTTGCCTCGCCGGAAACAGGAAACGGAGGCAGTGGGACCAGGCATCTGGTCCTGCGGGCATACACACAGGAGAAAAAACACTAAGTCGGAGTATTCAAAAAATGCCTGGAAATCACAAGTAGTGATGGGACGAAATGGGTCGAGGCTCCGAAGCTTGTGTCGAGTAATGGGAGGGGCGTTTCCACAAAGCTTGTATCGAGGCGCACTTCATTTCGGCAAAACCCGGAAATGATGACGTGTGAAGCCTCGCTGGCCGGCTGATTTGCATTGACGCTTTGTAAGTGGTCCGACGCATTGCAAACACAGTACAGACTACGGTATAAATAGGTTGCAAAACACAATGGCGTTATCTCACATTTTGTGGATTTCGGCCTCCTGGACTTGTTACACCTGTGCGCAACAGTGCAACGAGTGCAATCTTTTTTGAGCCTTGTCCGTTGCTTGCGATGGAACCTGCGTGAAAAAGGCGATCCTCCCCTGTATGGGAAAATTTTGATTTGATTGCTTCCAATAAGGTAAGGGAGAAAAACTACGTAAATATAAATGTGACAATGCAGCTTTTCGCTTGTTCTTGTTTGTCTAACTATTGTTATTGCACAGGTGAAGTGTCTGTTGTGTGCAAGGGAACTTGTATACAACAATAACACCTCATCTATGTTGAGGCATTATAGAGCCTTGCATGAGAGCAAGGAGAGCCATGAAACTGGGCCATGCCTACCCAAATTTATATAAACTGGCACTCGCATTTCTCTGCACCCCAGCTTCATCCGTGCCTTGTGAAAGAATATTTTCTAAAGCTGGTGAAATATTGTCGAAAAAAAGAAACCGTTTAAAGCCAGCCATTGTGGGAAAACTATTATTTCTAAATGAAAATGAATAACAAATTATCCTTAGCATTTGTTGTATTTTGTTCACATACTAAATTACTAACACAAGAACAGACTTGACAACTTCATATATAAACATATGCTATTAAGTGAAAATCAATATGGCTTCAGAGAAAAACGGACCACCTTAATGGCAGCAATGGAGTTTGTGGAAGCATTAGCTACTAATATAGATAATAAAGAATTCACGGTCGGGATTTTTCTAGATCTAAAAAAAGCTTTTGATACAATAGACCATACTATATTATTGAATAAATTAGAGGGATATGGTATCAGAGGCACAGCATATAAATGGATTGAAAGTTATTTAGAAAACAGATATCAGTATGTGCAGTTCAAAAACAAAAAATCCAACTTACTGAAGATTATCCATGGAGTGCTTCAGGGGTCAGTGCTTGGACCAAAACTATTCATTTTATATATAAATGATATCTGTAGTGTGTCAAAACGATTCAAATGCGTCCTATTCGCAGATGACACAACCTTTTACTGCTCTGGAAAAAATATGAAACAACTCCTGAAAACTGTGGAAAATGAATTGACTAAATTAAAAAACTGGTTCGACAGAAATAAACTATCTTTAAATTTAACAAAAACTAAGTTAGTTGTTTTTGGCACGAGACCAATCAAAGACCAAGTTAAAATAAAGATAAATTCAATTGAAATAGAACGAGTCTATGAAAATAAGTTTCTTGGACGAGTAATAGATACAAAACTACCCTGGAAGCCACACATAGAAAACATTAAAAGAAAAATATCCAAAACTATCGGGATACTCCACAAAACTAAGGATGTGTTGAATAAGAGCTCCTTGTATACATTATATTACTCATTATTACTCCCATATATGACCTACTGTGTAGAAATATGGGGGAAAGCCTGTAAAACAAACACACTCCCTGTTTTAAAACTACAAAAAAAGCAATCAGAATAATCAATAGGTCTAAATATATAGAACCCACAAATCCAATATTCATCAAATTAAACAATGAAATTCTACGACCTGGTTGACTTCAAAATCACCCAATTAATGTATAAAGCACATAACAATCTCCTTTGCCAAAATATCCAGCAGCTTTTTGAAATTAGAGAGAGCTGTTATAATCTAAGGGGTACTAATCAATACAAAAAATCCAGAACAAGAACAAACATCAAGCAAAGGTGTGTATCAGTAATAGGTGTCAATCTGTGGAATAAGCTTGAAACGGACCTGAAAATGATTAAATCATTGGAGGAGTTCAAAAACAAATTCAAAAGATTAGTACAAAAAAACTACATGAATCAGAATTAAGAAGATAAATTTGATATACTTATAAAATATAGTAATACAACTGTTTGTTCTTGTTTTGGATTTTGATCAACTTATCAATTGTATTCAAGAAATGCTAATTATAATGAATATGAGAAAATTGAAATAAAAAAAGAGAAAGAATAACTATATATATACAAACCAAAAGGTGTATAAATAGAAAAGTATAGTATACATAAGGGTAAAAGTATTTGATGATATGTAGATTTTTCTTTTTCTTCTTTGTTTTGAAAGATGATCAATTCAAATTGCTACATAATAAGGGGTAGGACTAGATAAGTTATTTACTTCTTCCTACTCCTTTGAGCATACAACTGTGATGATGTGTGTTTTTTCTTTTATCTACTATCAAATTTTCCTTTCCCAATTTTTGTTTGACTTTTGTCAACCTGTTATTGTATGTAATATATATGCTCAATAAACAGACAAACAAACAAACAAACAAACAAACAAACAAACAAACATTCATATCTTTCTTAGGCAAATAGCCATTGAATTCTTAACACTGTTGACCTGTTGGGCTTCTGGACCACTTGATGACGCCATAGAGTATAATGCACCATGAAGCTTTGCTACATGTGCAAACCAATTGGCTGCAAAGCTTCATTGCTTCATGGGGCTTCATTTGGCCATCACTAATCACAAGGAACAAACAAAACTAAGACAGGAAACAAAACATGACAGGAGCACACATATGCTCACATACTCACAGCTCACAATGACCCAACAAAGACTGACAGAACTCAGGGAACTAAATACTAGCAAAGTGACGAGACAAGGAGAAACACCTGGACAAGACACAAAGGGTTGAGGGAGCTGATTGGTTAAACACAAGGGACACTGATGACGAGAACAGGTGGGGACAAAAAGGGCACATGAGGAAACAAAACCAACGGTAACCAGACAGAAACATAACAATGAGCCATCAATCGCTGTATGCAAAGTGGCGTCGATGCTAAATAGCTGTTAGCCGGCAAATGCATGAGGTAGAAGTAAACTATAAGCAAAACAATGGCAAATAAAATAGCATTATCTAGTCAAATAAGTCATCAAAACGTTGCTTTTTATTTAGACTTGATCCTATTTTTGTTATGAGTGAATTAAGCAAGTTTATGGATATGGGTTACTAAGGCTGGGCAATGGTTCAATTTCACAAACTATCGCAATAGACACCTGACCAATATCAGTAGAAATTGCACTCAAGCTAATATCGATTAAAAAACTCAGGAAACAAACACCGACCCCATCATTCTGAGTGCTGTTGGCAGAGGCTACAGTATGTCTTTGGATTTGTGCCACAATTATAACTTAATATGGATCACAAAAGCGGCTTTTACGACCAAATATTATGAATGGTACTTTTCTTCTTGGTAGTTGGGATTTATTGATTTTTTTATTATTAATCAATTCAATTCTTGTTCTTACTTTAAATGTGTAAAACAAATCCTGAATAATATAAAATGCGCATTGTGACTCACTCAGCCCTACAAAGCACATTATCTTTATAAAGTAGTTCCTTAATCTTTAAATGAATCAATTAATTTGACCTTTTCATAATTCTTCAAAACTCTTATTTGAGGTTAAAAATTACATTTTAAAATAAAATTACCTAAATTCAGCCTTTTTCCTCTAGGTCTTTATTTTGAAGAGTAAAGAAGAAAAAAAAGAATAGTCAATACATTGACTGATATGTAATACTTATATGCCAATCCAGCCCTGAATCTATCACACAAGCCCAGTTTATCACATATTTAATGACAGATTATTTTTCAGTCACATCCCAGACAGCAAGCTACAAGTTATTGAAAGTACTGCATGTACAGTCAGTGCTATTTTTCCAACAATAAACACTGAAATGTGACTCTTGACTTTACATCATGTTGCACTATTTTCAAAATTGAAAGATTCTGAATTTTTAAGATTTTTTTTCAATATTCTGATCAAAGGAAACACCCGTCCTTATTGTGGTGGAGGGGTTTGCGTGTCCCAATGATCCTAGGAGCCAAATTGTCTGGGGTTTTATACCCCTGGCAGGGTCACCCATGGCAAATAGGTCGAACCAAGACAGACCAAGGACAGCTCAGAGAGTCCTCATGATGAATAAAAAAAAAAAGAATCCAGGAGGAAGGCTACCCTCTCGTCCAATGTACGGGGGCTAAACCAGAGGGCAATAAGTATGCCCATAGCTGCTTTGCGTTTCTCACCGTAGGCAAGAGTGGAAAACAGTCCAACCCCTCTCGAGAGGACTGGTACCAAAGTCGAAGCTGTGTGTGGGGCCTAGTCCGACTATATCTAGTCAAAACTTCTCTTCCTCGCACAGTAGCTCAAGCTCTTTCCCCGTCACAGAGGTGACAATCCAATTCCCTAGAGCCAGCTTTTGTAGCTGGGGACCTGACCGCCAAGTCCGCACCTTTGGCCGCCGTCCAGCTCACTATGCGCCTGACCCCTGTGGACCCTCCTGCAGGTGGTGAGCCCATGGGAAGGGGACCCACATTGTCCTTTCGGACTGAGAACGGCCGGCCCCCATGGGTGCAGGCCTGGCTACCAGACGCTCAGCTTTCACCCCACTTCCAGGCAGGTCTACAGAGGGAGGCTCCGGTAACCCGCTTCCAGACAAGGGGTGTTTTTAGGTGAGCGGAGAGGTCCTGACTGTTAGTTCTTATGCACCAAATTGCAGTTCAGAGTACCGACCCTTTTTGGAGTCCTGGGAAGGAAAATCTGGAGAGTGTTCTGGAGACTCCGATGTTTTGCTGGGTGACTTCAATGCTCACGTGGGCAATGGCAATGAGACCTGGAGGGGTGTGAATGGGAGGAATGGCCCCCCTGATCAGAACCAGAGTGTGTTTTTTTACTGGACGTCTGTGCTCATTAAGGATTGTCCATAACGAATACAATGTTCAAATATAGGGTGTCACTATGTGGACTTGGCACCAGGACACCCTTGGCTGCAGTTCGATAAGGGTGCATGGGATTTCGCTCAACCAGTCTTCGCGTGCTTTGTAGACTTGGAGAAGGTATTCGACCGTGGACCCCGCTGGATCTTGTGGAGGGTGCTCTAGGAGTATGGGTTATCAGATGACCTAATAGGGGCAGTTCGATCCTTGTATGGATACTGTCTGCATTGCCAGCAGTAAGTCGGATTCATTTCCAGTGAGGGTTGGACTCCACCAAGGTTGCTCTTTGTCACTGATTCTGTTCAAAACCTTTATGGACAGAATTTATAACTATAGCCACAGTGTCGACGGTGTGCGGTTCTATGGTCTCAGTATTTCTTTTCCTCTTGCAAATGATGTGTTACTGTTGGCTGCTTTCAGCCATGCTGTTCAACTCTAACTGGAGCAGATTGCAACTGAGTGTGAAGCCAATGGGTTAAAAATCATCCCCTCCAAATCAAAGTCCTCAGTTGGAAAAGGTGGAGTGTGAACCATGGATTCCTTGATCTTAAATTCTCTCGGCTTCTTGATTGCCATGTTCCTCCGGCTAACTGAACACTTGCAATTTGAACTGTGCTTTGTAGGCGTGTCTCTTCATAGGTGTGATTTTGGGATGTTATTTTGCAAAATGCACATACCGGCATTATATACACCTACTGGGGGCATGCCTTTAGCGTCCTCTTTCACGCCCACCCTTCCCCGTTGAACGTCCGCATGCTGTCATCAGTTATCTTTCTTCTATATAAGCAGCGTGTCGGCACAACATCAGTCAGTGAAGCAGAGCGCTCATCGAAGTTACACAACATTCACACATTTTGGGATTTGGTGCGTACGCAATTCACCCACATTATTCGGCATCACGTCTATTTTGGAGAAAATTTATCGGCTATCCAACAACACATGTCCATGGCTAATTACCTCCTCAACTCACACCACCACATGTTACAGCGAGCACACAGGGAAACCTGAACCTGAGAGGATCAGCCCCAGGTTTGTTGTCAGATTTAAAAAAAGAAAGATATTCCAAGGGTTTTACCAAAAAGCAAAGTACCTCAAGGCATCAAATGTATTAACAAATGAGGATTTCGAAGCAGCCATCAGACACAAAAGAACTGATGCCAAAATTGAATGTGACAAATTACAGAGGAGAAATTGCCTGATTACGTTATGATAAACGTAATAATTCATCCCTGTACTAGCAAGCCAAGACAGCAGCAGCATCTGCAGTATCACTAAGCAGCATGTTGAGAGACTAGTTTAACGCCATACCAGAGCAGGAAATCTTAGAAACACCAATGAAACTGCTAATGCACATACTGAAATAATACATCGAATAACCTTTGAATATGTTGAACATAAAATCTTTGATCCTGAAAATAATCTTGAACCAGATGACCACTTCAAAACAAATAATCCTGATTGATGAAGATGAGTATTATACCGATGACCAATGTTTCCTCTAATTTTCCACACGGTGAGCATTCACACAAACTCCCTGAGCATCCCTTGGTGAGCAATATCAGCTGTGCAGATGGTGGTCATAGCAGTATTCACACCTGTCCAAAACCTTAGATTTTAAAAAAGTTACACGATGTAGGTAAGGAACAACAAAATTCACACCACCTATACATCAAAACAGAACAAATCATTGAATAGAAATTTGTGACACAAATGAAATCAGCCCAAGTGTGTTACTTTCATTTTAGCATTCAGGTGATTTTAAGTACAATTAAGTAAGTCTCAATGAAATCTGTAACAATACGGTCCCACGTTGCCCATTCATAGATAATGGAAGACATGTCATTTAATCCATCCATCCATCCTTTTTGTAATCTGCTTATCCTCACTAGTGTCGCGGAAGTGCTGAAGCTTATCCCAGCTGTCTTCAGGCAGTAGGCAGGAGACACCTTGAATTGGTTGTCGGCCAATCGCAAAGAAGAACAAACATTTGTGCTCACAATAACACAGAGGGGCAATTTGGAGTGTTCCATTAACCTTCCATGCATGTTTTGGGAATGTGGAAGGAAACCGGGATACTCTGAGAAATCCCACACACGCATCGGCAGAGCATGCAAATTTCACACAGGAAGGCCAGAGCAGGAATCTAACCCTGCACCTCTGCACTGCAAGGCGGACATGCTAACCAGTTGACCTCTATGCCACCCAGGTGGCGGTCCGCGTGTCATCTGCATCAGTAGTGAATGAATGTTTAAGGGCCGATGTATGTTTCAAACCAAGGGTGGCCAACCAGTCAGAGACAAAGAGCCATTTTTTTACTGTGTTACTGCAAAGAGCCACATACATGTGGGCATCCAGTCCTCGCGCGCACGCGCAAGCACGCATGCACGCACGCACGCGGGTGCCCAACCATGCACTGGCGAACATATGCACGCACGCCACGAAGAGCAACAGCCAGAACGGCCTGAACATGAACGAAAGCTAAAGAAACAAACACACAAATCCCCCCCCCCCCCCCACCCATTTCCGCCTCCCACCCCTTGCGGTCGACTTGGGACCAGTCCGCTGGCTCCCGGTCAAATGCGATCGACGTATTGGGCACCCCTGCCTTGACATCAGAGGTAATTCGCTGACTAGCTTTGCGCTAGCGCCGTTGTTTGCGCATGAGTGGTGATTCAGTCATCTGATTGGTTGCCCTCTATGTCAATCAAGTAAAGGGATTGATGATAGGCTGACGTAGTACATTCTGTGTATTTAGCACCGTTGTTTGAATGGCATTCCCACTGCCGAGGCGTTTTCAACGCTTGTCGTGTGAAAGCCGCAGCATGCGGCTTGTGAGCCACGGGTTGGCCACCACTGCTTCAAATTATCCAACTGCCCTGCGTCAACTGTCGAGACCTTCAAGTTCCTGGGAATCACAGTCTCCCAAGACATGAAGTGGGAGGAACTCCATCCTGAAAAAGGCCCAGCAGAGCATGTACTTCCTGAGGCTGTTGAGGAAACATGGCCTGTCACGGGATTTTGTTGCGAGTTGTTGTCATCCAGTGGTTTGCGTGGTGGACTTCCTGTATTGCCTCAAATGCAAACTGGATGTGAACAGCAGAAGTCATGGCCTCATTGTCTCCCTTCTGTGTATATATTTTCAGATAAATATCTTCATAGACCGTTCAGGGTGCACAAATTACCACGACAGTCGCCCAACAGCTTGGGACCCGTAATACTTGTCGGAATTTTTGTATGAAGTACAGTGTCTTATGTTTATATTTGTATTACTTGGTTGTATGCCAAATATTTAAGAGCACATTTTGTAATGTGGGAGGAAACAGGAGTACCCAGAGAAAACCCACGCAGGCTCCAGGAGAACATGCAAACCCCACACAGGAAGGCCGGAGCTACAGTCGAACCCTGGACTTCTGCACTGTGAGGCCGTTGTGCAAACCAGCTGACCACCGTGCCACCCCTGTGATACGAATGACACATAATAAACACAATAAAGATACATGGGTTGTTTCTTCTTCGTCATACACCACCGTTACAGCTTGTAATGTATCATAAGCAGTCTTAAAGTAAACCTGATATATCAAACAAATTGCTAAAATAGATTTTGTGATCAAAATGTCAACCATTTTTCTTCCACATATTCCCTAAAACAGCTATTCAACAGGGTTCTTCGGGATGCATAACTCAAGACTTCCTAAAAATGTATTTGGTGAAAGCAGGCTGTAGTGAATTTATATCAGCAAAATGGAATATACAATGGCAGATTAATCTCACAGGTAATATCCACGACTTCAGGGGTGTCAAACATACGGCCCGCGGGCTGGAACTGCCCCCCCCCCCCCCAAGGAGGTTCGATCAGGCTCGCAGGATCATTTCAAAGTGAAAATGCATAAAAGACACAGAAGGAATATTTTTAATAAGGTGCAATTCATGGAGTATCCGCTAGGGGACACACTATTTTGATCAGAGTAGAAGACAACATTGTTTTGATCAGAGAAGAAGACAACAGCAGTCTGAGTCTGTCACTGAGACAGACCCAACACAGCAGACAGTATCAAGGACGTGAATACTTTATTCTTTACACATTTAATAGCACTCTCCTTCGTTTGTAAGGTGTAGGCAGGGATTACATTTAGATTTTGTATGTGCATGTGTAAATGGTTGAAAAATTCCTTTATATTCTCGTTTAATCTTAAAGTGCATTACTATATTTTCCAATACCAATTACTTGTTATTGTTTTGTGCCTTCGTTCAATCAGTGGGATCAGTTGCAATGCATATATGTGAATGATAATTTAGTAAATTGCACATTTGTTTAAGGAACTCTAAGGTGCTTCATGAAATGTTTTCTAAAAGATATGTTCATTAAATTTCAACATTTTCCTAATGTTCTTGTGCTTCTTTAGACCAAAACAAAGGGAAGACATATTATTTTGGTTATTTATAGCAGAGTATGGTATCATTTTAATGGTCCGGCCCACTTGACATCTACCAAGGCCGTATGTGGCCCACAATGTGAAATGAGTTTGACACCCCTGCGCTACTTGCTGTGAAATTGTAAAATTTGGCAAGAAATACCTCAACTCGCAAGCGGTCAAGTCAAAGTATATCATATTAAGTCCTGACACTTGAAGAACTTTTACAAGCCACTTAAATATGTCAAAATGATTCAAATGGATCATGCATTAATATAATCACAAGAATGAAACTCAATAACTGAACATATTTAATTGATTTATAGTCACTGCTCCATGTGCCCCATTTTTAGGAGGCCCTTTTGAGATTTGCATATGGAATACATCAGGGGTGCCCATTACGTCGATCGTGATCGACCGGTAGATTGCAGACTGGCGCCAAGTCGATCGTAAGGGGTGTAGAGGAGAATACACCAACCATTTGTGTATCTTTGTGCATGTTAGTAATATTTTTTTTGTGTTTTAATGTACACTGCACTCTAATTATCCTATCAGTCTCATTTTCACAAAAAGTATTAAAAAAATAAAAGCATGTAAATCTTTAACCTACGGTGGTACGTGAACTGTGTCATCGGAAGTTGTTAGCGTTCAGCAGTATGCAATCGCAGCTTGTGATCAGAGCTGTTGCGCTCTCTCTTTTATCATCATAATTCTCATTCAGAGTTTGTTTCGTGTACAATGCACTGAGGGCACGGGCAGAGAATAGGAATCTGGAGGGCCAAGGGAAGCACTTTAAAACGGTGCGTGTGAGCTACGATATTTAACAGACTGCAAAAGTGCGTCGCATGCCTCCGTGTCAGCCTGTTGCTCATCATGGTGCGTGTGCGAGCGCGGTAACGGGTCGATCGCAGGAGGTTGGTTGATCGAAAAGTCGATCTTCGGTCCAAAAAGTCGTCAATATGTTGTAGGCTTTGAGATACCGAAGCTACAAGCAAGCCCCTTCATGCAATGCAGCAGCATGCTCCCCCCCCACCCCCACTCTGTGGTGGGTTGACGGTTTTGTAATGGAGTGTCAGATTTCTTCTAGTCATATGTCTGTGTGAAATGGTATTTCAATGTCATGTTTGCCTCGACATGATATACCTCAATGATGTGTGAAAAATGAACAAAATGATTCTGAAGCAGATGTGAGAGTCAGAACGTATTTTGTAGAGTCATTTCTTAATATCTCCATTTTATATTCAAGAACTGTGCACAATGTTAAAACAAACAAAAAACTTTCAGGGCTTGAGGTGTAAAATACATATAGGTTTGTGTCCTGTTACATGCACTGAGTACGTTAACATAGGTCAACAGCAAGCCAAACTCAAATCTTCATGAGCCAGGAAACCAAGCATCTCGCTCCTTTATTTCAGTCGTCTTGACAGCATACAGAACAACTGTGACATCAGCTCGATGAAAATGTAGAGTGAAACGAGCCCTCATACGGGGGTGATGTGACGTCGGCTCATGGTAGTTATCCAAATCATGGCTGCGCTTTTGAGGTGTGATAACTAAGTCATTTTTGAAGGTTGTTTCACTTTTAACCCCTCAAAATGTTCAGTGGCATCAGGCCTAGCCATACATATATAGTTCGTATTGCTTTTTTCTTCTTTATGAATAACAAAATGAATATTGTGTTATGACTCTATATAAGTAACTCTTAACTCTATATGGCCGATATTGTGTATTGCGTGTATATAGTGGAAAAAAATGTTGTACATTGTAATTAGAACCTTGAAAAAGTTATAAAGTCACAAAAACTATGAAAAATGTTTAAGTAACATACTTAATAACAAACAAAACAACCAGCAACTACTACAAGAACGAAGAACAAACACATTATAACTTTTTTTTTTTAAACAATCTAAATAGGCATAGTGTGTTTGTGGCAGATTGCCTTCTCACATCTGCCACAAAAATTTGAAGCTTGAAATGGCTTCACAGGTCCTCTTCGTACCGCTGCTGCTCCAGCCTGCTGTGCAGCTACACCTGGAGCCCTCTTTGCCCTCCTTGTACATTTTCAGGCTCAGTGAGGGCCATTCCTACCTCACTGAGAAAAGCCTCCTTTGTGAAGTTTTTTCTCATTCCATCTGGGATTGATGGAAATAAAACAAAACAAAAGCATTGAACAAAGAAATGTCAATCATGTGGTAGAAAGAGGCACATGGGCCACCTTTGTGTTCGCCTCCGGGTTGTGTAAGAGGCCTGCAAAACAAAACATCAGATGACAAGACAGCTTTATAGAACACGTGCTGGAGATGATCCCAGACAAAACGTGTGCTTACTTGGTCCAGGTGATCCACTGCACCCTTGCATTTGTTGTAAGCCAAAATAATTTGTGGCTTTTGTTTTGGACCCTCCTCCAGCCATGGTTCACGATGTTTCATCCAAGTAGGACACCGGGGCCATGGTTTTGGTGAATGCAAAACCACTGGACTTCACCTTTCTGTTATGAAGCCGGAGGAGCTGTGGAGGAAGCTCTGGCTCGTTTTTTTCTGATGGTCCCAACCAGTGTTTTTATTTTTACAGCAGCTCAAGAGCCAGCGGGACCGAACAAAAAAGGTTGTCCTTGCTGATTCTGTGCCCCTCCAAAGAGTCACACAGTCTGAGGGCTGTCTACATGCCCATGTTTTTAGTGCGCTCTCCTCCTGGAGTCTTTCAGACATACACCTCCAGCTTCCAGGCATAGGAGGTGTTGACGTCGCATAGCATCCATATTTTGATGCCATACTTCGCTGGCTTGGAGATGTATTGCTTGACCAGCGGCTCATCCACGCAGACATCCCTCCCCAGGTTGAAGCATTTTTGGAGCTGGCTGCTCCATTTGTCCCACAGCTCAGTGACTGGCGACAACTTGTAATGCTGACGAGGCCTGCGCAGTTTGTCATCAAAACGCACGGCGCGGTTGATGTGACAGAACCGCCCGTGCGTCATTGTTTGCGCAAACCTCGGACGCCCCATTTTCACGTCCAAGATGCTCATTGTCGCCTCGTTGTGAGAATGATGCACCCCAGCCAAAATTAGCAGCCCCAAGTAAGCCCGGAATTCACCTTTTGTCAAGTTTGACCAACCTGCTATTGTCCGGCGTCCCTGTAGGTTGGTGTTTTAAAAAATCTGATCCTTCAGTTCATCAGGGGAAAAAAAGGGTGAACGCCGTCTCGGGGATGCTAATTCTGGCTGTTGCAAACAACGTTGCGCCCGGCGAGGGGATGGAAGACGGGACATAATGTCCCACAGCCTCGTAGCTTGGCGCCCAAAACAACTTGTGGTTTTTGGATGGCCAATTGGTTGGTTGCTCGTCATCCTCGCCATCATCTTCCTCGCCGTCGTCCTCCTCAATCTCGTCCATGACGCACTCCTCAGACTCCTCCTCCTCCTCGTACCTATGAGGGGAAAAATCCTCATCAAACTCCTCCTTAGATGTTACGATGGAAGAGTCAGTTGAACGGATCTCATCCATATTTAATATTGCCTGCCGTGCGTCTGCAGTGGAAAAGCATTTTGCCATTTCTGAGTGTTAGTGGTGGAAAAAGGCTTCTAACGAGCCGGCTTGTATTTATAAACTGACTTTGGAATGCACCGATCCAATGGGATACAGTCGTAGGGGAAAAAATTCCACCACAGACCAATCAGCGATTCAAAACAACAAGAAAAGATTATTTTGCATTCATAGCCCTGCCCCTGAGTGTGACAGATGATGTTGATGTACTTTTGGTGCGTTTACGTGCACCAAGTTCCTGTACTCCTCCGACATGTAATTGATGAAATTTCGACCGATGTAAAAGTTGATTTTCAAAAAAATAACACGATTTTCAAAAAAAACGCCCAGCCAATAATGCTCATTGCAATGCATTATATTCGTTTGCACGTGCTGCAATCTGAAACATGCCACACACGCCCAGGGCACTGTACATGCACGTGCACAAATGCACATTGCGCGTTCTATTTTCATACAGACTAGAAAAAAGACTGACGAGCCCATCAATTCAAATGGCCGTACGGACACTCGTAAAACGTGGCTGTTTTGCCTGTGCGCAGCGCGTTCGCGTGACCACACAGCCGGACCATGCATTTATTTTCTCCAAATAACACCGGATTTAAAAAAAAAAAAAAAAAAAAAAACGCCCAGCCAGCAATGCTCTATAAACTGAATTACATTGGTTTGCACGTGCGCGCGCGTGCCACATTCGCGTGTTTATGTACTATGAACACAAGTCGGACTTCTAATGTGGTTGTACGAATGAGCTGAGCCTGACTTGTAGCTCCTTCCAGACGCGTACCACCATACATTGAAACGTGCACAAAATGGCGGATAAGTACTGCTTTGATGTGTTTATTCAGTCCTGTTCTGTGACGCGCACGTAAGATCACATCCATACACACAGATGCACATAGACATCTCTCAACAAATTAGGGCGTTTATTTGATTCTAAATGGTGTTTGCCTGTGACGCAATGGCTGACAGGAGAAATATCTGTTAGGCTCTAGCGCCATCTCGTGGAAAAAAGAGTTAAAAACTAGTGGCACAATTCTCTCTGATCGCTTTCGTGAGTCGTCAGTGATGTGATTTTAGCGGAAATTGCGAGAAATGCATGATAAAACACCAAGTTTACAGTACAGTATATTGAAAATTGGTATTTATAATGGGTGTCAACGTGACAAATTTTGGCATTTTACCGCCACGATGTAATAAATACCAACCGCAATGTTCAAAAATGTCCAGCAAAGTGTTATGTTGAATTTTGACCCTTTTTGACATCCGATGCAAAATTTCAGCTTTGTGGGGTTTTCACTGTTTTTGGCTGTGATGTCCAACTGTCCGACAGTCCAAAATATGTTCAAAATATTGTAAACTCCTGCATAAGGGCTAGAATAAACAGATTCAAAACATGCATTACCGTCTTGTAAATAAATACAACACAAATTGTCTAGTGCCAAACAACAGACATAAATGCAGCTCTCAACGATAATCAAGGCACTTTCGCGATCCTTTCACATGCTAATTAGCTCGTTAGCATTAGCTTAGCGGTATTGCTACTTTCGTACGCAGTGTTCCGAGCCAACAGTTTAAAGGGACGACATTTGAGAGAAAACGATCTCCGAAACAGATTCCTAAATACTGTACCTCTAAAGACAAACAGGCTTACAGTCTTTGCTTTCGAAGGTGTACAGAAAGGGAATACTGTATAACGCAGGAGGACCAGTTAGAACAATCACAGTGAGGTTTTCTGCAGCTCCTCGTCTGACGAAACACGACGTCTGCTACCCACATTGCATTGCGATTACAGTAAATATTCTCTAGTACGGACTCGTGTTTTCGCTGTCCAATTTGTCCTGATAACAGAAATTCATGAGCATGGTACATGTCCTTTATGAACCTGCAAGTATGTTGACAAAATGCACGTGTAACAACACAATCAATAAAATACAAAAATATACTGTCCAAAAACTGTTTATATAACAAAAAAAACTGCAATACAGGTGTATCCCAAAAAAATCACAACAGTAAAATACGTACAGTATTTTAATGTTTATTTTTTTTCTGTCTTGGGAAAAAAATGTGTATTTTGGATTGTTTTGTTGGATGCATTCTTTGGTTTATTTGCCTGCATGTCATACAGTTTTCTTGCTAGTTGCAAGTAACTGTCCCATTGATCACCGATGTCTGATGATTCTTGTGCATACTGAAGGATTTTTGTTGCCATTTGCATTGCTTCCTTGCTGGATGGTGGCTTGTCATCAGGAGTTGAATCGATGCCTTGTTTTTTAAAGTTTCGTAGATTTGCGTCTTTCCGACTGCAAGTGTCTCCTGGATGCTTTTTACTTTGTGTCCAGCCTCGCTCAAATGGATGCATTTCACTCGCTCCGCTACGGTCATTACAGTTCTTCTACGTTTCGATGCCACGATCGACAGGACGCAAGTGAATAAAGTTAAAATCATTCACATTTACAATAAAACGCACGCCAATAAAAAGTCACTTACACGTCGTCGTTTCGGATCTGATGAATGAAAACAGCGAAGCGAACACGTTTCTTCCGTCGTGTCGAGTGGGCATTGCTTTTTAAGCTAGTGTCGTGATCTACGGGACCTAAGTGAATAAAGTTAAAATCTTTCGCAATTAGAGTAAAACGCACGGTAATAAAAACTCGTCGTCGTTTAGAATCTAATGATCGAAAAACGCGAAGTGAAAACTTGTTTCAGCGTTGTGTATTTTCCGTCGCATCGGGTGGGCGTTACGTGTATTTAAGCTCCCGCGGCATTACACCTCCATCCGGGTTACGGGTAGTGGAATTTCCGCTTACGCAAGTTCCGGTAACACGTAATATCGTAGTCAAAATGTTAATGCATAGGTTTTTATTCCGGGTGAAGGATATTCCTTTCCACAGAATTCCGGGGATGGGAATATTTACTGTACTGGATCGAGATTTTAAACACAATTACCTTTTACGTGGAAAAACATGAATTATGATGTTTCAAATCAAGAAATGTTATGAACCCCTTTTTTCAACCTTTATGAAATATCCCGAAACTTTTACTGTGGACAGAACAGTTTGTGAATAGAGGAATTATTGGCTTTTTTTTAATCCAGGACGAAATCCTCCTTATACTGGCACCCAGTGATCAAATGGAAGGACTACAGATTAGCATGTTTTGTGGGTGATTACTGTCATACACAGAATCCCCCATCATAACTAGAATACCGTTTGTTGTAGTCCAACGCCTTTTTTTGTGTCTTTTTTATGCTAAAACAACAAAAAGTGAAATTCGTCAGGAGGCACCTCTTGTTCCCGGGGGCTCCCAGGCTTTCAGGTGTAGGGGTGTTGGGCTCAGAATCAGGCAAGATAAATTCCACCGCTGCAGCTCTCTTTGTTTCGGAGCTGCAACATTAAGTCACAGAAAAAAAAAAAGGAATGAATTGGATTTGGAACACAAAACATATCTGAACCAGACTAATTGTAGGGAAAGACATCTCATTGTGACGCATGAGCATTTCTATGTAAGCAAAGTATGCATTTGTTTTCTGGAGTACCCCCCCCCTCGCCTTCCCACAAAAAATAAAAAATAAATCACGAATCTGGACCTTTACATGAACGCCTCTCGAGCTGAACGTAGAAGCGTATGCAGCGATTGCTGTTTGAAAGTGTTCTATAAATACAGTTGAATTGAATTAAGAGACCACGGACATGTGAATGCTTTTCATCCTACTATCCTATTTGCGTCACCCTCTCTTTGTCTCCTAATGGGAGCAACATTTTCTTCATAGCATTTTCATGTTAAAATGAGAACACATGCACATGACGTGCCAGTTAGCTTCTCTCATTCCAATTCAAAAAGGACAGTGGTTCTGTCTGTGAACAACCAAAAGCTTTCCTAGCAAGAAAGAAATGTCAGAACCATTGGAATTTTAACACAGGACAATGAGGAATGGTGATTTAATTATTGGTGTTGGGCTTGGTGTTAGAAGTTGGGAAATGTTTCACGCCTGGCTTAAGACTTGAACTCAAGCTGCTTGTAGCCTCTACCTTGAACATGCTGGTCTATAATTTTCTTTTCAATTTTCTGAGGCAACTCTCTCCTTTATTTCCTGTAGTCCATTTTTGGCACGTGACTACTTGCCCATCCATCCATCCATTTTTCAAACTGCTTGATGCTCACAAGGGTCGCTGGGTTTGCTGGAGCCTATCCCAGCTGTGTTCGGGCAGTAGGCGGGGTACATCCCGAACCGGTTGCCAGCCAATCGCAGGTCACACAGAGACGAACAACCATCCGCGCTCACACTCACACCGAGGGACAATTTGGAGTGTTTCAATCAGCCTGCCATGCATGTTTTTGGAATGTGGGAGGAAACCGGAGGACCTGGAGAAAGCCCACTCAGGCACGGGGAGAACATGCAAACTCCACACAGGAAAGCTGGAGCTGGAATCAAACCCGGTACCGCTGCACTGTGAAGTGCAGAGGCCGCCCTGACTACTTGTCACCCTTTCAAATAGACTGACTTAGTTTCGATCTTTTGTCAGGGTAGCATCATTTTTGTCTTTCTTTCTTTCATTGAAAGAGGGGACCAACAATATTGTCCATGTGTGTACTTATTTATGCTTGGCCATGAAGCAGCAGTAGTTTAACACCTAGATTGCATCACCCTGCAGCTGTCCAGGACTTCTCCTCTTTCTCCCCTGAAGTTGAAAGCGATGAAGGGAGTTCATTCATTCATTGTATCATTCTAAAAAAAACCTTCACATTCTCGACCTGGACAGCTACCAGATCCTTGTGGATGCCTGTCTCAAAGTTTTAAATGCGCTTACACCCCCACCTTTGGATAAATTCATTCAGAGGAGAAACAGTGAAGAACTGAGAACTCGGGCCTTGACCAGAGGTGATTGCAATGTAACAAAATGGAGAACAAAATTCGGTCAAATGGTCACCTCCGAAGAGGAACGCAATCCTGGAATAAGTTGCCAATACACATTAGAAACTGTGATAACTTTCCACTTAAAAAAAAAAAAAAACATTTTAAAAACCTTAAACATTGTCTAAAAATACCTCAAACATGCACACATTAAACTCAGTTTCCAGACTCCAGCCCGTTCCAGTGGGTTTCTGGCTTGCAAATTTGTAGCTGTGATTTGGCTGTCCTGTCCTTTTGTCTCGTAATTGAGAACTGCAACTTTTTGTATCGTTTCTTTCATGATGTCTTACCTATGTGTTTTTGTTCCTGCCATTGTCGTCTTAAAGTTTTAAATGTCTCACTGTGCTATTTTAGAAACCTGCCTTGTGACTATGGCTGAAAATTAGCATGATTGCTCAGTCCGGCGCATTTACACTGTTTATTCTTGTGTTGGTTAATGTGCACTGTCCCAATGAAATAAATAGATGAATAAATAAATACAATAAATACATTCCAAAGACATGCATGGCAGGTTCATGGAATAGTCTAAATTGTACCCAGGTGTGATTGTGAATGTGATTGGCTGGCAACCGGTTCAGGGTATCCTCCGCCGACTGCCCGAAGACAGCTGGGATAGGCTCCAGCACCCCCCGCGACCCTTGTGAGGATAAAGTGGTTCGGAAAATGAATGAATGAATGAATATACACACACACACACACACACCGTTTTTGGAAGAACATACCTACCTAAATTGGAATCTCTGGCAGGATGTCCACGGTGTCCATAAAGTCTCTTTACCATTTAAAAAATGTATTAAAAATGCAATTGATTAGATATTGTATTCAGATTTATTATATTGTATTCAGTGTTTATTAAAGTTATTATTATTATTATTTTTAACTACACTACATTTGTGTGTTTCAGGGATCCTGTTTGTGAAAGAGGTGATGTTGAAGAACCCCCTACAAAATTTCTGTAAATGTTTACCTTGACCTTATATGTGGCACCACAACTGAATGACCTTCAACCAACCATCATTTTTCAGCAAGATGGTGCACCACCACATTAGAGGCTGCATGTTCGTGGGTTCCTCAATCAAACATTTCCAGACCGGTGGATTGGAAGGGATGGGCCAATTCCTCGCCTTATTTCTATCGGGCTGTGTTAAAGATATAGTGTCTCGAATAAAGATAAGGGACATTACTGACCTAAAGCAAAGGATTACTGATGCCATTGCCACAATTGATGAGGCCAAGTTTCACCGAGAAAGCTGTACAACTGTAAGAGAAACACAGTGTTGATCTCATCAACTGTGATTGGCAGTTTCAGTTACTCTAAAATCCTGGGTGCATATACTACAGCGAACATGGCAAGAAATCGAGTACCGTCTTGATGTGCTTCGTGCAACTAATGGTGCCCATGTAGAAATGTATTAAAAGAGGTTAAAAAAAACAATTTTTGAAATGGTAAAGAGACTTTATGGACACCCTGTATTTATTTTATGGCTATACCAAAATTAATAAAATCAATAAAGCAACAAAATGCAATTTTATCTGGAAAAACAAAAGTCCATGCCATCAAAAAATCTGAAATTGTAAAAGAATATAATGAATGTGGATTCCAGGCAATTGATTTGGTAGGTTTAAACGCCGTACAAAAATTTCAATACTTCAAGTCGTTCCCAGTTGAAAATTATAGCATCTGGTTCCGTGTCTCCAAAGGTGTCTTCAAGAAAATGGGAGGTAGTAAATTTGTCCCTCAGTGTGATCTTATTGTTGATAAACTGACAGTTCTTCCTCCTTTCATAAACAAGTCCTACTAAGCTGGCAACTTATGTACAACCACAATTTTACACTACATCAAACACCAAGATGGAACAGCAGATATATTCTTTACATGAGAAAATCATTCTTTTTGCTGACCTGGATGGATTAATGTGTGTGGTCATTCTGCCATCTAGTGGAGAGTTGGGGAAAATGGATCTCATTTGCACATTTTTGTGCCCTTCACCAAAGCACTGAATTTTCTACGATTTTAAAGCAATTTAAATTAAAAATTAAAGCAACCAGATTTAGAACACAAAGCTACTCAATATTTCAAATACTTCATCAAAACGTCTTAGAAAAAAAACCACCACTCCAAACAAAACTCTCAGAAAATGTCTTGAGTTTAGACATTGTGACTCTAAACAATCACTTCTTTCCCATAAAACTATCCATCCATCCATCCATTAACTGAACCGCTTTCTCCTCACAAGGGTCGTGGGGGGTGCTGGAGCTTATCCCAGCCGTCTACGGGCAGTAGGCGGGGGACACCCTGAACCAGTTGCCAGCCAATCACAGGGCACACAGAAATGAACAACCATTCGCGCACACACCCACACCTAGGGACAATTTGGAGTGTTCAATCAGCCTGCCATGCATGTGTTTGGAATGTGGGAGGAAACCGGAGGACCCGGAGAAAACCCACGCAAGCACGGGGAGAACATGCAAACTCCACACAGGGAGGCCAGAGCTGGAATCGAACCCGGCCGGTACCTCTGCACTGTGAAGTCGACGTGCTAACCACTCGACTACCGGGCCGCCCCCTATAAAACTAAATAAAAACTTTTTAAAAAATTGAACTGAATATTGGAAAAATTTGTCCTAAACAAAAGAAATACACTTTGAAATTCTAAATGAAATGTATCCGTCCGGTGATGATGCCCTGATGCAGATTGTCTTTTTCCCCTCAGTGAGACGATGTGCCGGAACCCAAGAAGGCCACTCCCTTTTGGAATCTGATAAATACGGTACTGTACTTTCTCATGGACAGGACACACTTCATAAACATTTCAATATAGTTCCCAATTGGCATTTACCTATGCATCTGTTTTCCTCCGCTTATCCTGTTTAAGGTTGTGGGTTAGCTGGAGTCGAGCCCAGCTGAATTTAGGCAAGAAGCAGTCATTGATCCAATTCAGCATCTTCAATTAACCTAACAGGGATGTTTTTGGACTGTGGGAAGCTATTGTAGCTCACGAAAACCAACACAAGCACATGCAAACTCCACAATGAAAGGCCTGATTTGATTTTCGCACCCAGAAACAAAGACTGTGAGTCAGACTTGCTCACGCACGGCGCTACAACATGCTTCATTCAATTGAGAAACAAAACAAAGGCACCCCCCCCCCCCCAAAAAAATCCTAAATCGGCAGGCGTGAATATAAAATGTGGTCATGTGGTGGATTAAAAGCATAAATACAAGACACTATTCTTGTCATCAATATCCCCAAAATTCCCAGTGTCGTGTGCTTCCATGCATGTGTGGTTTTTGTTGATGATACATGCACAACAAAACAATGGAGTGTGAAAAGCATAAAAGTTAAATTGTTGGGATTTGAATTTCGCTCTCAATTTTAACATTGTCAGAATTAAATTGTATCGAGACTAGGTGCATTTTCACAGAGTTGATCACATAGTGTCAGAATAACTCAACAGAGATATTACGAATTAAACTATGCTCCACAAAAAAAAAGGGTGCATTGAAATTACTCTCATTTTATTTCATCAAATGGTTGTACAAAATAAAATAATCTGGATTTAGATTTTTTTTTTTTTAAGTAAATGTTTAAGTCTCGGGCGGCCCGGTAGACCAGTGGTTAGCACGTCGACTTCACAGTGCAGAGGTACCGGGTTCGATTCCAGCTCCGGCCTCCCTGTGTGGAGTTTGCATGTTCTCCCCGGGCCTGCGTGGGTTTTCTCCGGGTACTCCGGTTTCCTCCCACATTCCAAAAACATGCATGGCAGGCTGATTGAACTCTCTAAAATTGTCCCTAGGTGTGAATGTGAGCGTGGATGGTTGTTCGTCTCTGTGTGCCCTGTGATTGGCTGGCAAACGATTCAGGGTGTCCCCCGCCTACTGCCCGTAGACAGCTGGGTTAGGCTCCAGCACCCCCCGCGACCCTTGTGAGGATTAAGCGGTTCGGATAATGGATAGATGGATGGATTACCTAACGACCAACAGGTGTGCAGCTGCAGCGAGAGCCCTACAGTGCCACCTGTAAGCGGTTCGGAAAGTGGATGGATGGATGTTTAAGTCTCGGCCCGGTGGTCAACTGCTTAGCGCGTCGGCGTCACTGTGCAGAGGTGCAGATTTCGATTCCAGCTCCAGCCTTCCTGTATGGAGTTTGAATGTTCTCCTCGTGCCTGTGTGGGTTTTCTCCGGGTACTCCGGTTTCCTCCCACATTCCAAAAACATGCATGGTAGGTTAACGGATCACTCTAAATCGTCCCAAGTGTGAGTGTGAGGACAGATGGTTGTTCGTGCCCGAAGACAGTTGGGATTGGCTCTAGCATGCCCGCGACCTGTGTGAGGATAAAGCAGATCAGAAAATGGATGGATGGATGTTTAAGTCTTCTTAAAGGTCTGCAGTCCATGAGTCGACCATGATCGACAAGTGGGGCACTTCTGGACTAACGGTTGAAATTGTCGGCCCTTCACTTCTGTTCGTGGACACTGTTATGCAAAACAAGAAAAATACAATGAAGCACTCAGCTATAATGACGGGTGCGTGCAAAAAAAGGGGGTCAGATCCCATGATGGGCCTGAGCATCCAAAAGAAGTTTGATGTGCATTTTAGCCAATAGCGAAATAAACTCATGCAACTCCAGTGGAGGCGATTGCTCTAAGACTGCAAGGGAAGCTCAGCTTCCCCTAAAATGTCAAAAGATAAGTGATCTAATATATGTGTGTACGTACAATTGTGTGGACATGTCATTGACTAAATATGCGCTACAACGCGCTAAACTTTTGTTCCGAATCAGCTTTTTATTACTGGTTACGACACGACTCTCTTCTCATTCATTCCCGCAGGTTTCACTGTGCTTTAAACTGTGTGGACGCTGAGCGTCGACAGCGTGGATGCTGGGCGTCGAGAGAGTTCAGGGTAGGTTGTCCCATTGCTTTGAAACGAGATGAGTCGTTGGATAAAATGCTGGTTTTGTCCCGCCCATCGGACGCTCAGCATCTCTGGGAGTCTATGGGCAGTGGGCGTTTATGGGCTGGCCCGGACGCTGAGCTTTTCTGCATGATGATTGGATGATCTGTCTAGGGGTGTTCACACGGCAAGATTTGGTCCGGTGCTACGCCGGGGCTGCCCCAGTAGAGCGTTCACACGTGCAAATTAGCTCCGGCGTAGCCCCGGAAAACAGCTTACACCGGACCAAATTTGATCGACCTCAGGGAGGTGGTTTAAAAATTTGCTCCAGAGCAAATGCTCGTTTGCGAAGCAGCACCGGTGTAAATTTGCACGTGTGAACGCAACTGGGTTAAATTTGCTCCAGAGCAAATGCTTGTGAAGAGTTTACGTACAGTGAGAATGCGTTGCTTTCGTGCTCTGTCGGACTTCCGTCATGTGTTTGTTTAATAACGACACAAGACTTGGCTGGTAAAATCTTTCCTTTTGTAGGAGACTGGACTGTCTCGGAGTTGCTAGTGTAGTTTGTTCCTTTGTTGTGTGTTCACAACCCCCCGCCTCCCATATAATTTATTTTGTGATTTCCTCTCTTGATTTTCTGTTTGGCGCATGATGTGTTTGCTTTTCTGAGTGTCATTGAAGTCATCTTGATTTACGTTTTCGGGGGCGGTCACTCTCGAGCAGAAGGCACGGAGACCGAGAAGGAGAAGGATGTGCCTGTCCAGTAGTCGCTTGAGTTGTGTATACGTTTTAAAAAGAACCAATACGACAGCTCATTTGTTTTCTGTCGTTTTGCTCCGCTGCAGAAACTGCCGTGTGAACGCAAGTGGGGCTGCACCGATGCACCGATGCACGCTCCACACAATTTGCTGCGGTGCAAAATATATCGCAACAAAATATATCGGTGCAGCGCCGGAGCAAATGCGTGCCGTGTGAACACCCCTTATGGGGCAGAATCTCTTTTTGATTGACAGCGAAATGAGCCAATCACCGATCTTTTGGTGTCGGCATCCGTGGGAGCATTTTTCAATTCTCATTCTGTTCTGAGTTGAACTGGAGACTTCTTATCATTTTAGCGACACTCTCTTTGTTGAAAACGACTAGCGACAGATTAATATTTTATTTCTGGTGGGTTTTATTGTAATTGCTTGTGTTCGCAGACTGACTTACTGTATATCACCACAGTTAAGACCCTGGAAAAGACGCCTTGTTAAAAATAAATGGACACATTTTATGATGTAGGCCGATATTGAGCTTCCCCTCCTTGACAGACCAGCATCCGCCACTGGTTAAGACCCTGGAAAAGATGCCTTGTTGGTATGACAGGGTCACAGATCATTTTCTTGAAAAGGAATGGAGAGTAGAATTCACGTATAAAAAGCGGACACATTTTATGATGTAGGCCGAAATTGAGCTTCCCCTCCTTGACAGACAAGCATCCGCTACTGATTGCTCCACACAACAAATTGTCAGCAACACCCACTCCACCCGTGTTGATGAACGTGTTTTGACCTGATTCGGCCCCGGGCAGCAACTGTGCGTCGCACACCCCTGTGCGCTGATAATGAAGTACAGCGTTCAATAAAAACAATTATGTACTCTCTAGTTGTGTCAATAAACATCATCAAGCAATCTTAAAATAAATGTGTGAGCACAGAGAGGAGTGGGATGTTTTGGTCATAAGATGTAGTTCAGAGGGAGAACATTTTGACAAGTCCAATCAGCTGGTGAAACTCGCCGTTTCCACGTTTTCCTTTTTTCTGTAAATCCTTCTGTTTTCAGGAACATTTCTATATCATTCAGAACAACACAGATGAAGGTTTGAAGACAGTTCAACAACAGTCAAAAACCGAATCAGCATCCCAAAACAGAGTGATGCATAAAGGAGATGCGTCATCAGGAACATTTATATTTCAACAAATCTACAACTGTACTGTATTTTTCCACGTTCCAAAGGATGCACGGAGATATACCAACACTAGGGGGGGGGGGGCTATGTCCCCATCTGAAAAATGTTGTGCCCCGTTCAGTCCCCCAACCCACTTATTTATTCATTTATTCAAGTTTATGTTGGATTGATTATTTTTAGTCATCATACATTCGCTTATGCC
The DNA here is from genome assembly GCF_054856545.1 of Hippocampus guttulatus. NCBI lineage: Eukaryota > Metazoa > Chordata > Actinopteri > Syngnathiformes > Syngnathidae > Hippocampus > Hippocampus guttulatus. The sequence continues at coordinate 3,887,123 of NC_141266.1, forward strand.
TGACATGATAAATTGATTATGCTTGCAAAGAAGAACGCTTATGCTTGCAATCATTAATTGACTATGCCTGCAATGAAGAACGCTTCTGCTTTTAATAAAGATACATACTTTATTATGTACTCACATTTTATCCATTATATACTCACTTTTATAATCAAGAATGCTTGGTGCACTGTGTGGAAGTTTAGGGACGCAACCACCTTTCCGAGGACGTGGTTGGGACGAGATAAGTGTTAAGACTAAACAGTGAGCAAGGGTGAACAGTGAATGGAGCCATCAACACCAGCTGCGGCATGATGTTTTTGTGACAATTGCACACATGTACGTAATTTGCACTCACATACACACACACAGTCAAACAAGTTCAGTGTGTGTTCAACAGCCCCCACCCTTTAGGTTGGACACACCTATGTAGTAGCTTTCCCAATAAATGAGGAGGTGAAGGGGGAGATCATTAGGGTTACGTGCGGAGAACTGAAACCGAATGCTTCTCCTCGTTCCCTCCTGGTACCAGAATCGAGTCTCCTGTCTCCTCCTTTTGTTTATTCCTGAGTGTCAAATTGGATAAACCTGACAGTTTAAAATCATGAAAAAGCTGACAAGTAGCCCAATACATTTCCTGTCCCCGTGTTTGTGCTGCAGCTGTACCCCGTTGTGTGTTTGTGAGCGTTGGGAGGGCGAGTGTGAGTGTCTCAGTGACTTGTGCCTTCATTTTTGAATTAGTACACGTCCAAACGTATTGGGAAACACGTTCGAATGTATTTCCAAAGTTGAAATGTATTGATAAAAAATGTAGGCTGAATGCTGAGAACATTGCAATTTTTTCAATGCCCCGTGGCATTATTGGGGGCGTGGGGGTGGGGGCGGGGGTATCATGCACTTGCGGACAGGGGCGGTTCTGGATCAATTTCACTGAGGGGGCCGAGCTGGGGCCAGGGGTTTTGATGGGGGGGGGGGCACATTCAACCCAGGGCTAAAAAGACAGATTCGAAATCGTATTTGACTTTTTATTTCTTCAGACTTTGAAATTGTAGTCATAACATTACAGTGATGTGAAAAAAACAGTATTAGGAGGGCTAAAATGTCTGCAAGCGTAACAATACGTCTGTTGAGAATATTCAAGCCAGGGGATGATATGGTACCAGCCTGCCGGGGACAAAAATTGCAAATACACTGAAGCTAGATGTTTTACATGCATATAATTATCCAAATTTTAAAAGGCAATGTCTTATGTATGGATCCTGTTAAATAAAAATTAAAATAAAAAGGGAGACTAAAAAAGTTACACGCACACACACACACACACACACACACGCGCACACAATCACACGCACACAATCACACGCACACACACACTCACACACACGCGCTCACGCGCGCACACACGCGCGCACACACACACGCACACACACGCACACACACACACACACGCAAATAGCACTCGTGTCGTGGTAATTTCCTTCTCTGCGGACTGCTTCTCATTTTCCCGCTCATTTTTAAATGGCGCAGCGCACTAAAGGGTCCGACTAGAATGTTAAATCACGCACTTTGGTTCCACCTTTCGCGTCGGCGACTCGGCACGACTGCGTAATCTGCGCTCGGAGGGGGGGCCACAGGGGGGGCCAGAATCGGTGCTACAGGGGCACTGGCCCCCGTTGGCCTCCCCCCCAGAACCGCCACTGCTTGCGGACATAATAAAACTATCAAAATGACTTGTAATCAATGCTTACTTAATACATTTTCGCACATATGGTATGTTTTTTGCATTTAGCCTACATTTTATCAATACGTACGAACGTACTTTGCAAATACTTTCGAACAAGTTTGCCACTCAAAAATGCTTACTCCATATTTTCAGTTACGTACGCATGCTTGTGGTGCGTGCCACAAGTTTATTGGGAAAGAAAAAACGAGAGAACCTCTCAAGTGAAGTGATGAAAATTGGCTTTTTTCTCAACACCCCCACAAATCAGTCAAGCCTTAAACCCTGGGAGAGAATTTTTTTTTTGTTACTATTACACTAATAAAGATTTCCAAAAAATGTAACTAAAAGTGAGTGTTCAAGTTGCTGTCAACGGGAGTGCCTTTTCAACTCCCACACGACTTTCAGATGAGTTAAAAAAGGTCAACGGTTCCATCCATATTTCTAATCCGTTTATCCTCACGAGGGTCGGGCCTTAGAAGAGTTATTTTTAGTAAAACAAACGTTGATTCGATGGTCTCACATGTACACTCAAATTTCGGATTTTAACTTTCCGAGCATTTATTCCAGAAACACAAGTTTGGAGTGCCGAGCTGACAGGAATATTCAATTATTAAAAAAATAAAAATAAAAAATCACTGTCTCGTAATACATGGGTTAGTGGTAGTGACTAGTCCAATCCGCTGGAGGGCAATAGTTACACACAGTATCCGCCAATAGGCCGCAGGTCTGGTAGGGGCAGAGTGAGGAGGGACAAAAGAATCCAATCATGACTTTGGTGTGCTTGGGGATTTTAGGAACACTGTCCATGCAATTGTTCGGGGCAAATTATTCCTCATATTTTGTATTTTAAAAATTCCAAACAGATTTATTTCACATTCATTTCAAATTGCACGTAGTGGGCATAAAGAAATGCATTTAAAAGTAGAGTATACTGATGAGTGATCTTCAAGTCTACCAATCATGTTACCCAAAATCTTAAAATCAATTTTAGCATTTTATTTGTATTTGCATTGCATTAATCAGAGGAATTAAATGCTGCTTGGCTTCAAGCGATGGCAGGCAGCAATACCAGACGCAAGCCGCTCAACGAGAGATTAAAAGTAACGAGATGACAAAAATCCAGTTGTATGAATCACAACACTCAAATGGCACACAAAATGAGGGATTTGTTTTTAAGATTATGCAAACAAAATAACCTTCCCATTTAGATGTTTTCTTGGTTTCCTTGACACCTGGCAAGCCTTCTTGAGTCGATCAATTATCGTAGATTGACATTTACTTATTTTTGTGAACCCCATATTTAATTCTAAGTAATATGATTATCCTTTAACCCAATGCTAACCATTGGTTGAATATTCCTAATTTTGTGATTCTAATAACAGCAATTAAGATTATTGCAGGCAAACCTTTGCAAAACTAGTTTTTCGAAACAAAAATGACTGTACATTATTTGAGTTACACACTGACTGTAAAGAGACAGGCAGTCCCATACTGTATTTTCTCAAAATGACAAACCTTTACTTGAGGGTCTCTATCCACCCCGCCCCCCCCTCCCCGCTAGCTTTCCCACCATTGTCTCCTTCACTTATAAACTCCTCTTCCCCATTCACTCTTGCCCCCTTCTTCTGTTCTCTGCTTCCTCTTCAGTTTGCAGTGTGATTAGATTCACACAGTCTTGTATCATTGTCACTGACACATACACACACTGCTCCTTTTATTCAAATCCTGTAAATAACCTAAACTCTGCATGAACCCACATCCCTTCAAAACACACACACACACACACATTAATGTGTACGAGGCCAGATGCAGCACTGTAATTGGCCAATGTGGCATCCTGCTCTGATGAAGATATTTTAATGCACGCACTTAAAGACACACACACACACGCACACACACACACATACACACACGCACACACACACATGTTAAGCCTTGCCTCTAAAACATCTGCCACATCCCACAGCAGACAAATCCACGCTGGCAACACACATGCTGTATGCAGGCACACAGAGTATATGCAAACCTACAATCACTATCCAGGCAGCCCCTCCCTGTTTAACCACCAGGCCTGCCATCAATTTGAAAACAGCGCAAGTGCGTCCACTGAGACCGCCAGTGCAGTGCTTGCCTTGGAAGCTCCTCTTGGCAGTGTGGAGAGGCCAGTGGTTCAGTTGCTGAACGCTTCATATTTTCATCAATTCGCTGGTTGCAACATTGGATGGAATGTGATGTAACTATGTTTATGATTATTGTTATTGTTGTTGTTACCTTCACAAAGGGGGCCGCTTAATCATTTTTATTGACAATGTCCAAGAGGAGTTGATTTGACTGGAGGTTAGAGTGGTACAAAACTGCACTTTATCTTACTGACTACTTTTCCAGTATTTTATTTTGGCTTTCTCAATTTGCGAACAAGGTAGCCATATGATTAGAAACATCCTTCATTATTAACTAAAAGCATCATGATGCACACAATTTTCACCTTGAAATACATTCATGAAGTATGAATAAATTAGAAAATTACTCTTTGAGCACCTCCATCTTCATCAAAAAATAATAAAAGGAATCAAATAGAATTTTGATTATTATTTTAACTCCTACCATGGCCCAGGAAAAAAACATGAGATGGTTAGTGAATATGCACACACTAAAAAATGTTGGGCTAATTATTTTTGACCCAGCAGATTAGGTTGGATTGTGGCATCCTGAAAAGCTGAATCTGGTTGCCATTTTTTTTTTCGAGACAGCTGCATGGCTCAGTGGGTAATATCATGACTTTGGACAATGGAGTCAATGATCAAATCCCAGTCAGGGTGGGTGGTCCAACCATGGACAACACTGGGTTTTTCAAAGAGAAGTGTCCAGTATTAAAACTGTTCCAAACACACCATGTGAATGACTTGGCATCCCCTGACAGGGAAAAGTTGGTAAGAATTTTTAAATTATTTTTAATCACTGTCAAGTTTGCATGCTCTCCCCATACCTGCGTGGGTTTTCTCCGGGTACTCCGGTTTCCTCTCACATTCCAAAAACATGCATGACAGACTAATTGTAACACTCCAAATTGCCCCGAGGTGTGAGTGTGAGCGTGGATGGTTGTTCGTCACTGTGTGCCCTAAGATTGGCTGGCAACCGGTTCAGGGTGTCCCCTGCCTACTGCCCGAAGACAGCTGGGATGGGAACCAGCATGCCCCGCGACCCTTGTGCGGATAAGCAGATCAGAAACTGGATGGATGGATATTGATAACTTTGTAATGAATTCCTTGGTAGCTTTTAACTTATCAGACGGGAAAAAAAGACACATTTTACCCCTTGTTGCATCAAACTCGTGCTGAGTGGTCGAATCCTTAACCCAGTGCAATGGGTATAAATAACCCAGCATTGTCCTATGAATCCCTATTGGTTACCCCAATAGGGACATGTTCCCCTTGTGTTATGTTTCGATCTGGTTACGTTTGGTTTTGATTCCTCATGTGCCCTTTTTTCGCCACCTGTTCTCGTTATGAGTGTTCCTTGTGTGTAACCAATTAGCTCCCTCAACCCTTTGTGTGTTGTCCAGGTGTTTCTCGTTGTCTCGTCACTTAGCTTGTATTTAGTTCCCTGAGTTTCTGCCAGTCTTTGTTGGGTCATTGTGAGCTGTGAGTATGTGAGCATACATGTGCTCCTGTCATGTTTTGTTTCCTGCTGTAATTTGGTTTGATACTTGTGATTTCCAGGCATTTTTGGGTACTTCGACTTCGTGTTTTTTCCACTGTACTCCTGTGTGTATTTTTTGTTAAATACATTTTGGTCAATCCACCCTGCTCCTCCCTGCTTTTTGGGGTCCTACAACTACCATCTCGCAAAACGTGACAGAATGACCCAACTTACTGGACCCCGCAGGACTAGAGGCCTGGTCCCACTGCCTCTTTTCTGTTTCCGGCAAGGCAAGGGTTGCCGCCGCCCTCCGTCCCTATTCCCGGCGAGGCAAGGGTTGCCGTCGCCCGTCCCTGTTCCTGGCGAGGCAAAGGTTGCCGTCACCCTCAGTCCCTATTCCCGGCGAGGCAAGGGTTGCTGTCGCTCCGTCCCTATTCCCGGCGAGGCAAGGGTTGCCGTCGCCCGTCCCTGTTCCCGGCGAGGCAAAGGTTGCTGCCGCCCTCTGTTCCCGTCCCCGGTGACGCAAGTGTTGCGTCCCGCCCTGTTTCCACAGAGTCCGGCCACTGGGTGACTTTGGGACGTCTGGGATCCGTCCCTTGAGGGGGCGGGGGGTACTGTTATGTTTCGATCTGGTTACGTTTGGTTTTGATTCCTCATGTGCCCTTTTTTCGCCACCTGTTCTCGTTATCAGTGTTCCTTGTGTGTAACCAATTAGCTCCCTCAACCCTTTGTGTGTTGTCCAGGTGTTTCTCGTTGTCTCGTCACTTAGCTTGTATTTAGTTCCCTGAGTTTCTGCCAGTCTTTGTTGGGTCATTGTGAGCTGTGAGTATGTGAGCATACATGTGCTCCTGTCATGTTTTGTTTCCGGCTGTAATTTGGTTTGATACTTGTGATTTCCAGGCATTTTTGAGTACTTCGACTTCGTGTTTTTTCCACTGTACTCCTGTGAGTATTTTTTGTTAAATACATTTTGGTCAATCCACCCTGCCTCCCTGCTTTTTGGGGTCCTACAACTACCATCTCGCAAAACGTGACACCTTGAGGAAGACCAGCTTGTTAAAGCTGGCAAGGGCGGTGCTCTTTGACTGCAGATATCGCCAGGTGTTGAAACAACCCTCCCCTCAGCAGCGAAGCAAGGGAGTCGAGTGTTGTCTTTAATAAAACAAGTCCACCCACACCTCCTTGTGCTCTGCCGGTGCGTTCCCAATGCAGTTCGCACGGTTGAGTAACCAATGATCAGTAATGTGTTCCTCGAGCCGGTCCTTGGCCCTCGAGGACCGGCTCGAGGACCGAAGTGCGGTCCTTAGTCCTTGGCCTTGGCCTCAGAGTCAAGTCCTTTGTCCTTGGCCTTGGCCCTCGAGGACTGGCTCGAGGACCGAAGGGCGGTCCTTGGTCTTGGCCTCAGAGTCAAGTCCTTGGTCCTTGGCCTTGGGATGCCGGTCCTCGGACACAACGAAGGATTAGAGCCTCTAATCCTTCGTCCACATGTATAAAGTCGGCCAGAGGACCGCAAAAATGAAGAAACCAAACAAAATCCATCCAGGGGTACCCATGTTGATGAATTTATCTGGCGCTGTAAGAGGGGCGGGGCTGACACTGACGGGTGACAGTCAGCGCAACGTGTAAAGAGCGGCATCACAGTTTCAATCACGGTTCGTTCCGTTCGCGATTGGCAGTTTAAATAACATGTAAAGCCTTTCTGTAACAGTGGTGTCTTTTATTTAGTTATTTTTGCACAGTCGTCACGTTTGTGCGGTCGAGAATGTTTGTTTGAACCAAGTAATTTGCGTTACAGCTGGAGTCAATAATGCCGGCACTTCACGTCCAGGTTTGGCCGTTGGGATTTGGAGTCGTTTTGCTCGATTCCAGTTGTTTGCTGAATGCTTTCTCATGTTTGGAATAATGAATATTGAATATTCATTATTCCAAACATGATCATCAACATGAACATCAACCATGATTTTAAACTATGTATTATCAATATTGATAATACATAGTTTAAAATCATGGTTGATTTAATTATTATTGTTGTGAAGTTGAAGGTATTGAATTAATTAATGTAGTATTAGTGGTAATAATAGTAGTACTCAGAGAATGTTTAAAGATTCAGCCATCTCGTTCCCTCCGCGTCCAAGACGCATATTTTTCCCATGGGACGCAAAGTTCCAAATAATGTGTGTTTTTGGGACGCAAGGAAATTTCTCAGTCAAAACAAACAAACAAAAAAAAAAACGACGGCAAGCCTGAGGATTTCACGATAACAATCGTTACCGGTAGCGTGTCGTTTCCGTGGCGTCATTTTAACGGTACCGAAAAATAGTTTAACCATAAAAGTCACCGCACACGAGTTGACTGTGTGATCAACGCAATTTCACTGTGCCTGTATGTGTGTTTGTGGTGTGGTGTGTGAGTGTCTTTCTTCTAATTTACTTTATTTTTTGTTTTGTTTTCAGTGTTGGGGGGGACGCAACAGATCACGTTATGTGCGCATGCGGATTGCTATTTAAGTCCGCAAAGATGAAAGTTTGAGTTGGCGGCAAAAAAAACTCACAAAGGTCTACTAATTATGACATTTAAGAAATGGGCATGCCAGTCAGATTTTTCGTATGAATCGTCCAAAGGGCGTATCACTAAACTCACCCGGGATGTATGCACAGAACACGAGAGCGAGATACGACGAGAGGCACGATTACGAGGTCATGAGATTTGTAGGCTAATCGCTGTGAAAAATATTATGAAACAGTATTGGTTATTCTATAATTTACTGGTTGTAGCATGGTAACTTTATGAATAAAACATTCGTCACAAGGTGTAGTAATGCTAATGTTAACTGTTGGTAGAAGTAATGATGACGTGTGTTAAATTATTTCGTCAAATTGATCGTAGATTACACATGCATCGTCTTGGGAAGAGGATGTCAAGCCACATCAATACTTACTCTCTCAATGCATAATGGGACTCATACCTTTCTGATCAGCGAGTCCCTGCAACTCACTGCAACTGTAAAATTATCACTGAGAGATTACCGCTTTTTCTGCACTCAGTGATTGACTTCTATGTAAAGTCATTTCTCAACTTGTCTTCCGTGCCATGTCATGCCTGTTGAGTGTTGATTTACTTCATATTAAGAAACTACTGCACTAAAACATTAATTCATAAATGTACAGTATATCATATGCTTTTATTTTTTTTCTCAGTATAAATAACACATACCCTGACTGTTCTACTCTTTGAATAAAAACATGGAGGGGTGTTGCAAATCATGAAGACCTGCCAAGTGGTATGATAGCATTGTTTTATACATGTCCTCGGCTAGGCCTCCGCTTCAAAATCAGTCCTTGGTCCTTGGCCTTGGAAAATTTCTCAAGTCCTTGGCCTTGGCCTTGCCTCGGAAAATTTTCCAAGTCCTTGGCCTTGGCCTCGGAGTCAAGTCCTTGGCCTTGGCCTTGGCCTCGGGTTGCCGGTCCTTGGACACAACACTGCCAGTGATGTGTTTGAAGCGTTGCAATGCAACTTTTGTCCTTAGCGCATTTCGCCCTAGTAGCTTGAAATGAACTTTTGGCCTCCTTACATTGGTGTCGAAAACGATGAATAAGAAGACACAGCAAATGAAAAAAAAAAACCACAAAAAAGAAACACCCACAGATATATTGTGATGGGACGGGACCAGTGGCGATTGCTCTCGGACTGCAAGGGAAGCTCTGCTTCCCCTAAAATGTCAAAGAATAAGTGATCAAATATATGAATGTAAATTTCATTGTGTGTACAGTACATGTCATTGACTAAATATGCGCTACAACGTGCTCAACCTTTGTTCCGAATCAGCTTCTTCTTACTGGTTACGACGCGACTCCCTTCTCATTCATTCCCGCAGCTTCGCTGTGCTTTAAACGGTGGACGCTGAGCGCCCGCAGAGCGTCTACTGCCCGGATGCCGAGGTCTCGAGAGTTCATGGTAGGTTTTCCCAATGCGTTGAACGGAGACGAGTCATTGGATACAAGCTGATTTTTGTCCCGCCCACAGACGCTCGGCGTCTCTGGGACTGGATGGCAGTGGGACGGTACCGGACGCCAGCCTTTTCTGCATCAGATTGGATGATCTGTCTGAGCCTGTGTGCCAGTTTGATTGACATCGAAATGAGCCAATCACCGACCTTTTAGTGTAGGCGTCCGTGTGAGCAATTTTTCAATTCGGATTCTGTTCTGAGTTGAGCTGGAGACTTCTCCTAATCATTTTAGCGACACTCTTTGTTGTAAACAACTCGCGACAAATTAATCTTTTATTTCTGGTGGGTTTTATTGTAGTTCCTGAAGTTGTAGGACACTAATTAAGTCCCTGGAAAAGACGCCTTGTTGGTATGACAGGGTCACAGATCATTTTCTTGAAAAGGAACGGAAAGTAGAATTCACGTATAAATAAACGGACATATTTTATGATGTCGGTCAAAATTGAGCTTCCCCTCTTTGACAGACCAGCATCCGCCACTGGACGGGGCGGAGAAGCACGCACCACACTCAGCTTTCTTAACTAGCTTTATTAAATTGTTTACAACTGTTCAAGTTAGCACTTGGCTGCCATCACCAGACTCACTGCCGATGAGTAAACTTTTTGGGACGGAGGACGAATGCTCCTGTGTCCGCTTGAAGCAAAGTGAAGTCACTCCCTCCCGCATACAAACACGGTGAACATACACGAGACGTTTTTTGCTCATATTTCACATTCGGTCTGAAGTAGTGTCTTGGCAGATTACACACGCAAGACAGCCTGGGCATGTTTTTGTCAGTCAGTGAATTGGGTGACCGAAGGCACTTAACCCGGTTAGGGACAATTAAAGGGACGTCTTTGCTTTGCCCATCCTTCAAAAAAAAAAATAAAGTATACAAAATGAGTATTTTGTGTGAATATTGCATTTATGATGTGACTGCAATTGAAAAGAAAAAAAAATCCACGCCCCTCCAAATGTGTCTGCTCGGCCCTGCGCAACAGCAATATGTTTCAACATCATCTATATTTACTTGTACACTAAAATGTGTTTTACAATGTTTTTGCTTTGTAGAATCATCAAACAGACCAATAAATAATTAGATTGATAAAATGGATGATGGAGGCTCACTCACCTCAACTCAACATCACTTGAGTGTCTGATAGTAAACAGCGATGCTCATAAATTTTCTCAATTATTTTAACATTTATGAGAGAGTCAATGAAGTTTTACAAGTTATTGATAATAAAATGGTAATGTATAAACAATAGCTTATATCCTAAGAGTACTGTCAGTTTCAGTCAATGCAGAAACGTCCAATTAAGAGTCGCAGCTGCTTTGACAGGCTTGTGTTGGAGAAAGAGACCGCCTCCATCTCTAGATGAGCATTTACAGTCAACTACCCTGACTAGTTAAGAGAGGATGGGGGTTGGCGGGGGGGATTGTGTTGCGGGGTGGTTTGGCGTGGCTGGGGAGGGGGGGGGGGTTGAGGCCAAGCATTAGAGAGAGAGAGAGAGAGAGAGAGAGAGAGAGAGAGAGAGAGAAAGAGAGAGAGAGATGTATCAAACACAAGCCCCCTGCTGAGTGGGGAATGGAAAATCTGCTGGCACCAACATGAATATTTCAGCAGATAGCAAAAACTCTCTGTACCTCTCTGTCTCTCTCTCTCTCTCTCTCTCGCTCTCTCGCTCTCTCTCTCACCTTTTCCATCTTCCACTTCCCTCCCTTATCAAAATCCCCTCACCTCAGTTTCTCTGCTTTCTCTGCTCTCTTGAGTGCACAGTGATAATGAATGGTGTGATAGCAATGGGCCATGTCGTGGGGATCTGGTTGGGGGGTTTTGGGAGGGGGCATAGGGAGATAACGGAGAGAAAGAGACCTGCTCGCCTGCTTGGACTGAAATCTAGAAAGCCATATCCCAAAATGAAGTGTGAATTGAAATGTGTATCATTAGCAGAGTTGTTACTCGACACTGTGATCAACAAACTAAATATTAGCAACTTTTCACAAAACCCAAATATGTATGTCTGCTATTGCTTCCAATTGTCAATTTGGATCTGCAGTCTTGGTGTGTGCGTGTGTGTCTGTGTCTGCTGCCAATGTAGAAGTCAGGTTGTCATCAATTCATAGCTCTACACGGTACAGCATTTGAATGCCGAGTATGCACCAAAGGTGAGCTATTGCCTGTGGGAGATGTGTGATGTCTACTTGTTTTGTCTTTTTGATTGCAAAAAATATTAAAAATAAAGCATTCATGAATGTTTGTCTAGAACGCATCCGCATAAGTTGCTCGAGTTGTTTTTGTTGTTTTTAACAAGTCACTGGAGATGGTGAAAATCATCTAAATACGATGCTGGCTTCATCTCTGAATCGAGCTCACATTTTTAGTGCAATACAGCCAAAATAAACAATACTCTTGGGTTGCCAAGAGTTTGTCATCAAAAACGAAGATCATGTGTGCCATTTTAGAACTGTCAGCTTTGTTCTGTCCTTGAGATGTGTTTCAGAAAGTATGCAAAAACACATACTTGTGGAAACATAAACGTTCAAGCAAAAACAAAGTTGTTCAACAAGAAGACAAAAAGCAATCATGTTGTAAGTTTCCAACCCATAAATATACTTACACCCGGTGGCTGCAATACCCTGCTTGGTTTATCCTCTTGGTTTATGTTTTGGGTGTCTCTGGATATTTTGCTGACGGTGCCAAAATAAACAGACAAATAGCCTGCAACCTAGTTAAACTGTACACATGCAGCCTCATTAATTATATTTGTTTATTTTTCCATCCATGTGTATGCCAAGGCCTCTGCAGGTGGCTGACAAATTATTGCCATGTTTGAATCATTCCTTGTAAAATCTAAGTCAATTGAGTCGAGTACTTCAGAAAATAATAATTTGAATACAATGAACCTAAATCCTAGTTATTCTAATTTGTTGTCTCATTTGCGCTACACCAGCAGGTCACAAGTCATCTCCAATTAACGTAATTCAGATAATTCATGTTTGTGTTCTGCACTGCGGCTCCCTGATTTATAGTTAATGACATGTTGTGCGCATCATGCAAAATGAAAACGCACCCTTCTCATTAAAGTGTTATTAAAGTGGCACAAAAAGGGAGGGAGATGCAACGCTCAAGCAGCATTCAAATACGAGTGCAAGCACTAACTACAGTGCCGTGAAAAAGCATTTGCCTCCTTCCTGATTTCTGTGTTCTTTGCATATCTATCACATACAAAGGTTTCAGTTCATCAAACCAGTTTTAATATCACACAGAGACAACCCAAGGAAATAAAAAAAATGCAATTTCCAATTTAATTTATTAAACCTACCCTCAACCTAATAATGGGTTGTGCCATCCTTGGCAACAAGAACTGAAATCAAGTGTTTGTAATAATTGGTGATGAGTCTTTTACATCGCCCACTCTTTTTCACAGAATTGCTTCAACACTGCCACATGGGAGGGTTTTCTTGCTTGAAATGCCCGTATATCAGTTAGATTCATATCCAGACTTTGACTTGGCCACTCGAAAACCTTAATTTTGTTTTTTTAGCCATTCAGGGGTGGAATTGTTGGTGTGTTTTGGATCGTTGTCTTGCTGCATGATCCAAGAGTGCTTGAGTTTGAGGGCGCAAACTGATTGCCGGATGTTCTCCTTCAGGATTTTTTGGGAGGCAGCAGAACTCATTGTCCCATCCATCCATCCATCCATTTTCCGAACCGCTTGATCCTCACTAGGGTCGCGGGGGGTGCTGGAGCCTATCCCAGCCGTCTTCGGGCAGTAGGCGGGGGACACCCTGAATCAGTTGCCAGCCAATCGCAGGGCCATTGTCCCATCAATCACAGCAAATTGTCCTAGTCCTGGGCTAGCAAAGCAGCCACAGACCATCACACTGAATCATGCTTCACTGTCAGCATGATGTTCTTTTTATCAAATACTGTGCCATTTTTACCCTAGACCAGTGGTTCTTAACCGTCTTAGAGGTGCCGAACCCAACCAGTCAATATGCACATTCACCGAACCCTTCATTAGTGCAAAATAGATATATGTATTTTTTTTTTACAAATTCAAGGTATAAGAAAAACTGCATTAAATACAGAAAAAAGGACCGGTAAATAAAATTTCAAGAGATAAGGATAGGCGGCCTGATGGTCCAGTGATTAGCGTGTTGACCTCACAGTCCAGAGGTCCTGAGTTCGATCCCGGCCCCGGCCTTCCTGTGTGGAGTTTGCATGTTCTCCCTGGGCCTGCGTGACTTTTCTCCGGGTACTCTGGTTTCCTCCCACATTCCAAAAACATGCATGGCATGATTGAACACTCAAATTTGTTACTCGGTGTGAGTGTGAATGCGGATGGCTGTTCGTCTCTGTGTGCCCGGTTCAGGGTGTCCTGTGCCCGAAGACGGCTGGGATAGGCTCCAGCAGCCCCCCGACCCTTGTGAGGATAAAGTGGATTGAAAAATGGATGGATGGGTGATATAAGTATACTTTTTCAAAAAAAATTGGACAAGCAATGTAATGTGATCATCTGGAGCCAGTGATGGCCAAGCGGGCATGTCATAATTAATTGACATGTTGAGTCGGGTGTGTCTTCCCATCCATGACAGAGGCTCCGTCAAACCTCTGAGACTGATTAACCGAACCCCTAGGGTTAGATCGAACACAGCTTAAGAACTACTGCCCTAGACATATTGGGCCACACTTCTTCTAAAAACGTCAATTTTGACTCATCAGTCCACAGAATGTTTTTTCCAAAAGTGTTGAGGATCATTAAGATGTCTTTGGGCAAATGTGAGAAGAGCCTTTGTGTTGTTGTTGCACAGCAGTAGTTTTTACCTGGGAACTCTTCCATTAATTATTATTTTTGGCCAGTGTCTTTCTTATGGTAGAGATATGAACCCTGACTTGAACTGAGGCCGCAAGGTCTGGAGTTCTTTTAATGTTGTTCTAGGTTGCAACTTCTGTCGTCGCACTCCTGTAGTAATTTTAGTTGGTTGACCACCTCTGGGAATGTGTGTGACTGTTCCCAATTTTCTCCATTTGTGGAAAATGGCTCTGACAGTATTTCACTGGTGCCACAGAGTCTTGGAAATGGCTTTGTAAACTTTTCCAGACTGATTGATTTCAATAACTTCTTTTCTTCTTGAATTTCTTTGGATCGTGGCACAACGCGTTTGATTTTTGAAATCTTGTAGCCGACTTCATTTTGTCTGACAGATTCTGTTTACGTGATTTCTTGGTTCAACAAATGTAGTGCTTGGGTGTTGCCTGTGAAAGTGAACACAGTTCTCTCTAATTGTCGTTAGTCACAGTTACTTTGTGATTTAACAAGGGGGCGGGCAATGACTTCACATTGGGCCAGGTAGTTTGGGATTTTTTTTTATGCCTTAATAAATTCAATTGACATTTAGAAATGGCATTTCATAGTCTCTAGGAAATATTAGATATTAGAACTTGTTTTTTTTTTTAATTAAAGTAGAGCTATTTTAAGTTTTCCTTTTTTTTACCCAGCAAAACTGAGTGACAGGAGAAAATGCATGGCAAAAGGTGATGTTGTGAAACACTGAGCGGCTGAGTGGTGTCCACTGGCTGGTCAGTTTCCAATCTGCAGATATGGTTACCAGGCGAAGTACTTAACCAGGTCCAAATAACACTACAAACTACAATAGCACTCAATTTACTGTATACAGTAATCCCTCATTTATCGCGGGGGTTCCGCTCCAAAAAATACCAGTGATAAGTGAAATCCATGAAGTAGGATTTATTAAAAAAAAGCAAAAAAAAATGTGAGAGGGACGACATTTCAAATGTGCTGTATGTTTCAGCACAATTGACAAAAAAGTTGTACTTGGTACTTGATAGTCAGCTTTATTTTTTGCAGTTATTTAGTTAGGCTGAATCTCCTTTTGATTGACAGCGAAATGAGCCAATCACCGATCATATGGTGACGGCAACCTCATTTTTTTGAAAAGGAACTGAGAGTAGAATTCACGTACAAATAAACGGACACATTATATGATGTAGGCCGAAATTGAGCTTCCCTCCTTGACAGACCAGCATCCGTCACTGATACAATGAAACCAAAGACCAAAAATGTGCAAAGGTAAATTTGGCAAGCTGTACAGAGACGAGGTGCGGAGACTGTTCACGTCTGTCAGTGCCTTCGCCAATCAAGATGCAGAACGCAATTAACTGTTTAAAAGCATTTCAAAAACTGCACTAAAAAAATCAGTGAAACAGCAAAGCTGTGGAAAGTGAACCGCGTTAGAGCGAGGGATCACTGTAACTGTGTGCCAATGTGTGTGTGTGTGTGTGTGTGTATGTGTGTGTGTGTGTGTTATCAGGGGGGTACAGGCTGTGCAGTCCACTAGGGTGTGAGATGAGACTACTTTGCCACCATGAAACACTGAGCAGACCATTGCATGCCCACACAACACACACACACACACACACACACACACGTTCGAGATACCATTACACCTCCTTAGATCCAGAAACATAAACAGTATTCAACAAGGATACGGGCCGCCTCTCCTTGTTCATCAGTGTGTTGTGTTGCCAATATTTTTGCAAGCGCTTCGTTGCGTTTCAAGCTGCATCCTGAGTTATGTAGATGATGCAGTGTACTGCACATTTGATTCACCGATTTTTCTTTCGAAGATAAAAAGTACTTCATTCAAGCCACTGCTGTTGTATCGTTCTCTCTTCAGAATTTAGTTTAAACAGTTTGGATTGAATTGCCACATTAGAATGCGAGTGAAAAAGGTATGACTTGACTCTTGACTCTTGGTAAGAGCCAATCTAAGGCAGGCTAGATGCAGTTTTGGTATTTTTGCAGTTGATGAGTTTTAAGAGATGATTTGAAGGATTGGAGGTCAGTACAGTTGCGGATGTGTTGTGGTAGAGTGTTCCAGAGGGTGGGGGTGGTGACAGAAAAAGCTCGGTACCCCCAGGTTTTGAGCTCGGTCACGGGGATGGCAAGGAGCGGAGACTGCGGGAAGGAGTGTATTGGTGAAGAAGGTCGGAAAGGTAGGAGGGGGCCTGATTGTGAAGGGCTTTACAGGTAAGTAGGAGCAGTTTAAATTGAATACGCTGGGGAACGGGGAGCCAGTGGAGTTTTTTAAGGACAGGGGTGATGTGATCACGAGTGCGGGTGTGGGTGAGTAGGCGGGCGGCGGCATTCTGGATGTACTGTAGTTTATTGAGTAGTTTGGATGTTGTACCGTAGAGAATGCTATTGCAGCGATGACATCCACTACACATATCTGCAAAGTTCAGAATCTATCTGTCTGCACCTTGATCAAATTCATCAAAATCATGTTACGCTGCCTTGCTCCAATCCTTATACGTAGTTCTAGCACGTGTAAAGCTTTGCCTACTTTCAGCCATCAAGTTGACAGGTGCATGTCAAAAGAAATGCCCTCGCAATGCCAGAATGCCCTCTATGGTGCAGAAAGATGACCCAAATCACCAAACAAGTGCATTGGGGCCTACATTGGCACAAAAATCAGGATATGCATGTTTTTACACTGGAGCGCAGCTATGCTGTCGACACATATCGAGTCCTATATTTGAATTACACCAATTCATCAGTGTGCAGATCCACTGACGGCTCTATGTCAGTTAAGATGTTGGTAAGCCTACCCCCCTTATGTGAGGCAGCCCTACATTCACTCTAAGAGTAATTTTTGTGCTTCTTTACAGACATAAAGCTGATAGGCTGCACACTTACCATGTCTGTGTAACTTTGTTTGACAGATATAATAAAACCAAAAAGAGATTTGGGGGAAAAAAACTCCAATATACATGAATTAATTGATTAATTAATGAATTTATTTAATTTCATTGGGACAGTGCACATTAATCAACACAACAGTGTAAATGCGCCAGACTGAGCATAAATGCTAGTTTACAATCATAGTCCCAAGGCAGGTTTCTTAACATGAACAGTTAACATAAAATAACAAAATAATATAACACAACACATAACAAAACACAGACAGTCAGTCAATCTTAGCCATGTGACACAATTTGCGAAAACAACTGGAGATGTTCATATTTAGGTTACTGCCATACCATACACATGTTCTGTCACTCACCACTGTAATTGGAATTGTTTTTGAGCATCTTGACCATCTTTAGTCAATGCATAAGCAAAAAGGAACATATTTATTCCTTCATATCCCTGGATGTAAGATGAGGCATACATCTTAAATGCCTTGTCTAAATTGCTGCTAGGACCTTCAGAAGAGGCAGTGTGCCTGCCAGCCTAGGGAGCCATTTGTGCCAGGTCACCACCGCTACTCGAACAGAATTGACTCCACTTTCTCCCCTTCAGCCCGTATCCCACGGAGGGCCGACTGTTTGTGAGTGTTGGCGAAGTTTATATATGTTGAGTCCTCGTCAGGGTTCGTTCAAGCTCGCAAACGTTCTCTTGACGTTTTCTAACACTTTTAAAGGTTTTTCTTGCCCCAAGGAAATTTTGAACATCCAAACAATTTTGAACGTTTGCAAACAATTGCTAACGTTCTCCCCTCAGTGGGATATGGACTTTAATCGACAATTCACAAGAGAACAGTGCCAAGACTTTCGGAGCATGTGAAGGTAACTGCAACCCATTTCACATGCAGAAGTTGAAACCATAGCTTATCAAATTTGAAAGTATTTAAGGTTAGGGATCTCAAAATGCCTTTATTATCATCCAAAGGCTTCCAAAATGGAGGGCACCCCCCCCCCCCCAAAATATACAGTATATATATACTGTATATACTGTATATATATATTAGAGCTGTCAGTTTAGCGCATTATTATCGGCATTAATCTAAATGAATTTTAACGGGATTAAATTTTTTCTCGCGAGATTAACGCGGCACACGTCACAGCGGATGTTACGTTGCTCTATAAATAAACCAAAAACAAAACAACAAGCGTGCTGCACAGGTCCACGCACATGTCTGTTTTGCCAGCCACGGCAGCGCGAGACACCGAAAACGGATACTTAAAGAGTTTATGAATGGAAAGTTTACTTTTAAAAAGTTACCAGATAGTTCCACTGACAAGACCAAAGTTACCTGGATGTTTTGCAGGAGTAAACTGAGCTATCATCATAGCACGTCGAGTCTGAAATACCACTTAATGGCCAAGCACACAGCTGATGTGAGTACTCCGCCCCCTCGTCTAAGACAGACAGCTATGGATCATTTCAAAGCAAAGAAAATGGATAACACGACAAAGAACAAATTTGCTGAAGCCAGAGCTAAATGTATGGCTACTGCATGCAAGCCTGTCACCATTGTCAACAGCCAGACTCAAGCTGAAATCATTCGCATTGCATCGAACGACTCCACTACGGATTGCCAGCGAGAGCCTCCATTACAAGCTATGAACAGAAATTGTACGTAGCGCAGAAGGCTAAGGTACACCAAACGGGAGAAGACACTGTTTCGGGAGAGTAATAAGAGACTAGGTTGAGCCTCTGGTGAATAAAGAGCAGGTATTCTGTTGAGTTCGATGTATGCCACTGACACGATTGTTACTTGTTTGGAACTATTTTGCGTGGAAGGTTACCGTGTTCCGTGTCCATATAAATAATGGGGGTGGAGCTTCTCTGTGTTTGTCTGACAGGGACAGTGCGCTGAGGCACGATGAGAGTTCAGCGGTGCAGTGGTAGCGACCTAGCGACCACACTGAAAATAAAACGTCTCAAGTGTTGTCATCAAACCAAGTGTAGTCATCTGAAATGATGTCCACACTAAACCTTAGAGAGACTTCCGCGCAAGAAGTACCAACAGAATCAACATAGCCTGACTGCTGTGTTCAAAGCAAACTTGAGTAAAAACGAAGTATGCAACCATGGCTTAAATCCAATATAGGCTGAGTACTAGTTTACCTTAGATGTGCACTTTATAATGTTATATTGCTCTGTTTTGATTCCATAAAAAGAGCTGTTAAAACAGCTGTTGTGTGACAAAATATTGTTTTCACTGTTGTTGATGGACAATAATATTGTGTGAGAGATTATGTGTGAATAACTGCTCCAAGTGAAAAATGTTCATGTAAAATTGAAAATCGAAATTGTTATTTCAGTAAATATTTGCATTTTGCACATAGAAAACTGATTCATGATTTCATGTTGATGAGAGCATTAAAATGGGGGGAAATAGGACAAAAGAATATAAAAGGAAATTCAGAAACGATAAAAAATGCGTGAGTAATCATGATTAATTTTCAGTTAATTTGAGTTAATTTCGACAGTTGCGTTTTTAATTCGAATAAATATTTTAATCGTTTGACAGCTCTAATATATATATGAAAAAATATTTACCTTTCACCTTGAGTCGAGCTGTGGACATGTTGACAGGCTTGCATGCAGTAGCCATACATTTAGCTATGGCTTCAGCAAATATGTTCTTCGTCGTGTCATCCATTTTCTTCGCTTTGAAATGATCCATAGCTGTCTGTCTTAGACGAGGGGGCGGAGTACTCACATCAGCTGTGTGCTTGGCCATTAAGTGGTATTTCAAACTCGACATGCGATGATGATAGCTCAGTTTACGACTGCAAAACATTCAGGTAACTTTGGTCTTGTCAATGGAACTATCTGGCAACTTTATAAAAGTAAAGTTTCCATTTAGAAACTCTTTAAGTATCCGTTTCGGTGTCTCGCGCTGCCGTGGCTGGCAAAACAGACATGGGCCTGGACTTCTGCAGCGCGCTTGTTGTTTTGTTTCCGGTTTATTTTTTGAGCAACGTAAAATCCGCTGTGACGTGTGTCGCGTTAATCTCGCGAGAAAAAAAATTAATCACGTTAAAATTCATTTAAATGAATGCCGATAAAAATGCGCTAAGCTCTAATATATATATATATATATATATATATATATATACACTGTATATATTTAAAATCTCTGGTTTCAACCAATTTTGTACCAGTCATCAAACGCTGAAACCAGTGGAAAACAATGACAATGCTACGGTTGACTAAATTAAACTCATAGCAAAATCTTTATGTTGTTGATTTGGGACTAAGAAGTATGTCGGTCTGACTGCCTGTTTCTGCCAGTTCTCCGCTTAGGGGCACAGCGCCAGAGCCCCTAATTTATCATTCAAACAGCCTAGCGGGCATGCTTGGCAAATGCCAACTTTTTCCATTGGCCTGTGGGGCTGTTTTTATTGAGCCCCGAGTGGTTCCCCAATTGCCCAGAAAAGTCAAGGTGAGCAGTTATGTTGACCTCCATTCATAGTCAAAAGAACAAACACAATTTTTGTTATGTGACATTCATATATCAGCTCATTTTGTCTTACTTTTCTGTCTGAGTTCTCTGGAGATGGGCTGTAGAGAACTCTTGCTGTAACTCTTCTCCCTGCTCCAACTATTGTCTTATTCAATCATAATTGAAAAAGAAACACTTCATTTACTTCTTGTAGGACAGCCTAACCTCTGAGGATTTAGTTGCTTGTCCAAAAAGGCTTCAAAATTCATTTTAAAACCAAATCTGTGAGCCAAGATCTACTGTTCTGATTGGCATAGCTCTTTTGTGCCTCATTGCTTTGCGTTGCTGAAAAAAAAAGAACAACCAAAAAACAACAACAAAAAAACATTGTCATCGTCCTCTGGCTCAATTGTTCAGTGCGTATTGTCTGATTAAACCACATATTGTTTCAGCAATGAGTTCCCCTGTATGTCTAATTGTATAAGTATCCAATTTATAATCTGGTGTGATAGGTATCTCTGCAGAGGACATTGGAGGGGATAGCACAGATAGAATGATAAAACAAAGAGAAAGACCTGACTGCTGTCTTTTTGTCTTTTCAGGGCCCTGCCTGACTCCAATAGACGGCACTCAATTATACACTCACTCGTCAGCAAATGGGAGAGGCCATTGAGAGTGATGTTAATTGAAAGCAGCCAACCTCTTTGTCTTTTTTGCAGTCTGTCACTTTTCAAATATGCAGTGGTATGCAGGTCCATGTTCAAGTTCTTACTATGGTACAGCCAACCTTGTCAGGCAGCTTGATTTACAAGAAGTTGTACTAAGACTGAAACTGATACTCAAGACCAGAGATGATCAATTTAAACCATCCATCCATCCATTTCTTGATCCGCCTATCTTCACAAGGGTCTTGGAGGCGTGCTGAAGCCCATGTTCAGGCAGTAGGCTGAGAACGTCCTGAACTGGTTGCCAGCCATCGCAGGGCACATACAGACGAAAAGAAAAAAAGAAAAAAAACACAAAGAGCCCAAGGCAACGAGATGGCAGAAACGACGGGGGACATGCTAATAAACTTGTCAAGTGTTGCCTGTAAATGGCTCACGGGGTGCAAGTTTTAGACCCCTGATTTCAACGATGGAAGGGGTCATAATTTCTCATCAGTGCTACTGGTGGGTGGGGGGGTGGTAGGGGTACGCATACACTCTACATTTCCAAGCCATTTTAAATAATGACAAAATATGTACGTACGTCTGCTTTTTATGGAACCAATTTACAGAAGATTAATTAAATGATTTTAATGCTCAAATGCAATGCCGAAATGCTTGATGCTCCACACCTCAGCATCACTCTGAAATAAATTGTAATGCTAACGTTATCATAAATTGTCTGTTCTCATTATCTTTCGTAGCCACCATCTTTTGGCTCTGCTGTCCTGCTTTCCTCCCCCTTGGCTCAATCTAAATTTCAGCGAAATCGCCTTTGCACCGTTCGGAAAGGCTCACTCAGCAAGGTGTGCGTAGCGCGTGCATGCGTAGGCCTATATGTAAGCGTGTGTTCGTTTTAATGAAAATGGCAAATCCGCTCAAAAGCAGCCCCACTTACTCTGGACTCGAGCTGACAAACAAATTAAATATGCACGCGTTGCATTTGTTTCATATTCTCCTCCTGCCAATGTGTTTCCACTGAAAGACTCTACAGTGCAGATAGATGAATAAGTGTGTACCAGCCAGCCACAATATTAGGTACATTTATACAATATAGAATTGTCTCATAAATCTTGTCTTCACAAAAAATAAAGGTATGTTTATTGACTGCCAGAGAGTCATCAATTTGTCAATTTGTTGTGGCTAGATTTGACAGTGGTTCTCAAATTGTACCGCGTCATAGCATGATGTTTTCGAACGTAAGGTAACAAAATCTTAGTAATGTGTTCTTTTGATACCGTATCACATTTTAGTAGATTATACAGTGCTATTAGATTATACTGTACTGTTAGTGGATACAAAATATGCCTGGTGAGAGCATAATTATTTTTGAGACATTTTAATAAAATCATGCCTTTGGTGGCTACATGAATATTGTTTGGGATAACATTGATTTTTGTTTTCCCTTCATTTTTCCCCACTATAACCCTGAATCCCAAAGTAAATATCTGACTCTGCCATACAACATTGCCAATGAATAACTTCTTCAAATGTGAAGACCATGCCTGCCCCCACAACAGATCCTTACAATAAAAGGATATAATTAGAGCAGAATAGAATTGAATTGGCTTGATTACCATCACACGCTGTACAAAATCAGATTTGTAAATGCCTGTGAATGTCTATGTGTTCCTTGTGTAATTCATTTGTGTGTCCGTCGTTACATTGTATACATAATTGTTTACATAATTGATGAGTATGATAATGACACAATCTGGTGCTGGCCCAATGTGGGTATTTGTTTGCACACTTGGGTATAGGATGGCTGTGTGAGTTGGATGTTTAGGGGCCAAGGACGGCCATCATCTTGGTCCTGACAGTTGACCACTGACAGCACTTTGTTCCACAACGGAAAGATAGTGAGACACACAGACAGGTAGACAGAGATGCTGAAAGCATATGGTGCAAAACAAGAGACCTGTGGGCTGTTATTCATCCATCTCCATTCTGTTGCTTTGCCTCTCTCTCTCTCTCTCTCTCTCTACCCCCCCCCCCCCCCCCCCATTGGCATATGTTATGTTTGGTTGGCTGTGTGCCACATGCCAATCTGATGCCCTTGGCACTACTGCGGCTCCATGCCACCTGTGCCGCTCCCCTCTCCCACTGCAGCCGCTTGCTCACAGTAGATAATCTAATGATAAATTACCAAACATCTAGGAATTTATCACAACTAGACAACTAGGATTAATAAATAAAACACTGAAATACTTTTGAACAAAGACTCTGCATGCTCACATGCGGCGCTACATTTGAGCCACAGCATACAACTTCTTCTTGTGCAAGCACACCTCTTGTTGATAAAAAATAACTGTACATTGAATATGTTTTATTGAGTGAAATACTGGCATTTTATTTCATTCTAAAGAACATTTGGGTGATGGAGTGGGGGAGGGATAAGAAATAATTACTTCTGTATTTTTAAAACAACCAGCCTTGAATTGTTGTTGTCATCCAGTGCTAGTAGCACAACATACTGTTTATAGATAGGGCAGAGATTCCCAACTACCGTACCGTGGCACATTAGTGTGCTGTAAGATATGATCAATTATGCGTTGGGAAATTATCCAGTTTCACTTAATTTGTCCAAAAAGGATTGTTTATTTATTGTGAAATTGTTTATTTATTTACTCTATAGTCATTTATCATTTATCTATGCCATCGACATATTATGACAGACAGAACAATGAAATGTCTTCCAGGAAATGGCAGAAGTTACCATTTACCCGTGTATCCACCTATTAGCTTTGTGTTGAATTTAAAGGTCAGGTCTAAATTGAACTTGACCAACCAGCTTTTGAGTTCTACCTAGGGCAGTGGTTCTTAACCTTGTTAGAGGTACCAAACCCAAACAGTTCATATGCACATTCACCGAACCCCATTAGTGAAAAATAAAAATACGATTTTTTTACAAATCCAAAACACATTTATTAAAAACAGAAAAAAGTAAATTAAAGGAAGGTTTTTAAAATTGGATGACATACTATCACGACAGTCACACGGGCACAACCGAGCGAACTAAATTTCCCGCAGCACTGATTGGACAAGTAATACAATGTGATCATCTTCAGCCAGCGATGGCCAAGCCGATGTGTCATAACTAATTGACATCTTGAGTCGGGTGTGTCCTAAGCTCCATGGCAGAGGCTCCGTCGAAACCCTGGGACCGATTCACCGAACCCCCAGGGTTCGATTGAACCCAGCTTCAGAACCACTGGTTATATTAGTTCAAGCAAACGGTAGTTAAGGTGGTTTTTTCAATAATTTTTTTTTTTATGCAACCCACCCAGGTTCATAGCTAGACCCACAGCAACGCGCAAAACAATGAAAATGGGAATGAAACAGTTTCGTTCTTGCAAAACAAATGAATTTCACACTGGTGTCAATAAGCATTCTTTGTTTCAGGCACTTCAAAGCCCTCTGTTTACTCAACCGGATTTGCAAAAAAGGTAGGTGTGCTAATCAATGGTTGTTGTTTATGAAAACATTCAATTCAAAGTACAGTATTATACGTGTACATGGATGTAATCTTCTACAAAAACATTCAAACTACAAGAGTGCATGGATGGAATCCTCTGTAATGGTTCACAACTAACAATGCTGAAGATATACCGTAATGTGTGGAGTGTCACGTTCTGAACCAAACCTAATAACGTTTTGGATTCCAGAAAGGCAGGCTCAGACAAAGTGACAGCAAAAAGGGAAGCGCACCGACAAGGCTGACAGAGCTACCTCAGCAATGACAATGAAGGACACCAACCCACTACGACTTGTGCTAGCGGCAATACATGGACCAAATAGGTCATCTCATTGTGCGCAATTTACAGCACAGCACAGCATCAAATTGCAAACAAGAACGCTAGTCTAATAACCGCAGCCGAAATAGCTTAGCGTTCTTCCAATCCCGATGGGTCTCGTCCTCACGCCATGTCCAGCTATTCAGGCACAACATTTTGCGCAACTCTTCAAACACCTGGATCCCCTCAGATAAGTTTGAAACATCGCTTTCCGAATCGATTTCTGACTGGCTTTGAACACTTTCATTAGTGAGCCCCACTATTCTTGTCCTGTCACATTTCCACGTTTGACGCTCATCAGGATCTCACTTGTATTACATTGTCAAATTTAGAAAATTAATGATTTTCTCATGCTTTAGTGAATGAATTTTGTTCAATTACTTTACTTCTGTCATTAAAAAATATTTCATTTGGGATTTTCTAAAATTACATCACAGTTGACCTTGAAGAGGCCCACTAGAATCGCTGAGTAAATTGTGAAGATTTTTTACGGTATACCTGTATATAATTTTGAGACTGTTCATATAGTGAAAAAAAAATAAAGAGACTGCCTTGCCTGAATAATAGTTGGGACAAACTGACATACTTTGCATACACAGCATCACACTGCCATGTGTGACACAACTGAAAAACCAAATTGTGAGACTGTTTCGATTTTTCCTCTGATATCATAAACTAAGGCTGGGTTTGAATAATAATTCATAGTGGATGTCAGTTCAGTTGAGATGAAAGGCCAAAAGATTAAAAGATGTTTGTATGTGCACGAGTGACAGAAGAGGCAGAAACACAGAGCTGCAGGTTGCATACAAACTGGGTAGCTAAGCAGAAACGGGAATCAAATGACTGTTATCTGCTCTGTCAAAAGAGCACATTGACATGTGCACAGTGTAACTCCAGGCTCCACTTTTGTGGATCAATCACCACGTTGTTGATGAAACTCTAGTGGGCCATGCACAGCATCACACAGCGGCCATGTATTCAGCCTTCTGTGCAAACCCCATTCATCTGCTGAGCTCCAAGCAACCCAAAACAGTATGAGAGAATGACAACTGTGATTTTTCAACCATTTTGTCATCATCTGTTAAACTTGAAGCAGTAGGTGTTCCAGGTGAGCTCAAGTTAATCCCCAAATTCTCAAACCGACTACACCACAGTTGACCAAACACACACATTTAGATGGGTCAGTTAGCTTAGGGGGATGGAGCACACCTGACCCCTCTCCAACACTGGAGGTTACGTATTGAGGCACATGCATATACACACGCACACACGCACACGCACATATCTCCAGCACATATTCAGTCACAATGTGACAATTAACGAGTCTACCACACCTGACCCACACACACTCAGGTGCCCCGGTGAAAGTCTCGGTTGGCCAAAGGAATCTGTAGAGAGTTAATTGGATCAGCTGTTAGTTGCGGAGGCCAAATGTGTGATGGGTATGAGCCAGAACAGACTCACTAGAGGCGGAATAATAAATGAGGTAGCTGAGTGAAAAACAACTCAATAAGATACACCCAGCCGTCACGTTAGGTATACAGTACCTTCACAATCTAATGACATCCAATAGAGTTGTGGCCATAAAGAGGTAAAGCTCCCTTTTGATCGACACTCTCAACACAAGGGAATTATTGAAAAGTTTTTGTTCTTTTATTTCTGCATGTTTTTATATAGTTTATGACAAGACTGAGAGAGAGAGAGAGAGAGAGAGCAACACTTACCATCTTAGACATTTTTTTTTGTTGATAGAGCTTTATTAGGCCTGATGACATACCGGTAATTAATGCTGTGGCTAATATACTGCAATACCTTCAGCATTGACGACCTTGGTAATACAACTCCCAAAATTCCAGTATGTCTAACTAAATCAATGTTTAACATGGATCTAAAAATTATATTTTGAAATACAGTTTAATAGTAGGCCTACGATAGTTGTTAAAGTCTAGCAAACAGTTATGGACTACACTGATAAAAGGATTAAAGGCACTGATGCAATTATGCAGAGCAATGATTTATTTAGTTTATTGCAACCTATCTTGGCTCCTCTCACTTCAGCTTTTTGGCATGGCTGGGCCCCTGCATCCAATTAAATCACCCTGTTTTTGCAGTTGTGACAGGTGGGCATGAAAAACGTAGATAGTGAAAGAATGAATAATAAACTGTATTTATTTTTGGAAATTAACATATGCCCTAACCCTTTTAGAATTTGAGGTAAACAAGAAAAGACTATGAGAAAAGGATTGTGGTGAAAATCTCAAAGTCCTCTCTTGCTTTAGTTCAGGTTCTCTTCCATCCATCCATTTTCCGATCTGGGGGACACCCTGAACCGGTGGCCAGCCAATCGCAGGGCACATAGAGATGAACAACCATCCCCGTTCACACGCACGGGACAATTTAGAGTGTTCAATCAGCCTGCCATGCATGTTTTTAGAATGTGGGAGGGAAACCGGAGTACCCGGAGAAAACCCACATTGGCATGAGGAGGACATGCAAACTCCACACAGGAAGGCCAGAGTCGGGATCGAACCACAACCTCTGCACTGTGAGGTCGGCGCGCTGACCACTGGCCCACCTAACCTGGGTGTTCTTTACCTAAAAGTCCACATTTCACTCAAGGGGAAAACCGCAACATTGGCCTAAGTGACATGATCAGGGCCATGAAGTGGCGGACAGCAAGTGTTAAATACTGAAAGTTATCACAATGATATGCAGATTAATTTGGGATATGATATTGGTTTGATGTTTTGTTAATGAAAATGACAATGTGTACAGTGGTTATGTTATTATTGATGGAAGAAAATCAGCTGCACCTACTGTATGGTAGTGAAGAAGAACACAAGTTAAAGTCAAAGAAATGGAATCGTTTAAAATGTACAATAAATTCACTGTCGTCTTTTTTTTCATGAAACCCTCATGTGTCCAATTAAATGAACATTTAAAAGGACATTTATTAAGCAATTTAATAAAAGCTCGACACGAATCACATTATGTAATTTAAGCGTTACATCTCTTGAAAGTATTTCCTCTCTATTTCAAATGAAATTCAGCACAGTTCATTGCTTAATGGCAGCCGTGTTCCCTCTCGCAATTGCGAAAACACCCTCTTTTACCTGCGCCAGTCTAGAAAAATGCCGGAAGAAAGGAAACTCCACCCATGTGCACAATTAGACTGAGCTTTGTGCTAGACTTGTACTGGGCACCAAAATAGGGCCCCAAGTACTACTCTGCAAATGCGGGTCGGATCGTTCCCTCTGATTGGTCAGATGGTAAGTTTCATCATTGCCACAACAATTGCCTCTCTCTTTCCTAAAGCAAACTGCCTTCATTCTGGCACAACACGCGAGTGCTTATGCGCAATGGGTGGCACATACCTGTTTCACCCTCCATTGCACATTTCCGTAATGGCGTCCCCTCGTGCAAAATGTGGCCCACTCCGAAAGATGAGAAGCGCCACACAGTGTGGGTTCTGCATTTAGGGAGAAGTGGCCCTGCTGAGGGATATCACAACTAGTGAGTGGTTCTGCAAGAAACACTGATGCCTATTTAACTCTTTCATGCAACCTGTAACCTGATAACATGATAATCTGGCCATGTAGTAACCACTGTCCCTTAAAGGTTGAAATGAAAAGACAGTCAATGCAGGAAAGAAACATTTAATTTGATACGGTTAGTGACAGACAGAGGAGAAACACACCCACAGACTGGATGGAATCACAGATTATGAGAAAATCTCGTTAAAATATAATGACTAATTATCAGAATACAACAGAATAGAATACCGGAGTACATAATCTATTACAGCATACAGCTGTTCACATTCGTGCAAATGTGATTGATGTCAAGAGTTCAGGGATATAAAAACTCCCTGTGAACAAAATCAAACTGTGGGTGATGATTTTGTTGTTTTAGATCAGGGGTGCCCATTACGTCGATCGCGATTGACCGGTAGCTCGCGGACTGGTCCCAAGTCGATCGTGAGGGGTGTTGAGGAAAAAACAAAACAAAACAAAACAAAAAAACCCCCAACAAAAACAAACATTTGTGCATGTTAGTAATATACTTTTGGTGATAATGCACATTGCACCCCAAAATATTTTAAAAAACAAATAAAAGAAAGGGCGGCCCGGTAGTCCAGTGGTTAGCACGTCGACTTCACAGTGCAGAGGTACCGGGTTCGATTCCAGCTCCGGCCTCCCTGTGTGGAGTTTGCATGTTCTCCCCGGGCCTGTGTGGGTTTTCTCCGGGTGCTCCGGTTTCCTCCCACATTCCAAAAACATGCATTGCAGGCTGATTGAACACTCTAAATTGTCCTTAGGTGTGAGTGCGGGCGTGCATGGTTGTTTGTCTCTGTGTGCCCTGCGATTGGCTGGCAACCAATTCGGGGTGTCCCCCGCCTACTGCCCGAAGACAGCTGGGATAGGCTCCAGCACCCCCCGCGACCCTAATGAGGATGAAGCGGTTCGGAAGATGAATGAATGAATGAAATAAAAGAAAGCAGGTCACCTTTAACGTATGGTGGCGTGTGACCTGCGTCACTTGAAGTTGTTAGCGCTCAGCAGTCTGCAATTGCAGCTTGCGATCAGAGCTCTTGCGATGTAGCCTTGACTGTTATTATTATCAGGCAAAGTGTTTTTTCGTGCACAATTCACCACTGGTACTCGCAAAGAATGGCAATCTGGACGGCCAGGAGAAGCGTTTAAAAACGGTACACATGAGCTATGATAGTTCACAGGCTGCAAAAGTGCATCTCATGCCTTCACGTCAGCTCTCCCACGAAGGTAGGTATTGATTTCCTCTTAACAAACTCATAATCTCTTGTTTCTGTTTTATTCATCTAAGGGGTCGTTATGGCTGATGCTCATCATGGCATGCCTATGTAAGTGTGTGCGTCTGCGGGAACGGATCAATCGCGGGAGGCTGGTTGATCGAAAAGTAGATCTTCCGTCAAAAAAGTTTGGGCATCCCTGTTTTAGATGATGTCAGTATAGTCACTGGTTAGCACGCCCACCTCACAGTACAGAGGTCCAGGGTTCAAATCCGGGCTCTGGCCTTCCTATGTGGAGTTTTTTACATTCTCCTCATGCCTGTGTGGGTTTTCTCCGAGTGCTCCGGTTTCCTCCCACATTACAAAAACATGCATGGTAGCTGAATGGAACATCTAAATATCTCTAAGATGTGACTGCAAGTGTGACAGGATGTTTGTCCATGAGTGCCCTGCGATTGGCTGGCAACCTTTTCAGGGTTAAGGGTTCATTGGCTCCAGCGAACCCGCGACCCTTGTGAGAATAAGCAGTTGGGATAATGGATGGCTGGATCAATGGATGGATCTTGTGACAAAATTAATCGGACTCAACTGACGAGCCAACAGTTATGCAAAATGTGTGTGGGCGACTTTGTGGCCACAAAGCTGCATTTTCTCGTCCTTGACAAATCCAATGTAGTTTTGAGTATCGAGCCAGCCAAAGCTGCTCTGCTAAAGCTTCTTGGATCGGAGAGTTGCCTGTCTGCAAGGTTGACATCCAAATGAATGTCACGCAGCAACCATTACGTAGAAGTGGCGATGCTGCCTTGTATGATGACGACTGCTGGAGTCAGGATTCCCCCTATGGCCACATGTGCCATCTCATCAAAAATAATGAGATGACTGTTTTTTTGTAAAACAACTTAGCTGTCAATCTGAACATGATAGCCCATAGCATAGCAGAATGCATGGTTTGTGTTCAACCTTGGGCTCAATGTCACTAACCAGCCTCATATTCCTCCAGCCATCAGCACAACCACCCCCACCTTCCGTGTGTTTGAGCTTCTCAGCAGGGGGCTGCGCTTCCACAGATATGCAAGGAAAGTGTGTGTGCCCGTGAGTATGTGGCGGCCTACGTGATGTGTGTTTAGCCTCTCGGCTACTTCCAGGATGTGTTAATGTGATAATTGAGTATTTCGGGTTCTGCCTGCAACGATGCCACCATGCACACAAACACTTACTCCACACGCACCCTTGCAGCTAACTTGGCTCGGAATAGCTTTTGCATATCTTGTAGGTGTTCTTTAGACTGAGCTGTACTGACTCATTGGTCATGGCCCACATAGAAATTATTTGGTCATACTTTCAACACATCCCTTCAAATGCATTGCTTATATTTTCTCTGCTGTCTTGTAAATGAGAAATGAACAGTTTCCTATGCTGTTGGAACAAAATGTTTTACTGTAAGCGCACACAATGAACTATGTGTCACTAATTTCAAATTTGATACTTGATAGAATTCTCTTCAACTTAATTTTTTTTTTTAACTCTGAGACATTTTGGACAATTCTACACTTCCAAATTTGTGGAAACCATCATCAAACTAAGTGGGTACTCACCATGAGCTGTGACTCTGGGTGGCAAGTGCATTTGGGAGCCTCATTTTATGCTGTCCTGACTCGTATCCATCTGTACCTGTTGTTGCTGAACTGTGGTTGATTTGGCCAGGACAGAGATGTACAGACTGCTTTCTATTGTTTTAACAAGTTCTTTTTCTGGTTCCGTAGACATCATTAGAGGAATTAATTTCCAGAATATTTAGATTTTAATAAGAATTGTCTAGCGACAGGCATGAGAAGGTCCACTATAAAATTTGAATCCATCCATTTTTTTAATCAGTTTATCCTCGAGAGGGTCGCAGCTGTACTGTAGCATATCCCAGCGTTCTTCAGGCGGTAGGTGGAGGACACCCTGAACCGGTTACCAGCCAATCGCAGTGCACAAATCGACAAATAAACATTCACGCTCAAAATCACATTTAGGGACAATTTAGTGTTCCATTAACATACAGTGCATTATTTTGGAATGTAGGAGGAAACCGGAGCACCTGGGGAAAACCCAAGCGGGCACGGGCCAAACATGCAAACAACATGCCGGGGCCTGGAATCGAGCCCTGCACATGTGCACTGTGAAGTGGCCATGCTATCTATCTATTAGGGCTGTATGTTTAATCAAAAATGAGATCACACTTTTGATTTTGGCATCTCCCGATCTTTAAATCAGTATGAATAACAATCAACGTGTTCTTTATGCTGTGAAAGTACCCTAATTGAGAGGTCCCCAACCTTTTTTGCCCCAGGGACCGGTTTCATGTCAGACAATATTTTCAGGCATTTGGCCTTTAAGGTCGGATAGATACAACAATACAATATGATATGACTTGCATGAAAAGTGGGGTATTTTCGAAACATAATAATTTCATGACACGAGGCACGTCCTGTCTGGCCACAACATTCTCTGGTCGCTATGGTAGCATTTAAACGTGCCTTAAAAATAAGAAACATTGCAAATAAAAAGTGCATGAAAAATACGACTCACCATCGCCGCTTATTATGCAGACTAGGCTTGGTGCGTGTCAATCTCCCGTTGAGATAAAGCCGTATTTGAAATAGGACTCCTTCATACTGTCTATTAAATGTAGCCTTCTCTTTCTTGAAAGTCACAGGCTCCTCTTCTGTCTCCTGGCTGGGCCTTTTCCCCTTCCCGAAAAAACTTTTCAAAGACGTTTGTTTTTTATGCGGTAACCTAACGCGTGACCGAGAAGCGCCCATTCACCTGCGTCAAGAGTGACATACTGTGGACTGATATAACTGAGAATCCGGTAATTTTTCTAAATAAAACATCTTTCAGATTTTGAAATGAAAAAAACGGAAGGAATGTAAGTTATTTATTCTTTCTGTGCAGCCCGGCACCAAATGACCCGCGGACCGATACCGGTCCGCAGCCCGGCGGTTGAGGACTGCTGCCCTAAATGCCCCATGTTGTGGCGTCTAGATGATTCTGCTTTCCCAAAGCGTTCTTTAAGGTGTTTAATGATACCCCAGCTGGAGTTTACTGTCTAGTAAAAACACACAAAAAAGAACACATGGTGTATTTAAATACAAAACATGCTTCGTTCGAATGCTAATGTTAAATTATCATCGGCTCCGGAAGTGATCGTACTTCAAGTAACAAGTATTGACTTACAAATGCTGTGGAAACACATACACACAAGATAACATGACTCAAAAGCACATTCCCAATCTGAGAAAAACAAGTTCTCTTAATTGAGTTAAATTGCAACATCCTTCTGTTGGTCCCGAAGAGGCCAAAACACGCAGGAACAGCTGGTATTTGGTTTTGTAGCTTTTTTTTTTCAATTGCTAGTATGTAAGTATATTTTTATTTTACTTTAGAACAAATTTATTTTATTTATAGTTATTTATCTTCGTAGTTATATTTAAAATTGAGTTTTCAAAGATTCAAGGAATTTTGCCGTCCTCAAAATTCAAGGATACAAAGATCCAATACTTTTTTATTTTTATTTTTTGTCAAACCAACACACATTTTCACATGACATGGCATGAAATCCCCAAAAAACTAGGCCAGCCCAGTAAGCCCAAGCACATAAATAAATATGATAAAGAGATGAGGGTATTATTCAATGCTTGATGTTTGCAAGATGCACCTCATCAAAGGTTATGATTGTTGCACAATTAAAATACAAGAGGCTTGAATTGCACACGAGATTTGGTACCTGGCAAAAAGAACAGTATTTTATTTATATATACTGTATATATATATATACAGTATATAATACTGGTTGCCAGCAGGGCACACATAGAAAAACAACCATTCCCACTCACACTTACACACTGACAATGTAGAGTGCTCCAATAAACCTGCCATGCATGTTTTTGGAATGTGGGAGGAAACCAAAGTACCCCGCGAGAAATCACGCAGAGAGGGGAGAACATCCAAAGTCCACACAGGAAGTCTACTTAAAGTTTAACAATAAACAGAGACAATGTGTATTTAAATGGCCCCTCTATTTTATTGTTTATCAAATCCTTTTGAATTTTTTGCAAACTTCCATCCAGTAGAGTGGGCTACACTCCTGAACTGGTTGCCAGCCAATCCCAGGGCACACAGAGACATACAACCATTCACACTCTCAATCACATTTTAGGACACTTTTCAGTACAGTATTCACTTAAACTACTATGCATTTACCACCAAGTCAAGCAGCTACAAGGGTTCTCTGACCTATCCTCACAATGTCCAGGTTTTATTTTTATTTTATTTTTTTTGAGTGCACCATGAAAATTAATTTTCCATTATGTACAGTATTCCGTTCCCAGCTTGACTCCCACAGTCATTTTGAATCAATTAGAGGACAGAAAAGTACTGACCTACTCGAAAGTGGTTCAGATTCTTTAAAAAAAAAAAAAAGAATATATCATTGTTCCGTTTGTACGGAGCCTGCAATCCTGTGTCTGAAGGCTTGGGAAGTTAGCGCCAATATATCAACAAATAGAAGCTGAAATCTGATTGGACAAAAAAGACAATAAGAACAATCAGGACTTTAAGCTGTGATGCAGACACAATATTGAATGAAGACAAAAGACAGTTGGCAATAAATTTCTAAAATATTTTACAAATTTATACCAATTTTTAAACGCAGGTCAGTGCTTTTGATAAGATGTTGGCCTGCAGAGAAGGAGACAAGGCCTTGAAGGCCCAGATGGTACACCACTGTTGGGGGACGGGGGCCAATCTTGTCAAATCTCTCTCTATGGCTTTCACCTCTTTCATCATATATATATATATATATATATATATATATATGTATATAGCATACGCACAGCATTGCAACATTACAAAACATTACAGATGTTTTATACTGAAGAAATATGCATAATCAGCAACCCCAAATAGTTCAGAGGTGCAGTTTTTTCTGGTTTCAATCACTAGATACCAGGTTCTACATCGGTGCTGTAGCACCCTCAGAAATTTGCGTAGCCCCAGTTCAGCCCCTCCAGCGTTTTATTTGATATTCTAAAATATGTGTGTACATTATTTTCTCAGACCCTCAATGTACTGTATCAGTCAAGGCTGCCTTTAGCCCCAGGAGAGAAAAAAATCCTGGAGCCATCCCTGCTTGATAGATTTTAAACAAGGCTATTTGTAGTTATTTCAAATTCCGAGAATCAGAATGCATCATAAGAAATCATGGCACATGTTCTCTTATTCAAAAGAGGCAGGTTTGCTACACGAACTGGCAGTGTGCAAATAATGCATCACAAATAAATATGAAACAGAACAAAAAGTGTTGCTTGTTGACGAGTAGCCAAGTGGACTTTAAAAACAAGAATGAAAAATGTCACAGTCATGAGTTTCGAGCATGGTGAGAACATATCAATAACACTTCCCTTTTTTATATTGGGTGCTGATGCTATCGCTGTGCTGTTGCATGAACTGAATCCAAGTTGAATCAAAGATGGCTGGCTACAGAGACTCTAAAATGAGCTAAACATCGTATTGACTATAGCTGCAATATAAAATGATAAATATTCAACATTTGATCATGGTTTATCGTTAAATTATAAACCTATTTCGAAGACAAACACACACAGCTGATTGTATGAATCCCCCATGTGAGGAGTCACTTGTAGCAGTCTGGCTCAGACTCACCACAGCAAACATGAGCTGAAGAATCGAAGCGTTGAGAAGCCACAAGGTCATGGATTTTATTGGGAAGCTGAAAGCAAACACAGCAGAGATGAACCAGGAATTCACTCTCTGGCTTTTAGTATCGATCGCTTCTTACGCATTCACAAACACACATCATATGCCAGGCAAATCAATAAACACACACAACCACAAGCGCACATTTACACTGGCTGTGGCCCAAGTAAACTCTTGTATGGGTGATGATTTTTCTTTTGGAGTACGGGTTCATGCATGTGTATGCATGGGAAAACTGGAGGTTCTGTGATTTGTTTTTTTTTTTACAAACTGCTGTGTAAAGAAGGGAATGATGTAAAGAGGAGGAGAGGAGGAGGAGAAGAGGCGTCGCCAAGGCGTTGTCGAAAAGAGAAGAAGGAGGGATTAGGGTTGGTGGTTCGCTGTCGAACCAGCATCGATACAACAGCAGCATTTGCCTAATCCCTTGGTAATGGCAGCTTAGCGGCCTCCTCGGACATACAAACACTCGGCCTCCTCCTCCTCCACTCGGTTCCTCTCGTCTCCTTTCTTGCCCTGGTCCTCCCTCATTTACATAACATTAGAAACATTAAGGCGGTCCCAACAAAGCCCTATTATGTGCATGTTGGTTTTGGAGAGGAAAGGAGCAGAATGAGTCAGGACATCACAGAAACGTGTCCCCTGTTTTGTTTGCTGGAGATGGTTTGTGTGTTTGTAAAGGACTCTGCGAAAGAAGGCAGAGCGGGAGAGAGTGACAAATGGAGTCTAGGCCAAGTGATCTGATTACATGTGTGCGCAAAAAGTCACCCACAGCCTCCTCAAAATACACATACATCAAGTGTGGTTTGTTTTATATTCAACAATGACGAGGTGGTCTGACGTAAACCATCACATATTGCAGTTCAATCAACACGACCAAATTGTTTTGTTTTGTTTTGTTTTTTCAAACTAAATCACTTAAAAATATATCCCTGAATACACGTTTGTTAGTCACACTCGGCCTTAAAAATAGGGGGGGGGGGAAATGATAGCAACGTTAAGAATTCGAGTAGCTTGATTTTAGATTCATGATACAACTTCAAAATGTATTTTATTGTGACAAACTATTACACAGAAAAATAACATCCGACAGTGAATGGTTCGACCACATCTGGCTTTGAACCTCAAATACTGTGTGAAATGTCTGCCAAAAGGTATCACTTGAAAGGCCATGTCGCTGTATGATGATCTTTGATTAAATAGACCATACTTTTTTTTTTCAATGTAGCTATACTTCCTTAACAGTCATCAAAAATAGATCAGGTTAGATGGGAGTTCCCACCTATAATACAACAAGCCCGTTTGTTTGACTACTGTTGGATACCCATGAACATGACCGGTAAAATAATACTACTGGCAATCTTCTCAGCCGTGTACAAGTTTGCCCTTGCTCATTTTCATTTGGCCCCATAGAGCCGAGTTTTCCATTGGCTTCAAAGCCGTGTGCCGAGCTCAGTTGGGGGCCTTCAAAGCTGCCTTCTCTGTCGGCAGGTTTAGGCACAGAGAAGGCTTCTTGTTCTTCAAGGATTTGGCTGACAAATAACGCTGAGCTGAAGCTACGGCAGCTAGCTTGCACCCTGACAGGATAGTCGACATTCTGTGGTTGGAAGCTACTGCTACGTTTATCCTCGGTGAGTACCCCTTTTGCTCTACACTGCTTTTATTTTGTTGAATGTTAGCTGCGTTCAAGTCATTCCCTGCACAGTTTCCACGGGGACTTTTTTTTTTCCACAGCACATACTATCCTTTTGCTTCGTTTATTTGCGTGAAATAAGTGCAAGCATTCAGCTTTAGGGTGTGCTGGTTTGATGAGACTTGATCTTTATTTTAATGACGGCCTTTGGATTGGAAAACACTCTTGCGAAATAAAATGTGCGACTTAAATACAGCATAACGCTACGTTGTTGTAAGAATGGTATTTGTTTTATTTCCGAATGAAAGTCACGTGGCATTGATCAGCGTGTTGTAACATTTCTCTTCTGACTTTAAGTCTCCATGCATTCTTAGCTACTTAAGGAGGCAACAATTGGTTTGTGCAGAAAGTGTGGAGAAAACAGGGAGGAGACACGAGCCCTCTCAAGCCAATCATTACACAAGACAAATGGCATTTATGACATAGAGTATGCAAATCTTGACATGATGTTCCCGTTATGAAGCATATTCGCATGTGACTGATTTTAAAATCAGAATATATCTTAGGGCCACATTTGCGAACATGTCAATGGAAATGCAAAGACCCAATAAATACT
The DNA here is from genome assembly GCF_054856545.1 of Hippocampus guttulatus. Taxonomy (NCBI): domain Eukaryota; kingdom Metazoa; phylum Chordata; class Actinopteri; order Syngnathiformes; family Syngnathidae; genus Hippocampus; species Hippocampus guttulatus. The sequence continues at coordinate 3,924,935 of NC_141266.1, forward strand.
TAATGGCAATTATAGAGAATATTATTAAATTTTGATCATAACTCAAGATTTACCCACATCATACTCATCAACATGAAAGCAGTGGGAAGCTATTGAGAAAATTCACAACTATGCACTTGTTTAAAATGACCCTTCTCTATCAAAAGCAATTTCATCAATTATTCACTTGGATAGAATGCTTCTCACATTTTTTTTCAAAGGTTATTCTCTAAAAACCTTTGTTTTCCCATTTGTAAAGAAATATCTTCACGATCAGTCCTTCCTTGGCAAAGAAAATGACACCGAACAATCATATCTGAGTGGACAGGAACTAATACGGATTTTATTTTGTTTGTTTGTGTGTGTGTGTGTGAGAGAGAGAGAGAGAGAGAGAGGGAGAGATTGTGAGAGAGATGCGGGGGGGGGAGGGGGGCTATTGTGGACCTTTACACAAGCAAGCATATTTTGGCATCAGCTGTTAAATATGGCTAGTTGCCTGTGCTGCACTATTACAACCTCCTGGTGACTACTAGTGTCAATTTCTTTTCGGTTGATGTATTTTAACAGACAGCCAAACCATCTTTAAAATTACAATCCGTCATCCTCACATCTACCCACGATTTGTCTAGAAGGCCACACAAGGTTTGTTTGTTACAGCTATCTGATGACATGCCATTTTCATGCGACCGGCCTTCAAGAATCGAAATGATCGCTGTTACTTCATTGATGCCATTGAAATTAATCACTGGTCTACACCCTTTATTTATCAATGGAAATACATAAATGCAATAACTTGGTGATCTCATAGTTTGCATTGTGTCAATGTGGCATGCTAGTTTGCTATCGAGCGTAAAGGACTGAGAAAATTGTGCCTGGTGCCAGCCATTCCTATCAGTCTGTTCAAAGGTTTTAAAGCACCAACGGCAAACACAAAACAATGACGGTGAAAAGATGCTCGTCCTTACTTTACTTACGACTGCAAAATCTGCCATGTAAAAGTGCTGTATTTTTAAATCTGAAAAATGTATTCTTGCCTCACTCAGTATTCTTTTAATGTAATAAACATAGTTACACAATAAGTGCATGTACAGTATATGAATCGAAGATAGTATGGAAAAATAAAAGCATGCATTCAATGCGATAATGTTGTCCAAAACATTAGAAATTTACCACCTACAGTGATGCACTTGTAGTTCCCTACTGCATACATCTAATATTTGCATAGTTTGATGTGTGTTTGAGAAATCTGTCATGGTACTTGATTTTAGAATGGGTTTTTTTTTCGATAATGCTCTGCGACAAAACCAATTTGCTGACTTTTTTCTTTGTTGGGATGTTTAAAACAAAAACATTAGAGAAATTCTAAAAAGAAAAAAAATGGCATTGTATGTTCTTCTGCATATTTTTCATTCAGTCATAAATATATGTATTGTAGCTGTGTTTCTTCCAATATATCACTGTATCGTTGGCAAGATATCGCAAAACCATCTTATCATATCGATTTCCACCGTGCGTTTGCTACGGGGCAGATTTGCTGCAATATGCCTAAGAGGCGGCCTCTCTCATGGAGCTGAATGACGTAACCAAAAACTATTCACACCACGGTATGATGCAGTGCAGTTGATGTGGCTGGAAACAGAAGTCACCATCATGGAGGCTGACAATCAAAAGTGTGCTTTATTATCCGTGTGAAGAGCAAGGAATGCTGTAATTTGTTGTGTCTGGAAAGGTGTATTCATTCAAAGAAAAACAAAAGAAAAAAAAATCCACTATTGGTGATGCTTCTTTGCGGCTCTGCTACTTTCTTCTATTCGTCACACATGTTGTTGCAGGCTTGTATTGTCCTGTTCTCTTATTGCCTTTCCAGATCCTCTTTGAACTTGTTTCGGCTGCACCTGCTCTTAAGTCCTCTTGTCCATCCTACTCCCAATCAGGATCACAGGATTCTCACACACACACACACACACACACACACACACACACACACACACACACACACACACACACACACACACCAGCCCTTTTGTAGTGCTATTGTCCCTCTTTTCGGATAAGGGCGTCAACTAAATGCCTAAATTGTAATTGGAAATTGCAGGGCTGCCGGCACGTTTAATGCTCTGGCCGCGTTGCGCCTAAAGAAAGAGACCCTGTGAGGCTGAGGGGATGAGATTGAAACAGGCAGCCATTATAATCAGTCATTCAGCCTTTTGGAGGAGACATTCAGTGTCTGTGGTTTGTTGTAAATTTAAAGGGAACCTCTGTGACCTCCTGGCTTTCACATCAGCCCCCTGACCACACCTCTTCCTCCCTTCTCATCCACTGCTGCATTCCTTCAATGTGCCGCTGAAGCACAAAATCTCTCACTCACCCCCACCTCTTCTTATTTAGTTTTAGACTTTTATTGCATTGAAGTCATTGGAAGGAATAAACGGAGTTTGTGGACAGTCAGTATAACATATTTTTACAGTCGATGTAAGCGAAGTGTGGACGCCAAGTGAGGCAGCGAGCAGCTCAGCTCAGCTCACCTTGCGCAATCCCTCATGAATTGGTTTGAGAATGATTGTAATTGGCCAGTCCCTTTTTCAGTTTCTTGGCATGTCTCCAGCATTATGTTTTCAAACAATTTTAATATGCACTCAAATTTTCCATTATCAGGCTTGTGTTTTATTAGAGATTAGTTTTGCTGATTACATAAAACCGAGGACAAAAAAAAAAGTGTAAGGTGAGGTCAATATGACTGCCCCCATCGATGAAGGGTCTTTACACAGAGAATTAGCATATCCCGGTAGCTACAAATTTTCCTTTAAAAAAGGAAAGAAAAAGCCAAAAATGGAAGATATCATGTCTGACATTGAACATTTTTCAAAACTGGACTACCGTCCTTTAGAATTGCTTTAAAAATATATATATTGTCAGACTGTCACGCCACCCTGTTTGACTTATACATTTCTAAATCTGACTCTATTGTCAGTGCCTCACCATCCAAGAAGCTGACTGTATGTCACTGTCAACCTACCTTGTGTGTATTTCTGCAGTTTTGTTTGTACAGTTTTATTTATTATTATTTTTTAAATTTTGTATTTTTGTTAGGTATGCATCAAACCATGATGCTAGCCTCATTTTTTTTTACATGTACACGTAACAGTCTGTTGCTATGAGAGTAAAATTGCCCTTTCCTTCTTCCTAACATTCATACAATCCATCATTATCCATTCAATGTTTAAATAGGGAGGAGCCATTGAGAGTACAAAGTCATGTTAAAGTGACAGCAAGCAAACTGAACAAAACAAAAGTAAAAACTGCAATAACTCATTGAAAAGCATTATCATGTGTGAGCATGGCCTTCAAACTGACCTCGATGTATGGAATCTGATGAACTATGGTTGCCGCATTCGGTGGTCTTGTTTAATACATAGTAATGTCACCTGTGACAGTTCTGAATATATCCCGCAAAATTCTCCTGCCATGAGGACTATCAACCCTTTTGGACCTTGATAATTATCACAGTGCAGGCTCACAGCCATAGGAGAAGTATGCAGAGAGCGTTGTGCAGAAGCCATAGCGAAACTGCATGCAGGTCGCCTCGGCACATTGAGACTGACAAACAGTCCCACTTCGGGGCAATTTCAATGCACGAGCCCCCGGTTGCGCATGTGTGTGTGTGTGTGTGTGTGTGTGTTTGAGCTGTGGGAGGAAACCCTGACAAACAAGGGGGATCATGCACGCTCAACACAGGAACTAACGAACTGAACTACCACTGGGCTTCTGTGTTTTCTGGCCTCATTAACAGCCCCACCCTGTCTCACCTCTCCTCCATCTCCTCTTGCTGCAGCACTGAGGGGAATAATGTGTGTGTGTGTGTGTGTGTGTGTGTGTGTGTGTGTGTGTCTGTGTGTGTGTGTGTTTGTGTGTGTGTGTGTGTGTGTGTGTGTGTGTGTGTGTGTGTATGTGTGTGTGTGTGGCAAACTATGGTTCTCAGCTCTCCACTGCGCTAATCATATTCCTTCTGGCAAGCATGAGAGGGGAGACGGGGATGGGGCAGGAGCAGGAACAGAACCTCTTCAGTTTCTTCTCGTTACTGAAGCCCAAAGAAAGAAAACGCAAAGCGAAAGTGAGACAGATAGATGAGGAAAGCGAGTATAGAGAGTGTTAGTAATTAGTTTGGCTTTGCGGTGGTTTTCTAGCCTGACATTGGGGTAGAATACCTGAGTCCCCCCCTGCCCCCCCTATCTCCATTTTTAAATTATGCAGGGTGAGAGAGGGTTCTTGCATTCTGAGGAGGTGTCAGCAGACAGTTGTGGGAACGGCGACATCATCACACCCACCCAAATGACACATTCACATCCGCATCTGCACAGCCGCCTGTCATCTCTCCTCATCGGGCACACTTATGTCAAAACTTTGCCACGCTCTGGAGATAATTAGATAGACGTAGGCTGTTAGCATATTGCTGTAAAAGCATTAAAAAAAATAATTAATGCCAGGGAAGAATGCCAATTAATTTAAAAAGTTGGTCATTGCTGTTAATTTATGTTGACTCTAAAAGTTTACAGGAAGAATGGCGAGTTGTTATGATTACAACGTTGTGATCGAGCTACTTTAGAGGGGGAAAAATGTTTGCATCTGTTTAAAGAATATTAAGTAACTTCAATTGAGTATATTATTTCTATTTTTTTAATGGGAGACAGTTCCATTACAAATCACAATGGTAATATATTGATGTAGAGTATTGTGGTAGAGCTGTAATTTAAATAAAGAGTGAATATAATACAATTTTATTATTTTCGTTGAATGCTTGAAAATATGATGGGTTCAACCTAGATGCAGTCTGTAAATGTAAAGATGTTGATACTTTGAACACTTTGCGTACTGTCATTGCCACCGAGGCAAAGTTTTTCATTTATCGTAAATGTCATCAGACAGCAAACTATTTTCCTTTGAATTTTGACATATTTAATATTCGTCTAATGTTTTATTTGATAAGATCCCTACTCGTAAAATGGCTATTTTTGCTTTGCATGCAGAGGATGTCTGAAAGACAAATAATAACATCAACCAAAATGGATTTAATGACATGCTTTTTATAAGACTGGTTGGATGCTGCCAATTTGCCGGACAGGTTTTGTCTATTAGCTTCTTTCTTTGATGTGAGCATTTTACGGATTCTAACAGCGTACCAGAAAGGAAGTGACAGAAGGATCTTCCTGCTGCAAAGGCCTAAATGAGGAACCACACAATAGTGTGCTGACGTGATGTTAATTCACAATACATCTTAGTCCAAAGATTGCTTATTTTCACCCATCTAAAATCTTGTTTATCATCCTAATGGCATTGCCTGCTTCATAGTACCTTATTGTGTTCAAAACTTTCAATAAGATGTATTATACTTATGGCTCAGGCGGTGCAAATGTCCCATGTTTTTGTCTCTTTGGGCATTTTGCTGCTGTTACCCCATTTTTTTTGTTTTCTTTTTCTCCCGTTCAGAACCGGCCAGTCTTTTCCCGTGGCAAATATAGCCAGACGTGTCTTTTGTCTGCCTGTCAACATGGGAACCGTTGCTACTTCAGTAATCTCAGCGCCAGATTGGTTTTAGACAAATATCTAATAATAGCCGACATGTTGGACAGGTCCTACGAGGCAGGGTTTTAAAATAACACCAAACTATTCCTTAACATTACATTTTTACTGATGGACTGCTCTTGCACAATATATTTGGGATTATACTGTTATTCTTATCACTGCACAGAACTGTAGAACATGTTCATATGACTGTGACGCACTCTCTTTGTTGGGCTATTGAACTCGATGGTGACCTTGAAATGACACTCAAGAATCTTAAAAGCGACATCAGCAAAATATAATTACATTCACCGCCGGCGGCTTCAAGAGTTTAATAAAAGGTCAAGTGGGAAATGCCAGTGATAAGGAATATAACATTTGCGATTAAGCACACAAATGTGCTGGAATTTGATATTCATCATGTATATCAAATTAGGTGTCAATCAATCAAATAGGTGTGTGTGTGTGTGTGTGTGTGTGTGTGTGTGTGTGTTAAACCTTCCGTAGCGCACATATTTGCAAGTCAAGAGCACAACGTGATGTAGTGGTGTAGATTATTATATTATTAATACTAAGGAGATATTTCCCATATGATTTGAAATGAGAATATCACCCACATGGCTTTGTACCCACAGTCGAGGCGAGGCTGCTTCTATGCATAATTCATATTTCCATATCGTCATGGTGATCATGCGCGATGAATGTTTGCTGTCACAGCAGGGGATCTGCATGATGGCGTGTGTGTGAGTGTGTTGTAGGTGGGTGTGTCAGCCGAGGCAGAGACGTGTCAGGAGGGACAGAAAACATCCTGAAAACAGAGCAGGACAGGGGAAAGGAGAGGGCCAGCTCTGTCTTACACTTCATTATCCTCCATCATACAGCCGCCAATTTTCATATTTCCGAGTTATTTTTCACCCGCTGGAAATAAGCAACCGGGATGGGAATGAGAGGCCCAGAAGCATCTCGTAAATAAGTGTGCGACTTACATTTATGCTCACGAAGCCTCACACCTCTGCCCTGTGTATCCCCCAGGATTTTTTCACAGGAAAAATAATTAACTACCTCCCACAGCTTTCTAATTGAAAGTCAGCTTTTTTAATCTAATTTTGAGCAAATATTGACTGTAAAGCATTTGGAAGCGTGCAAGGCAAAGTGCTTCAGTGGCAGCCATTCAATGTTTATCACCTGGATGTTGTTCCATGCAAATGTAGAGGAAACGTGTCATTGGAAAAAAAAGGAGCCATATTTCAGTCTACGAGGATGTAATAGAGTAAAAAAATGGAGACTGACAACTGACACGAGTGACCCCTGTTAATCATAAAGATGTGAGTAATGCTATTAAAGCAGTTGAAATGGTTAACAATGTTGAATGTTGATTCATGTTCTTATCACTTACATTAAAAGCACTGAAGCTGATTCCTTTGTTTTATAATCATCCAGATGACGAATTTTAAGACATTTATGTAGTGCTGGAAAATGAAGAATTTTCCCAAATTCACACTTTTCACAATCATTAAAATTAAAAAATTGTGGGAAAAAATTGTCCCAAATTACATACACACCTTTTGTCAAAATGTAACTAATACTGTCGGAAAGGCATGTACTACATGTGGATGTGGAGGGCTCCATGGCTGGGTTTGCCTTGGGCCCCAAAATGACGAGCTACGCTTCTGCACTGACGTATTGACTCTGACTTCCTGTACATTTTGAGGCCCTTCTTCTCGAATTTGAAATATTTTTTGGTCAATTTCGGTTGAATTTGGGGCACTTTCAGGTCACTTTCTCTTTATTTGGGGGGTCACTTCCTGTTGATTTTGGGGTACTTTTTTTTCAATTAATTTTGGAACATTGAAAATACAAACACTCACAAAGGACAATACAAACACATCGGAACATAATTAAGGGAAAAAATCCAAACAATTGATATTTTGCAATGTCTGTACATATTTTCCTCACATGATCGCTTTTTTCCATTTTCTTAAGGCATAAGAAAAACATTTTAAAGTCAGTCATAAATCCTGAGAAGGAGGGCTTACTCGTTCTCCATTTGACACAATGTATTTACCCATCTTTGGGAGACTTTCTGTTGGTTTTGGGGCACTTCTTTTTTATTTTAAGGGCACTTGTGTTTCGTTTGCTGTTGATTTTTGGGAACTAAGAGGCCACGACCTTTTCAGTGAGGGGAAACTTTCTGTTGATTTTGGGGCACTTGCAGGCCGCTTCCTCTTCTTTTAATGTCACTTCCTATTGATTTGGTGGTATTTCCTGTTGATATTGGGGAACTTCTGGGTCACTTCCTGTTGACTTTTGATCACTTACTGTTAATTTTATGACACTTCTGGGTCGCTTCCTTTTGATTATGAGACACCTCTGGGTCATGTCCTGTTGATTTGGATAACGTCATGTTCATTTTGGGGCCCTTCCTGATAATTTGGGGCATTTTGGGATTACAGTAATATTAATCCTGGTACTTGTAATAATAATAAGTGGCATGATGGACGACTGGTTAACATATCCACATGACAGTACAAAGGTCCAAGTTTCGATTCCGGCCTTCCTGTGTGGAGTTTCAATCTTTTCCCCGTGGCTACATGGGTTGATAGAGCCTATCCCAGTTATCTTCAGGCAGGAGGCGGGGTTGCCAGTCAATCGCAGGGCACACATAGACGAACAATCATCTGCGTTCATACACTTAAGGACAATTTAGAGTGTTCAATCAGCCTACCATGCATGTTTTTGGAATGTGGGAGGAAACCAGAGTACCCGGAGAAAACCCACGCAGGCACGGGGAGAACATGCAAACTCCACACAGGGAGGCCACAGCCAGAATCGAACCCTGCACTTCTGTACTGTGAGATTGAAGCGCTAACCACTGGACCACGAGGCCACCGTTGAGTAAGCAACAAATTAATAAATACTATAGATAAAAATGGAAGTAGTAAAGAAAAGGCAACTAAATGTAATACAGTAAAATTATTTTGTATCATTTGTTGAGTTTTCTCCGCAGGGTGTCTGGGCTCTCCCTTAGAGATAAGGTGAGAAGCTCGGTCATCCGGGAGGGGCTCAGAGTCGAGCCGCTTCTCATCCACATCTGTGGCTCGGGCATCTCATTAGGATGCCTCCTGGACGCCTCCCTGGTGAGATGTTCCGGGCATGTCCCACTGGCAGGAGACCTCGGGGACGACCCAGGACACGCTGGAGAGACTATGTCACCCAGCTGGCCTGGGAACGCCTCGGGATCCGCCAGGAAGAGCTTGAAGAAGTGGCTGGGGAGAGGGAAGTCTGGGCTTCCCTCCTAAAGCTGCTGCCCCCGCGACCCGACCCCGGATAAGCGGTGGAAAATGGATAGATGGATGGATGTATCATTTGTATTCTCAAGTAAATCCAACCATCCATCCTTTATCTGATCCGCTTGTCCTCATGAGGGTTGCAGGCATGCTGGAGTGTCTTCGGCCAGTAGGTGGGGGACACCCTGAACATGTTGCCAGCCAATCGCAAGGCACACATAAACGAACAAATATTCACGCTCACTGTCATCCCTTTGGAGAATTTGGAGTGTTCCATTAAGCTGCCAAAAATGTTTTGGGAATGTGGGAGGAAATCAGAGTACCCGGAGAAAATCCACACAGGCACGGGGAGATCAACTTCACACAGGAAACAAACCCTCTACACTGTGAGGTGGACGTCCTAACCCGTTGTTGGACGTGCACATGTGCGCGCGCACGCACGCACGCACGCACGCACACACACACACACACACACACACACACACACACACACACACACACACACATCCACCTTTCATGTTGGTGCCTGTGTGCTGAGGAGTGTGAAGTTACTCATACTGTATTCCCTTAGTGTACACAAAGATATCGGAAAGTCTGCATGTATGTGTGCGTGCATGCTTTTGTGTGTGTATGAGTGTGTGTCCATTGGCATGCGTGAAGGCCTGAATTCAGAATGATATTGATTAAACACAGCAGGGGGTGAGTTTGTGAGCACTGCAGATAGCGCGCTAACCTGCCACTTGCCAGAAGAACATCCACTGTAACTGCCTGCTTTCGATGTGATAAATCAAATAATAATAATTGTTTTGCAATCCAGATTCTGTTTAAAATCCACCTTTTAGTCGATTTCTGAACATATGCAGATAACAAATTGGTAAAATACCAACATAACATGTGATAAAAACATAGTTACTATACATGTCCAAGCGTCAATGGGAAACAGAACACCATGCGGACGAAGGTTTTTTTTTAAGTTTATGCCCTCTGGATAGAAAATGGATGCCCCTTCAACAAGCGCATTCATGCACTATCGGCGCCAGACATGCGGCTAATTTTAATCTTTCTCCCCGTCAACCGGGGACCGCTGTTCTGGTGCGGACAGAGGTTTTTCAAAGTTGATGCCCTTTATTGCACAGCAGTATGTCCGCTCATCATCTATTTTTGCAGGGGTTCATGGGGCCTCTGGCCCTTTGGCGCCTCTGTCTGCATGCCCTCAGTGCTTTGGCACTCTAATGTGAAAGATGATCAAGAGTGCCTTGGGAAATCATCCATCATTCATTCATTCATTATTTGAACCACTTTATCCTCACGAGGGTCACAGGCATGCTGTCATTTCACTTAATTTGTCTGAAAATTATAATTTATTAGGCGACGTGGTAGTGGACTGGTTAGCACGTCCACCTCACAGTGCAGAGGTCATGGGTTGAATTATGGGTTGCGGCATTCCTGTGTGGGGGTTTGCATCTTTTCCATGCTGGTTTCCGTCCACATTGCAAAAACATTCACAGTAGGTTAATGAAACATTTTCAGCGTGGATGTTTGTTTGCCTATGTATGTGCTGCGATTGGCTGGCAACCAGTTCAGGGTATACCCCGCCTACTATCCAAAGACAGCTGCCCATGACCTCTGCACTGTGAGATGGATTTGACCTCCATGCCGTTATACTACTACTACTACTACTACTACTACTACTTATAATAATAGTAATCATCATCATCATCATCATCATCATTAATAATAGGATGGGCGGCCCGGTAGTCCAGTGGTTAGCACGTAGACTTCACAGAAGTTCAATTCCAGCTCCGGTCTCCCAGTGTGGAGTTTGCATGCTCTCCCCGTGCCTGCGTGGGTTTTCTCCAGGTACTCCGGTTTCCTCCCACATTCCAAAAACATGCTTGGCAGGCCGATTGAACACTCTAAATTGTCCCTAGGTGTGAGTGTGGGCGTGGATGGTTGTTTGTCTCTGTGTGCCCTGCGATTGGCTGGCGACCGATTCAGGGTGTCCCCCGCCTACTGCCTGAAGACAGCTGGGATAGGCTCCAGCACCCACCGCGACCCTAGTGAGGATAAAGCAGTTCGGAAGATGAATGAATGAATGACTAATAATAGGATGAAACACTCAACAACAATGGATGCCCCAATGCAATCACTTGATTGATTGGGGCAAAAATATTTCTTTTTATTTTCTCGAATTTCAAAGGTTAAATGGAAAAGTAAGATATTAAATGTATGTTTCACCTATTTATGTTGTGTGTGTGTGTGGGGGGGGGGGCGGGGGGGATTAGAGTGACAGTAAGAGAGAGACACACGCGCGCACACACACACACGTTTTCCTAATATAGAATGTTTACCGCCAATGCCAAAAACTTGCCATGTGACATTATCAGAAAAAAAAGAGTGCCAAACGGAAATCATGCACTGCAGACAAAAATAAATAAATAAATAAATACATACAAATCTTACAAACAATGTTTACATAATTTACTTGCATCATGTATTGGTATCATGTAGGCCAAATGGCAAATACAGCAAGTCAATACCCTGTGGCATTATGGGGAAAAAAATCTATGTTGTTAGCATTTAGCCTACATTTTTTTCATACATTCGAACGTACAATAGGAGCAGGCTTAGGGAATCGGAACCAAGGTGTATACAGTAGCAGCCAACACAAACATTGGTCAGCAGACTGACGAACAATGTTTGAACTTTGTTTTTTTCTGCTGTCCGCTCGAAGCAACCAGTCACCACCACGAACACACACACACAAAACAAACGCATGTTTTCGTCACTGCACTTGGCGCTTAACTTGCGTTGGGCACAAAAGTAGGGCCCCAACTATAAGTTGTAGCAGATGTGATTAAAGTTTCTCCCATATCATCGTATTTAGCTGCCCCATGAACAGCACTTTGTATGCAGCGATGGCTGTTTGAAAGTGCTCTATAAATACAGTTGAGTTGAGTTGAGTTCATTCATAACTATGGCAACAGTGGGACAATCTCCCTGAATCATTGTTAGCAATAAAATAATTGAACACATTATTATTATCGGTGGTCCAGTGGTTAGCGCGTCAACCTCACAGTGCAGAGGTCAGTGCCGAGGTGATTAACCTCCCATGCATGTTTTTGGAATGTGGGAGGAAACCAGATCACTTGGAGAAAACCCACGCAGGAACAGGGTGAACATGCAAACTCCACATAGGAAGGCCAAATGTTGTAGTTGGCACACAAGTACATCCGCCTTGGACCTCTGGACTGTGACGTCGATGCGCTAACCACTCGACCACCAGGGCCACCAAGAACATATTGTAAAGAAAATTGTTGACTTGACTTACCCCTTAAGTCTGAAGAGAGAGCAGTGTCTTCTTAAACACATCGCTGTATGTCAGCTTTAATATGTCCAAAAGCTCGAGACATTGACACAACCAAATATATTCAGGCAGCTTTAATTTTCCTCATGTTTAATTTTCCTTTAATTTTCCACCTGTCAAAGGCCAGCAAAATAGCACTAAACCACCCTGCCTGCTCCTCACCTATTGAAATTGCTTGTCTGATGTCACCGCGTCACTTGTCTAGAATAAAGCATTTTTAAATTCCTTTCCATTTTGTAATCCTCCTAATTCTGCCTCGTCGCCCACCAAGACTCTATTCTGTGGTGCCCGCCACTCAGCACATACACAATGAATGAGCAGTGAGAAAAGGGCTTTCGTAGGGGATCTTCTCTGCCTCTTCTTTTTCATAATTACACCGCATCACCATCTTGTATCACATTCACCTTTCATGTCTGTGCCTGTGTGCTGAGGCTCAGAGGAGTGTGAAGTTATTCATACTGTATTGCCATCCCTCCCACCAACTACCCCTCTCGGCCTCTACCACCCGCCAACCCCCCAGACCCTCACACACAGAGTTGTAAACCTCCTCACCCATAAGAGCATACTACAGACATTAAGAATAAGGCTGTCTTATACCTGCATCATTTGCTCATATATCCTCCTCTCCCTTACTTTTCACTCAAAATTGCTGCATACCTGAGACTTTGGACCTCTTCCTCGCCATGCTTCCAAAAAATACATCCTTTTCACAACATTCCCGAACAAAGACAACACACACACAGACAATTTCTTCTACAGATGGCGACTCCACAAGGGAGCGCAAATTCCAATTATTTAAATGTCATCATGCCAAGATAAAACCATTTCACATAATTATTTATTTATTTTTTTTATCGGTTAGTGTCAAAGAAATGTTGTCCTGTGGAATCAGAACATATTGCACATACAAGGAACCAGCACCAGTCGGCCTTGACCTGTAAGTGGAAATAACACAATTAACATACCGCACGCCACATAAAATCAGTCCGGATGAAGGACACTCAAAGAGACAGATCGTGGAGCTGACGACAAATCCCACAACGAATGTGCACTAAAGTCAAGTGTGACAGTGTTATGCAGTAATGTAAAGAATACAGGCTGCGTTGGCAGGTTTAATAACTTTTGCCTTTCGGTTACACCCTTGACAAAGGTGAAAGGCGAAGTATTTTGCATGCAGAATGCTTGGTGCACAAATGTAAAGTAACAGGCTTGAATCTGGTACGCTTTTACATTTGTAGTGTGAATGCGCACCTGTACTATGTGCACCCCTGATTGTAGACGACCAAAATGAGTGCTTCTGGGTTGCTGCGGCAATGATCAAGATGCTGTTTTTGCTACAAGCCACTATCCAGGGGTGCCCAATCTTTTTTGACCAAAGGTCTATTTTTCGATCGACCAACCTCCCGCGATTGACCCGTTACCTCACGCACTTACACGCATGCCATGATGAGTAACAGCCATAACGGCCCCTAAGATAAACAAAACAGAAACAAGAAAGGAGACATAAGAGTTTGTGGGTTTGTGAAAAGGAAGCCACTGCCTACCTTCGTCGAGACCTGACGTGGAGGCATAGAACACACTTTTGCAGAGTGTTAACAATCGTAGCTCACGTGTACCGTTTTTAAATGTGTCTCTCGGCCCTCCAGATTCTTTGCCAGTGCCCTTGGTGAATTGTACATGAAACAAACTCTGAATTTGAATAATAACAACAATAAAAGATATAGCACAACAGCTATGATTGCAAGCTGCAATTGCAGACTGCTGACCGCTAACAACCTCCGGTGATGCAGGTCACGTGCCACCGTAGGTTCAAGGTGACCTGCTTTTTTATTATGATTTTTTTTTTTCATACTTGTTGTGAAAGTTCGACTGATAGGATGCTAAGGGTGCAGTGTGCACAGACCCAAAAATATATCACATTAATATAATGCACACAGACACACAAATGTTTTGTTTTGGGGGTGTTTCCCCTCTGTACCCCAAGCGATTGGCTTGGGACCAGTCCACAAGCTAACAGTCGCGATCGACGTATTGGGCACCCCAGCAGTAAACCATCAACAAGAGCACATCCTGAAGCTGCCACAGTTCAGACGTTATTGACCAGATTAAAAGATAGGTGGAACTTAAATGAGGCAACAGAAACTTTGTGGATTATTTCTAGGAGGAACAAGCATTTCATAAACCAAGTTAACGAATGCTAAAAAGTCATTTCTGTCTCTTAATAAAGTCAATGCCAGTGAGGCTAATTACACATATTTTTTATTGGTCAGACTCTGTGCAAAACAACACAAAGCATCGCATTTTGTCACAAAACTTTGTCAGCCTTTTATTTACTCACGGAGGAAATGCACTTTGGGTATCATTATGGGTATGATGCTACATTCTATAATGATGATGGCCTTTTTTGACAAAAGTGCACTCACATTTGCACAGATTGCCCTCAGGCTTCACACCCAAAATTGCCAAAACCCATTTCCTGACATGTTTTCCCCAGGCTGTCCACAAATATCATAACAACCGCTATTCTGTCGCTATTATGGAGAAGGCTGCATGTGGAGAAACACGTTGCATTGTATCTCTATCTGTCAGTACATATGTTTTGCTCCTTGTTCTTTCCACCAGCCTCTCGCTCCCATTCTCCCAGCCTCTCTTTCCACACTGCTGGGTTTTAATCACTGCTGTAATTGGCAACTCCCTGCTGTGAGCGTACACCACACACACACACACCTACACACATTCGCTTGCCGCCTTGCTGCTGCAAATCCCTCTGGCAGTGTATGCATAAATGTGTGTGAGCGTGTGTGTGCGAGCGTGCGTGTGCATGTGCGTGTGTGTGTGTGTGTGTGTGTGTGTGTGTGTGTGTGTGTGGTGGGGGAAGGCGAGGGAGATATGGGCAGATAAGAATAATGAAAGGAGGAGAGTTTTAGAACTGCAGGCCAACTCACCAACTCAACAATCTGTCTGCTGTGAGGAAGTAGAGCGGCGCAGCCAAATAGTAATTATCACAGTGGGGGGAAAAAAAGACGTGGCACAAGAATTATTGTGGAAGCCCACATTGTTGTGGAGTTGCTTGAGAACCTGATGTTCTTATTCGAAGACATAATTACAATGATGAAAAGGCTTATCTGGATGGAATAATAAATACACTAATAACTGGGAGCTGAGGAATAAACTGCACAATGCACCAACATTTTGAGCATTTTGTACTAATAAAATAAAGGATCTTACAATCATTTTATCTATTCGTCTGGGGTTAATCGAATGACGACCGACTGATATTTGTGTTGTCTTTTTGCTGATTTGGACATGAGTTGGACCACTCAATGATACTGTACTGTAAAATTGTAAATGATAGCCTTCGTTGAAGAAACAACAACAACAACAACGACAGTACCTGTATTTTATTGTGAGCTGATGCAACTCAAAGCAACATCCTAAACACCCTTTGCGTAACAGCTCATAGATGGTGTACGTAATTGAAGTTGTACATGTTAATCTTGCTCTAGCGACTTTCAAAATTCCCATTTTTGGTTCGTTGGTGATAAATATATCGCAATAAACTAGGTTTTTAGTGTACATTTTCTCATTTTCTTATTATTTTATGAGTTTTTGATTGCTTAATAAATGTATTATGTACCACCCAATGTGCAATCTGTCACAGCTTTCCCAAATTACCGACAGTGGTAAATCTATCCATACATCCATCGATTTTACGATCCACTTATCCTCACAAGGGTCGCGGGGGGTGCTGGAGCCTATCCCAGCTGTCTTCGGGCAGTAGGCGAGGGACACCCTGAATCGGTTGCCAGCCAATAGCAGGGTACACAGAGACGAACAACCATCCACGCTCACATTCACACCTAGGGACAATTTTAGAGTGTTCAATCAGCCTGCCATGCACGTTTTTGGAATGTGGGAGGAAACCGGAGTACCCGGAGAAAACCCACACAGGCACGGGGAGAACATGCAAACTCCACACAGGGAGGCCGGAGCTGGAATCGAACCCGGTACCTCTGCAATGTGAGGTCGGCGCGTTAACCACTTGCCCATCCAGCCGGCCATACACATATATATATATAATTGTCCCAAGGTGTGAGTGTGAGCGCGGATGGTTGTTTGTCTCTGTGTGTCCTGTGACCGGTTCAGGGTGTCCCCCGCCTAGTGCCCGAAGACAGCTGGGATAGGCTCCAACATGCCCACGACCCTTGTGAGGAGCGGATCGAAAAATTGATTCATTTATATGTTTTTACATGTATGTATCCCCCTAAACGTTCTCATTTTTCTTCT
Source organism: Hippocampus guttulatus (assembly GCF_054856545.1). Lineage (NCBI taxonomy): Eukaryota > Metazoa > Chordata > Actinopteri > Syngnathiformes > Syngnathidae > Hippocampus > Hippocampus guttulatus. Next base: position 3,941,414 of record NC_141266.1, read on the forward strand.
TCGGGGGTAAATTACTTTGGTGTAAAAACCACTAAATTCCCATGAGAAGAGGCCCCTCTTATTACAAATGCTATAAGCCAGTACAAAAGAAGTATTTTTCTCTGAAAATCAAGAAGAATGTGCATCATCACAAGAAAAGACATGATTGGACAATTGTGTTTATTGACCTGTAGCAACAGTTGCCCACCAAATCTGTGAAAACTATGCGGCTAAGGCCACTTTAAACCTGTTACTTAAGAATCACAGCTTTCTGGTTCTCATGGCACAGTGGCTGCAAGAAAAGAAAGTTTCATGGTTTGGGTGTGTGTGTGTGTGTGTGCGTGTGTGTGTGTGTGTGTGTGTGTGTGTGTGTGTGTGTGTGTGTGCGCGCGTGTGTGCGTGCATGTGTGTTTTAGCCTTTTAAGTGGGTCACTCCACCATGTCTAATGGCCCCTTGCTGCGTGCCGCGTCCTGCGCTGAGCTGCTCCCTGCTGTCACACTCACACACGCAAACAAACACATACACACACAGCGGGAGAGATTTTGGGGTGTCCCCCACTTTAATACTCTCCACAATGCACCACCACTTCATCTGTTGCTCCTGTTCCCAAAGTTTGAAGTTGACCAGGGATGTGCTAGCACGTCTCCCTATTTCACCTCCTTCACTTTCAGCATGATCGTTTTTCGATTAGTCATACGAAAATGCCACTTTTGAAATATCTAGTTTGTCGATTATTTTCAAACATTTTGCTTTTTCGTTTTAACCCTTACCTCGCGGGGTGGGACTGGATTATCTGAAATATTTTTATTAATTCAAAATCTCATACAGATTGTGGTCATCCCGGAAGAAACATCCTCAAATAGGTGAGAGTATACACAACATTGCAAGTTGTTACAAACCTAGTGTATTTGCATTTTCTTGTGTTTCTGTCAGCATTAAATACATTGCCTGGAGCATGGATTGAGTTACTCAATCCTTATAGTTGTGCTCAGATGGAGGTGGAGGGTAAATAAATCACGATGAGCACTTTGTAAAAATGTCTCAAGTCATAGTAGCCATTTTGTCTCTGATGTCTCACGAACTGCTGGATCCAGATCGTGCATGTGCTACGATATATTACAGTGAGAGCAATGATGATCTGTCTCCTGCACCATTTGGAAGCAAAATGCATCATTATTCAGCCGTGTATAGTATTTGCCACACAGTTTAGACCTTCATGTGATTTGTGAGACCATACGTGATCTAATCTCACCACCTCTTATCGTGTATACAATTATTTTCATATCGTATGGCGTCGTAGAGTCGGAATAGTAGAGGAGGAGAGGACGGGAGAGGAGTGGGTGATGTGCAGTGGGTGGGGGTGGGTTGCCTGAAGTGGGTTGAGTAGCGAGAACCGATTTGCTCCAAATTCACCTTATTTTGGCTAATATCTCCACATTGGCATTTTGGAGCTCGCAAATGTAAAACATGCAAGAAGGTATCGAAGTAGTGGGAATGCGTACTTAGAAAAAGGAACTTACAGCAACTTACAACGGTGAAAATGTTAACTACTGTACCTGTTTATTGTAAACACAGGGGGGTATCATCAAGGAGCTGTAAAACCCTGAAACAGACAGACACACACACACACACACATACACATTCACACACTCACTTGAGCCAAGGAGAAGCAAGCTACGTCAGGATATTTTCACACTGCAGCAGCGGCTCTTTGTCTCCCTGTCGACCTGCCAGCGCTAAGATGGAGGAGGAGAAAGATGATTTGAGCGGGTGGCTTTACGAGACAGAAGAGGCTGCTTTGTCATTTTTGTTTGCGCGAAGCATTGTGGCAATATTTCTTTCTGTCAACATCCTTTCAGCTTTTGCCATTAGGTCCGACTTCATCTTTGTCTCTTGACATGAGTGTGAATGTGTCACAGGAGGTGTAGGTTACAACAGTCGTGCTGCGCTTTGCAAATGGAACCTGTCCAGATTGGTTCATAGTGACGCGTTAACACATCAGTAGCCAATTGCGAGCTTCTGTCCACCTGTCTGCAGAATCAGCTGTTGTTTTTGTTGCCACATACATTCTAAGTCATAGAACAGAAGGCAGGGGGTTCCGACCTCTTTCTTGCCCATCATGACCAACGTATTTGGAGGCCAGTAGCAAAAACAGGTCGCATTTCTTACAGTTTTCACACTTTTGGCTGGCTCCAAAATGTCAATGCTCAATTATTCGGTCGGAAGGATGGAAAGTCAGTATTATAGCTTTTAATAAAACGTCAAGTAGGACCCATCTCAAATAACAATCACCTTCTTCTGCTCGATGCAAATTTCCCGGAAACTAAATGCTAAAAAAACTGCTATATTTTCTCATGCATCTCACAGTGCTGATGTGTATAGGCGTCGAGCCACACAGAGATCATATGTCGGGTAGCAGGCCTCAGCGAGTACATTTTTCACTTTAGTGGGAATAACTGTAATGCAGATGCAGTAAGACTTTCATTTTAGCTTGTATTCCATGACATTTCCTGCACACGCTCACACATGCTCACTCTTATAGGATTAGCGACGGATTCTATAGTCACTTCTCTGCCTTGCTCGCCCAGCATCTCTTTTCCTTGCTTTTCATGCATTTCTATTCTCAAGGATATTGCTGATCACCCCACGTCAATCCGTTTCGCTCGTGCTCTAGCGACTGAAAAATACAATACAACTAAATAGCTTATTAAATGCATTTATTTTTTTGTCATGTAACCAATGGCCTGTTTTGGTTCCACATCCACACAACTGTGATGGCACATTTAAGGCTTATGCATTCTTTTTGAACCCAAATGCAGCAGGGTTTGATACAGGCCACTTTTGCAGAATGGTGATGACACTGAATGGAGGCTATCAGTGGCGCTGCGGCAAGCTTCAAAAGGAAGCCGACGGCGAGCCTTTCTCCGTCACTGTGGAGATGTCTTTTCAAAAGCTCTCACCGTTCACGTGAAAATACAGCGCGCATGAAAATCTAAAACTGAACATGGTGTTGTTTCTTTGAATGCATTTTCCTGATATTTTGTGACTGATTTTTATGGCAGGTAATGAACCTTGAAGCCGATTCATTGTCTGGAGATAAATAAGGAGTTGGTTTTACTCTTAGTCTGTGTCACATTGTCCTTACGCTGATGAGTGTGCGAGTGCAGTGTTGACACATTAGTGCTGCCTGATTAGTCGACATATAAGAGAACACGCCGCCCCTCCATCACTATTCAGCCATTTTGTCTCTCTGTCTGTCACACAGCTAGAGTGTGTGTGTGTGTGTGTGTGTGTGTGTGTGTGCGTGTGTGTGTGTGTGTGGCTTTTGTTAAGGTAATGTTGAGGAGAGAGAAAGCGCAAGTGAGACGGCACCGTGAAAAATTATATAAACCACAGCTGGGCCCTTTTTTTTCCCCCTTTAATCTCTGCATTTCAGAATTTTAAGCATTTATTTCCTGAACGTCATCATTTTACAGTTATAGGAAAAATGCAAAATGAGGTTTTTTTTTCCATTTTTAAAAATGGTTGGAATACGCTGCGCGAGGCTCGGAGCCCCCACATCAGTCGGCCTGTTGTCTGTTGTCTTTTTAAGTGGATTAACAGTGCAGTGTGTGAGACACACAGTCAAAGTGGCAACCAGAACCGTTGTTTACAAGCTTCTGTCACCTCTGTCTCTTCCAATTTTCATACAATACAGCATTTTTTTTATGTTTCACTGCATTACTGCCAAACCGTTGCATAATCCCATTTATTAAAGCATGAATGGAGGCAAAATCAAGCGCCATATTTTAAGCACATATTACATATTTAATGTTCAATGGTGCGAGTGTATAGTGCGCGCGTTATGAAGCCAAATTGGATTAACATTTTTAATCAGAGAAAGAAATGCAAAATCACCTTTACTTTTTAAAAAATAAAAATCTGAGCGGAATCTTGAAATTCCAAGCAACAACTAAATAAAACTACAGGAATTAAAGACTATGAATTCATTGTCTTATCATTTTAAGAGATTTGTGTATGTGTAAAATAAAAAAATGTTTTTAAGTGTTGGCAGTGCACATGTCAGCATTTTTAAAGTGCTGCAATTTTTAATTCTCGAGGCAATGTAAAACCATAAGCGAGACAGGCTAAATTGCGTGTCTGAGTGACGTAGCTGTCGAGACGGAGCAGTGCGGAGGAGTGTATTTGCAAACACATGCTACAGTGCAGGTGAAAATATACTGCACAGCTAAATAAAAGAACCATTACAGTGGGGGGGAAAACAGCACCACAATCATTTAGAATCATTGCATAGTGTTTCATTTTTAATTTTGTCTGGAAAGAAAAAATGATTCTGAAGATTATTAGTGGATGAAACATGTGAGTTACAAACAAAATCTACGACGCTTATTGCCTTAGTGTGTGTGTGTGCATATATATATATATATATATATATATATAATTTCATAATTTAAAATTCCACAAATTAGGTTTGAAGATAGTATATAGTCATTAATTAAATTGATTATTATAATCAGTGTCCTCCAAATAATTAGCCCGGTGGGCTTGAGCCATGCTTTCAATGAAACTCCAAAATTCAGTTTAATGCACAACATCATCTATGAAAAGTGTGCAAGCAACTTTCGAATATTATTAAAAATGCAAGCTTGCTTTTATTTCTTTAAAAAAAAAACCAAAATACAAAACTGATTAAAAAAAATCCCTTCACCGTTGGATCATGTGAGTACATCTATATGGATATTTTAAAAGCAAGCGTCTCGTATTGATGAGACTCCTGATGAAAAATACATCATCATGCCTTTGATCAGACGATTAAAGAGCACTAAATTAACAACACATCAGATGAATCAAAAGCTTTTAGATTTATTATTATGCGGCATAATTGTTATTTCAAATAAGAATAAATGTACTGTCATGTCTTTGTAAGGGCAATTTCTTGACTTTATAACACGTCGGTGTATGCACATCAGCTGACCTAACGGGTCAGCATAAGTCAACTGAATCAACTTTATTTTACTTTGCTTGAAAGGCCTTGCTTTTATATTATTTTCTTACACTGCTGAAATTGCTCCCATTTTTTCCCTTGTTTAACTAGTTTTAGCAGAGAGGAGGTTAAATGTCAACCTGGTTAATACTGCACATGAAATCTTGGGTTTTTCTTTCAAATTTAGCTTTGCCATATTTTTGGGGCTTAGGAGTTTTATTCTTCATGGACGAAAATGCTGGATATACACTGCCAATTTGAAGTAGTCTCGGTACCAAAGTATTTTGTGTAGAATGTGTATGCGACTGCTTTAATTGTGTTACATTCACACGTTGTTTATTCTTATTTTGTAGAACATAAACAAGCCAGGTTTTCTGTCATCCTCTTATTTGTGCTGCAATATTTTGCTTGGACGACAGCGTGCCATTTTATAGTCAATGACCACAGACATTGGATTAACCTAAATGGCCTTTTAACATTGAAAAGAGGGCTCCTCTCTTCACCATTGAATCTATCAGTCCCATTCAACCCCGTTAGCTCTCATTGAGGCCCAAGCTTTCGGCTGCTATTCATGTCCAATGCCTATGTAAACAAAAAAGTGTTCTTGTCAGCGTGCGTGCACGCGCGCATAAGTGTGTGCGCGCGTATGTGTGCGCGCGCGTGTGTGTGTGTGTGCGCGCACCCGTGTGCGTGTGTGTGTGCACGCACACGTGCATGCGCATGTGTTTTTTAAATGGGTTTAGCTTCCACAATACTCTTTGTCTTGTGTCTATTTTACATTCTTTTTTTCTCTGTCATGCATTCTCCTCTCTCATGAGCCACAGCACGCGCGCGCACACACACACACACACACACACACACACACACACACACACACTATGAGGATCAGTCATGCTAGGGGTCGTCTGTGGGCCAATTCGATATTGTTGCCTATAAGCTGCTTTGGAGCAAGTTTAAAGGACAATTCCAAATATATTTTGTACAAGAAAAGGCTCCACAAGCTTGATGTGTCAGAAGCAGATTTAGCAGGGAAGAGGGAGGGTCTCAATACCTTCTCGGTCCAGCCCATCCTATAGGTGAATAGAAACTTGCACTTGATTTACTCACGAGACTTAAGTTGAAGCAACATTGATATAAGCCCCCGTGTCCGTCTCAGTATTTGGAGAAAAAAAATCCATTCTAAATTGAATGAACTGAAGGTGAGCTACAGCCAGCCGTGCACGTTGATTTATGCTGCAGAGTGATGATTTGAGATAAATGGAATGCGCGGTATTTTACGTCAGTTTTATTGCTTGAATTTGACCGAGCTTGCCATGTCTTAATTTTTAATTTCATAACAATGGTTCAGCCTTTCTCTGTGTTTGCAGGGATACATTTCTTCATGAGTAAAATATTCTAATATCAGAGTCACATTTATGCCAATTACATGCAAATCTACACAACAAACTACAACCATAACAATAAACATGATACACACAGCAGAGTGATGGCTGAATTTTCCATTTTGGAATTTAAAAAAAACATTGTTGAATAAACACAATAAAGATTTAATGATTAATATCAAAACTAAACATTACCCTCACTGTTTTTTATTGGATTTCAGGAATTTAGTCTCATTTGGTCCCAAATGAAGCATCTCTGAGTGTGTATGATACTGTCCTACATTAGGGAGCAAGTCGGCGCTGGAAAATGTAAGTAAAATTATCACATTGAAATGATTTTTAAGATGCAATTTTAGGTATCAGTTAATTCATTCATTCATCTGTGTATACCGAATGAAGGAAACTTAAATTCTGTACATTATTGCGCTTTATCACTGTCTAAACTGAACCACTTCTTTTTGACCTGCGTAAAAAGTGCCCAACGTCCCTTCAATCCGTGGGATTCTGTTTTGTGCAACGCGAGATGACGTCATAGCAATGGCAACAATAAAGGAGTCCTCAGTAGGGTGTGTGCTGTGGAAGTGATGAAAATGGCCCTAAAATGCAGCTGTGAATGACTGTAATGGGCATCCGTTGACCATAATCCGTCAGATGAATGACTTTTAAAGGCGTTAAACCCCTCAACGTCATCACTCCATGTGGACATGAACAAGACAGTGTACTGAAATATAAGAGGGATATTTGGTACAGTTTAGTGGGCCTGCTGCATTCTCACAATTTCATGGTCATAGAAATACAGTGTAAAGCCTCTCCTTTGCAGGCCCTGACTACGAATAAACATTGGTACATGAAACATATTTGACATAACCATCTGCAAAGTGCTCTCGACAGATGATGGAAAAGGAAAGAAAACTCATCGAGGTTGGATTTTTATTGGTGTTTGCACGTAACTTGGATTTACAAATTGTATTTTACTGGTTTACAGCTTCTGTCCCTGAGACCCACAGTTTCCTGTGCTGCCAGGAGCCGTCGAGGAGAATATCGCCTCTCTTGAACCGCCGGCATGGAGGACATTTACCATGGCAACGACTAATGCAGTATAGATGCAAGGACTGAGCCTTGTCCGCTGCTGCAATAACACGGGATGCATTGAAGTCAGGTGAAATGCCATTGCGGCTGATGTCACCGCCAAGGAGTGCATTTCATATCATCACTCTATCGAGGGTATAGTGTGTTTGCCCATTGCTACATCTGTCTAGTCTCCAGCTAAAAAAAAAAAAAACACTATAGAACCACTTCACTTTCTATTTTTTTTTCTCACAAAGTCAGCAAGGTTGTCGGGTTTTTTTTTTGTTTGTTTCCTGTATCAACCCATAATACCCTATCGACATAATCCCTCGGGGTCAAATGGAATTCTTGCATGTCCTCCCCTGAGAACTTGTCAAATGTGGGTCCTAAAATCTGTTTCCTACGCCTTCAAACGCTGGATTACAACTGGACCTCTTTGAAAAGTCACTCCTAAATGGAGATTACTGTTCTTTCAAGGGAAACAAGGCTCAGCGTGGTATATTGTCAAAGGTTTAGGTTACATTATTGTACCTTTCGGTACATCTGATTTGTGTTACTGGCATCCATCCGGACATAAACAAAAGAGCACAAAACAGAAGACAATTGATTTGCAAAATAAATGATTCATCAACAACAGAACATATTTAGGCTCTAAGTGATTGAATAAACTTGGGAGAGCCGTGTCATATTTAAAAATATATATTTATATATCAGAGGTTGAGGGATTGAAGTTCTGTTTTACCTTGCTTTTCAAAAAAGCTGAAACTCTTTGTAGGAATGTCTGTCCAAAACAAACATTCCTTCCAAGTACTACCGTGATGCGCTTCTATGGTTGCTGTGTTTGTGTTTGGGGGACAGGGTTGGGGGGGGGGGGGGGGGTGTGAGTGTGTGGGCGTGTGTCTGCCCCAATGTATTCCTGTGTCCAGCCCCTCTTTTTCACCGCGAGAGAAAAGAACCGCTCCTCTTGGTGCATTGTGTGTGGTGTTCAGTTCTCCTGGGATTTTGGGATTTCTTTTTGCCATTCCCATGCTTGAAAAAAGCCTTGTGACAACCATGGTATGGGCAGTACAGCTAGAAAAAAAAAAGATTCAATCGAAAGTTGTTGTTTTTTTGTTTTTTTTAAGCTGTGAAAACTGCTGGGTGCCATGGTGACTGACTGGTTAGCACATCTGCCTCACAGTGCAGAGGTGCAGGATATGATTCCAGCTCCAGCCTTTTCTCCAGGTACTCCGCTTTCGTCCCACATTCAAAATAAAACAAAAAGAAAAAAAACAATATGCACGGTCCGCAAATAGTCCCTAGATGTGATTGTGTGTGTGTGAAAGGTTGTTTGTGAATTTATACTCTGTGATTGGCTGGCAACCAGTTCGGGGTGTGCCCCGCCTACTGCCCAAGATGGCTGGGATAGGCTCCAGCACGCCCACGACCCTCATGAGGACAAAGCGGATTGGAAAATGGATGGATGGATGAAAATTGCCACATAAAATTCATTCTGTAAAATAGATAAACATTTCTACATGAGACATTGTTTCCTTTGTAAAAGGGATCGTTTGTTGGGCTGAACATTGAATTTAATGTGGTTTTTTTCTTAAACACATCTTAATTACATTTATTATTGATGGGTGAGCACTGATTTTTCACATATCAGCCTGACTACGTCATTGAAGCAAGGAGACAAGCATTGCAATATTGTTTATTGGCTTTCTTTGTCATGGTTTATTGTCACCCATTTTTGAAAACGGCGACCAATCAACAAAATCCTGATGCACAGCTCTCCTTGTGTGTACTTCAACCTTTGGAAAAAAATCAGCACAATATTTTGGATTTTATTGACAATTAATCTGAGCTTCTTTGAGGAAAAGACATTATCAACTCCACAAAACTGAAAATATTGTGCCAATCATTCTTTATACTTTTACAGGTTGAAGTGGACAATAGTAGGGATGTGCATACCAACGTCGGTGACGATTCATCGTAGTTTTAAGACAGTTAGTGATGTTTATGTTTGTTTGTTTTTAACTCTATAGGCAGGCAGCCAGCTTCCATAGCTAACTGGCTAACACCACTGCATCTAGCAAGTGCGCAGTTCAGTCCATATCTCACTCGTGAAGGTTTCCATGTGTGTGCTCATGTAGCATTTTTGTTGTTGTTGTTGTTGTTGTTTTTGTTTTTTAACCAGCATTCGTTCAATATTGCAAACGGTGGCAATGAGTTGCAAAGACATTCACCAGACATTGCCAAACTGTTTGAACCCTGTCATGCACCCTCGGACCTGATAACATGATAAGCTGTCTACTGTAGGAACCGCTGTCCCTGAAAAGATTAATGGTCGCAAACTGTTTTTCTTGCTGCCATCAAATTTTGAACAGATTTAAAAATATATTTTGGACAAGAAAACTGTTTGACACCATTACAATTGTTAGCGGACGACAACCAGTTGCAACCTTGAATGAACACTGATGGAAAAAAAAAACATTTGCTACTGGTGCACACACTTGAGAACCTTCGCCACTCAGCGTTTGGCTACCGAGGTGAAAGTAACAAAATTGTCTTGATACCGGCCAGACATGGAGCTCCAAAATACGGAAAGCAGTCAGGTGAACGCCGCTTATGCAGCCGAAGTTACTGGGGTGAACACTGGCTTCTCTCCTGCCAGAAATTGGAGCTCTATGTCACGGTGCAGCATGCACTCGCTGAAGTGGCCGCTTGCATCAATATTGGATAGGCAGCTGCACAACACCCCCCTGGAGATTGGCTTGGCAAAATTTCAAAGTCGGACTTTGAAAAATCAAGCACACCCATGACCCTAGTGAAGAAATGCAGTGCAGAAAATGGATGGATGGATGGATGGATGGATGGATGGACTGAAAAATTCGGGGCACTGGACCTCCAGCTAAGGGGTCCATCCTCAGTCAAGTGACATTGTTGACAGTGTATGTACAATGATTTTGAATAGACAAACTGTGTCTGATTTCTCCACTGACCCTCATCAAGACATGGCACCATGTGGGGGGATATGGCTATATCGCTGAGCAGAAATAGTGGTTTGAGAGTTGTTAGTTTTTACCGATTTTTCCAAAACAAATCCATCAAATTGGAAATACAAATCAATATTATATTACTGATCAGAAATACATTGAGCAGGGGTGCCCATTACGTCAATCACGATCGACTGGGAGCTCGCAGACTGGTCCCAAGATGATCGCGAGGGGTGTAGAGGAGAAAAAAAACAAACAACCATTTGTGTGTCTTTGTGCATGTTAGTAATATATTTTTTGTGTTAATGTGCACTGCACCCTAATCATCCTATCAGTCTAATTTTCACGAAAAGTATTTAAAAAATAAAAATTTCAAAAAGGTTTGGGCACCACTGACATAGAGTATTTAAATGAAAAATGAGCCATCTTCCCTGGACAGTTCCTTTTATACTCTTTTCGCACAGTGGTGCAAGTGGTTACCACTAGCTTTAAAACCAATCTGATCAACCGGAATATTTAGCATTTTATGCAAAATCACTGATCAACTGTAAGTCATAATTTGTGTGGTCCATCAATGACATTGATCGGATTTGAGAAATAAGATATTACAGCAAACACAACCTCCACACACCCTCACTCCAGGGTGGTTCTGTGCTGCCATAGTGTATATGTGAGCCTGAAAACGAATCTATTTTTAGCTTTGTTTCGAGAATAAAGCCTTTGTGCAGACAGACGGAACTTCTGCCTCCATGCCCTCAACCATCCAATTACAAAGTAATAGTAGTAGTAGTAGTAGTAGTAGATTTTATTATGTTTGTGTATCTTTTTTTTTTTTTACTGGTCAAAAACTAGCAACAGAATATACAGTATATATATATATATATATATATATATATATATATATATATATATATTCTGTTGCATATATATATATATATATATATATACCGTATTTTCACGACCATTCGACGCACCGTATGGTTGGGCGCAGTCTCATTAATGGGTGCTATTTCTGTATTTTACACATAGACAAAACGCACTGTATTATTGGGCGCAATTTTAAAGTGGTAAAACATACGCCAGCTTAAACATACGGCATGCATGCGCGCACGCTAAAAACACGTTAGCTTGTAGCATGCCAAGACATACAGATACAAGCTAAAAACACGTTTTTAAAAAGGCAACGGAAAACTGAGTTCCTTTGTATTTTATTTAGCCATCGTACAATGTACTCACGTTTTTCGATCAATCATCACCCAGAAATCCATCAAAGTCCTCATCCTCTGTATCAGAATTGAACAATTGTGCAAGTACCGGTAATCCATCAAAAACGCCGTGTTCCCTCTCGTTGTCAGTCACTCTCATTGCCATGTGGCTCCACAGAAATGATGCCGGCTTTGCCAAAAACTCGAACAACAGTGCAAGCAGACACGCTCGTCCAAGCAGCCACAATCCATTCGCAAATTGTAGCGTAACTCGCCCGGCGCTGCCTCTCACTCTTTGTAAAGTTGTGTTTGCCATCGATCATTCATTGTTCCCATGCCGTTCGCAACTTTACTTTGAACGCCCGGTTGATGCCGATGTCCAGCGGTTGGAGTTCTTTAGTCAAGGCTCCGGGAATAACGGCAAGCTCAGAGTTCATTTGCTTGACTTGGTTTTTCACCGCTGCTGTGAGATGGGCACGCATGCCAAAAGCATAACCGATGGCTTGAAGTTTGAACTGAGCTTCGTAGGCGTGTCTCTTTGTAGAATTTATTTTCGGGGGTTCTTAGAAACCAAAACCGAAGTTGTTTTGCAACAATGCACATAGCCACACTCTATACAGGTGTTGGTACCTGTTTGTAGCGTACCTTTAGCGTCCACTTACACGCCCACCCTTCACTCATTGGCGGACTGCTTCCCCGCATGCCTGTCACTCACGTCTGCCTTTTCGCTCTCTTTCTCTCCATATATGTATATATACACGCCCACCCTTCACTGATTGGCCGACTTCTTTGCCGCATGCCTGTCCACAGTCACTTCCGCCTTTTCTCTATATAAACAGCGTGTCGGCTGTCAGTCAGGTTTTGGAACTCAGCACATAGACAAGACGCTCCGCATCATAAGGCGTCCTGTCCATTTTGGAGAAAATTTTAGACTTTTAATGGCGCCTTATAGTCGTGAAAATACGGTATATATATATATATGTTATGTTATTTATTCAACTTTAACATCTGATTTGTGATTAGGTTGAGTGTGTCAGGGGGGTGTGGTCAGTGGAAGAAGAAAGAGAATTGCTCACGCATGTCTGAGAAATGAAGGGTGAGAGAAACAGCAGTTGGTTGCTTTTTTTTTGGGGGGGGGGGGTGGCAGGGTGACATTAAATGATAGTTTTCACACTACAGAGTTTATCATCCACCACTTGTCATTGTTTCATCAACTAAGTAAACGCTCCACTATATTGTTTGCCTTTTCACTCTTTCAGGAGTTTGTGGTGAGTTTTTATGGTGATAATTAAAATCCTGTAAACTGTAATTACAAATGTAATCATCTGCCAAATTATACAAATCTGTCAGATGTCCGGAATGACTTGGACAGAATTGGATTGAACAAACATAGGCCCAGACAAGAGATTTGACAAATAAATCAATAAAAATTATAAAGAATGTGAGAGTGAGAAAGTACAACAAAGGACTCTGGTAACAAAAAAAATGTAAAAAGCGAAAAACCAAAATAGTTTGCAAAAGGCAAGGAATGAGAAAAACATAAATCGCTTGTCAAACTCAAAGGACTAGGAAATCCAATATGCGCGAAAACAAAGTTAAATACAACAACAACTATTTACATGGAATGATACTGAGGAAAAAACATTGTGAGAATTTATGAGGCAAAATGTCAAGAACATCTAGAAAATGAAACACTTGGAGACAGACTCATGAGCAAGGCTATTAATCTGACAGTCACTTGTCGGTGTGGCCTGGCTTTTAAAGCAGACAGGTAACGAGGCCAGATTTGAGACAGGTGCGACCTGTGATGGAATGCACAGCTGGAGACTGAAAAACAAAGCAAACAATACTGTGTTTCACCGATCATATGCATCCATTCTTTTCACTTACCCTCACAAAGGTATGCTGGAGTCTATCCCAGCTGTCTGGGCAAAATGCGGGGTACACCCTGAACAGATCACCAGCCAATCACGGGGCACAAACAGACAAACAATTCACACTCGCGTTCACACTGATGGACAACTTAGAGTCTTCAATTACCCTACCTTGCAAGTTTTTGTGATGCATGAGGAAACCAAAGTACCTGGAGATAACCCATGCAGGCACAGGAAGGATACGCAATCTCCACACAGAAAGGCTGGAGCCCTGGTTTGAACTCACAGCCTCTGAGCTGTAAGGCAGATGTGACAACTAGTCTGCCACCAAATATCCAAATGGAGTAAAATCAAACAGATTTAGATTTTATAACGTAATAATGTTCATTAATAACATGTCTACCTCACAGGTGAAAGGTTCTGGGCTCAAGTTGAATATGGATTGGATTTGGATAAGGCCCTCTTTTGGGGAGATTCTTCCACGTCCCCAAAATGTTTTTATTTTACTTTAACTGATTATAATCCCTCAAGGGATTTCATTTACACTCTGACATATTTTCCGTTGCGCACAAAACACATTGAAAAAAATTACGTGCATATAGTCAAGCAAGTCAGAATAGAAGTGGCAACCAAGTAGTGCTTCCCCTCTTTCGTGGGAAATTGTGTCTTGCTCAAAGGCACCCAGAAAGAAATAAGGATCTCTCCAACAAGAAGTTGACATTTTTACATTTCGTCCACAATGAGACTTGAACCATGTCATCTAGTTCCAAAACCCAAGTCCTTACATATGAGCTTCTTCCACTCCAAAAGATTATTGCGCTGGCCAGGAACTAACCTACCAAAGCATAGGTTAAGGACAGAGGTGAAGGTGGCCACCATTCAAGGGTGTATCTTGCCTCTCTTCAAAAGTTAGGTGGTGTTTGATCTGTCCAGCTTACTTGCCAGCCTCGAGTACAACAAGCGCAACATTCAGAAGATGGGTGTAGTAAACATGTTGGTTGATCCCTTCAATCAGTTGTACTTTCTGTGCCTTTCCCATCGTGTAATTATCTATATTCCTACTAAATGTGTAAAATATGCTTTTAAGTCCGACCCATGTGAAAAACCTTCACAATCTCAGACCCTCCTTACATACTGCTGGTGTTTCGCCACTTATTCTAACTCAGAAGACAACAAATGCAACAGCCCTATCTGGCATCCATCCATCCATTCATTGTCTAATCTGCTTCTCCTCACGAGAGTTGCAGGTGTGCTGGAGCCTATCCCAGCTGTCTTCAGGCAGTCGGCAGGTTACACCCTGAAATGGTTTCCATCCAATGTGGCATCGTTACCAAAAAAAGACTTTTAAAACATATATTATTTCATATTTTAAAATATATCGATATATGAATTACTCAGCCCCGCTTTGTAGTAGTCCAACCCGCCTTTAGGACAGGGAGCAAAAGATCTCTGGAGCCATACTTGGTATTAGTAGAAGAAGAAATACAAGATGCTAGGCAGACGGTTTGCTTATCTTGTAACGACATTCTGTGTCATCCTCAAAACCTTTTTAGTGTGGTGAATGACTTTATAGACATGTTATATGAACACTCAGCACAACCAGTTATTCCTCTGTTGAGGGCAACAGCTTCAGGTTGCTTCCTAATTGGCTAGCAGTCCGTTTTACAATATCTTGACTGATAATCGTTAGTCTCCTCCCCCAAAAGTGATTTCTGTCATCGAATCAAAACTGACCTGTGGGAGGCACCGAGCTAGGCATATCTTGTTTTGACACGACTGTGGTAAATGCTTTGTTATTGTGGTGGACGACTTGCAAGGCATGTTGTACAAACACCCAACTTAACCAGTTGCTCTGTTTATTTCCAGCAACAATTTCAGGTTGCCTCCAAATTGTCTTCTTTTTTATGCCACAATCACAAATTCACTGGCTTGGCTGAATTCGGTGTTGACAACACACAAAAGGATCTGTGGTCGAAACATTGTCCAGAATTAACATTTACCATTGTCGGCCCTGGCCGTTTTTCGAACAGATAGGACAGGGAGAAAAAAAAGACAAAACCACACCACAGGATAGTCATTCAGGGTAATTTTTTTTCAAGTTATCCAATAATTGCACTTTTGCTGAATTTTATTGGGGGTGAGTTCAGCCTGATTCTTGGTATGTATAGATACTGCTTTTGATATACTTGCTTCTGAAAAAAATGGCTGCTGACATCTGCTGGCGTTACATTGAAACCTAATCAAAGAGTGTTGTTAAGGAAGTTCACAAGTGGCAAATGACCCGCTGCTAATATTATGTTCCAACAATAAAATCTTACAGCACTTATTTTATTGTTGTGTTTCTTGTTAAGTTTTATGAAACTATAATCATGATAAAGAGAAACTATTCAAAATTAGATTGCATGCTTTTGAAATATCACGGGGAGAGGTTGGATATAAAAGTAAACTATTCTCAAAATTGGACTCTGGGGAACACCACAGAAGAGATTAATATTCAACACATTTATAGATATTATTGTTATTATGATGATGATGATGATGATTGTCATCAAATCACAGTGCCGTTTACGTCGTGTGGTCGGATGCCTCCGAGTGGCGCGAGGGGGGAATGCCGGGGCTCTTGGGCCCCAGACGCAGCGAAATGCCCACCAGCCTGCAGGGAAGGAGTTGGGGTCTCACTGGAAGGTGAGGCGCCCAGCGCTCGCCCCACTGGAACGGAGGAGAGTGGGAGTAGCCGCCCTACAACCTTCCCTAAATAATAATCAGGCAAGGGCCCTTTCGCCCGCACTGGGTGTGAATCTTGCGAGGAACCAGCGAGAGTCATAGCGGGTTTGGGACCGGGGGGGGGGGGGGGGGGGGGGCGATTCAAGTCCATGACGGGGGCCGATTGCCCAGGAGGAGGAGGAGGACTGTGCCGTTTACAGTTTACGGTACATCATTATTGTGTCGTGAATGAATAGTGGTGGCCTCAAATGTAAATATCTATTAAGCACGAACAAACTTCCATGTACACGCGGAAAACACAGTGTACCTGTGAGTGGTTGTGTTTACAACAGCAGATTAAGTTGGACATGTAATTTATTTATGTCACACTGGTTTCAAAAGTTTGTCATTCCAGTCATTTTTCCTAAAAAAAAATGAATACATATACATTTAAATGAGCACAAATGTTCTCATGGTTGGCAACCTAAACTCCAGGCAGGTTCGGCCTTGATGGCAATTTATTCATAGTGCAGGACATCGCTTTATACGACATATGTGTTTTATATTTTACACATACGTACTAACAGAGAAGCAACACAAAATCCACAGTAATGGGATTGTAGTAAAAGGGTTAAAATAAGAGATTACATAGGTCCAGTCAATGGGTCTTCCAGTTGGTACTGTATTTATGAGTAGAATATCTCAAATACCTCAATTGTCAATGGACTGTTCTGTTATTGTGTTACATTTTCACTGTGAGCATGTGTTGTGTTCGGATTGAAATTGACCCGTTTGCAAGTTTATATATATATATATATATAAAGTACTATTTAGTTTTTGTACTGAAATGAGGCTTCCTCTAATCCTCAGACACGACTATTTTAATGCAACAAAATTAATTTTCATCCTTTTAGTAAATTCTAAAGGTCAGAGAAAAAGTAACATTTGTGGTGTTTTGAGTCAAATATGATCTGGCAAAGAGTAATGGCTTTTTTTTTTTTTTTAAAGATGTGGATTGCTCTGTCCATCAAATGTGGCTCAATGTGCCGCACAACACACACACACATATATACAGGGCCCCCTCACCACACCTCCCCCCATGTGAACTCAAATCATTTCAGTTGAATATTGCAACACATATACACGAAGGCCCTCTTCACCCCACATGAACTCAAACTTTGGTAGATTTTTTTACAATTACATATTCATTCAATTTGAATTTAAAAAAATTAACATTTGCATATATAAAAGGACTTGGGTGAATTATTATCAGTTGCGTTCTGTTGAAGCATGAGTTAGCATGAGCAAGAGGTACACTGTTCACGAGGTGCTGGATCATATCTTCGGTCATGACAGTGATCCTTAAGACAGTGAAGAAAGTGAGGCTGAGGAGGATGTGTCTGAGGATGACGTTCAGTATGAAGTGCACATCTAATGAGGAGGACCCAGATTTCACAGATGCTGAAAGAGCGGTCTTCAAGCGAAGAAAAGGTGACATTTCATGGCCATCAAGGCCTCTTGACACCCAATGTAGGACATCCTCAAAATGACTGCAGGGCCCACTAGATATGCTGCTTCGCATGCCCAAGACGTCAAGTCAACGTTTGAGCTGTTCTTTCCACAACTTCCTCAGACAGAAAATCCTGCTTGATCTGACCAGCATGCAAGTGAGAAGAGTAGCTGAAAGAGAGAGAATAGCTGGATTGAGATGGATAAAATGCAAATGAGTGCCTACATGGGACTGTTGCTTCTTACTGCGATGTGAAGCTCCTGTAATGAAGCTACTGCCAGTTTATGGGAGTGAGTAAAGCGGCTCTATTTTTCAAGCCACAATCTCTCTTCAACAACAGTGCTCAGCCTGGACAACAGGGAGAAAAGAGTTTCTTGTTGAACGAATGATAAACTTGCTCCCGTCAGGGATGTTTGGGACAAATGGGTGGAGAAATTGACAGAAATAAAAGAATTGTAAGGAATATATTTGCAATGAGCACACTATAACCATCACACACGCTATAAACAACACACACACACACACACACACACACACTCACTTTGTCTCTCAAAGTTCAATTTATGGTTCTCCAACAATGCATTGTTATTCAACGTTTAGTTTATGGTTCATACACAACTACAAGCCCTGGCACCATATAGTTTTTCGTGGTTCAGGTATGGTTCACGCAATCGAACAGACATAAAAGTGCGCACACACACACACACACACACACACACACACACACACACACACACTAGCCCAAAACTCACTCATTGTTTTTCACAATTGACTTTGTGGTTTAATTATAAATTTGCACTTGCAATTCTGATTAAAATAAAGTTGGTTTTATGAAGAGGAAATTACTTTTTCGCTTTATCCTACCATAAATATAGATCAGTTTTGACCCATTGCACCATATATGCCACTATTCTTAATCATTTAAAAAAAAAGAGCATGATACAATACTTTTTGGGGGAGGTGTACTCCAATACTGAATGAGTTTTTCAGACATGGATATTATAATTACTCATTTAGTCTCTCTAGGAAATATAATTAGTGAATTTAACCAGTTTTTGTCACCGAAAACCAGTGGTTTATTGTATGATAAATGATCTGTAGAACAAAAAAAGAAAAAAAGAAAAATCAGTGTTTCTGTGGATATGAATACATACCAAGATAGTTTTGTGATGAAAAACAGCATTGGATTATAACTAGTGCTTTTAAATCATGGGGCAAATTCGACTCACGAACACTAAAGGTGTGGTTAGCTTTCTAACATATTACAAAGGTTAAAAGTTCTACATATAAACATGATGCACAACTGTAATTTTGCGTAGAACTTTTAAAACTTAAAAAAAAACTTTGGTGAGCACGCAAAAGAAAGGATTCGGCAGTTGTGTTATAATTAACAGATTAACAGGATCCCATCGTGTAAACTGTATGTGTCTGTATTTTCTTATGTGTTGAAAATGTCCTTTCCAGCGCATTACAAGTGGTTTGGTGAGTTGGGAATGGGAGCACGTTTCCTCCCCTCAAATCTGCCGGAACTTGATTTAACTGTGTATTCATGCTCGTGTTGTGGAGAATATAGTTTTTGCTTATATCCGTCATAATTCGGCATAATTTAAATATCTACACAATCATCATAATGTGTCATTATTTCTATGTGTTAAATTGTCAGATTTATAGACTTGCCGATTTAGAGTTTCTAGTTTATCCAAGCAAACTGCAGGATACGTGGTCACCGTGAGGCGTTCTGCGGTCTATATAAATCCGCCGCCATCTTACATTTTCCAGTCGGCACCTTCCTGGACCAGACGTGACTGACTGACTACGGAGGGAGTAGACGAGGGCTCCCGCTGATTTTCGGCGTGAAATTTTCCTTGACTTTTACAGAGTTACTTTTTTCTTCCATCTGAATCCAAGTGTGAGGATTTGCTACGTTTCATACGGGTAGGCAGCAACATTAAACTACACTGATTGTGTCCGCCTCTCAGTGAGACCTTACCGGAATTGAGGGTCTTCCAACACAAGCCGGTCGGACTCTGCAGCTGCATTTATGGATTCCGTTGGGGACATAGTAGCCGCCACTTCGCGGGCATAATGACTATTTGTCGTAGTTAAAGTGAATTAGTTTAATTTTAACTTCCGCCGAAGGGTATTCCGCGTACATCAATGAATATAACCAAACGGCAATGTCTGTCTCGAATCTTACGATAAGTACCTAAAAGCAATCAACTGAAATCAACGTTAGCACGTAGATTGTTGGCCACATTCCACTTTACTGACATATGGTTTTAGGACTTTCCCCCCTTTGGTTTTGCTGCCATTTTATAGCACGCATTTCTCAATCTATGCGTGGGCATTTTTTCTACTTGTTTTTTTTCTTTTTTTTTTTTTACAGCGAAACGAAGTTATCAACGGTCGTCAAAAGAAGTTTCGCGAAACATTTGTGTTTAACCGCTACACCCCTTATTTGAAAATAAAGTAATTTTTGACAGAACCGAAACCCCTTGAGCATCATGTTGAAATGTCTACTCTTTTAACGGCAGTATGTTTTCGTGTCGTTTTTTAAAACAAAGCCCCACACATTCCTCCCAGCCTGCTTTGGGAGGAAGATGAGGTGGAGCCTGAGTGTGAAATTCGAGTCAGGAGTGTTGGAACAACCAAGTCGGGGCAGCCAGCAGCTGTGCGAGAGGGGCGACTGCGTTTCGTATCAGCTAAAGTTCTCAATGCGGCTCCGCTCCGTCGTTGACGTGCCTTCGAGTCTTCTCCGAACGAGACGTACCTCGTACAACTTCAATCTCAATTTTCTAAAATAGTGGTACAGAGCTCAAAGCGCATTGAGTGTTACTGCAATCTGATGTGAATTTAAATGGAAAAAGCCGAAATCGGTTGAGGTAATCAAAATGACCCCAATTCAACCGTTTCATTGAAATTTCTTTTACTATCGAAGGACGAATTAACTGGAGTAAAAGCCAACATTTTTGATGTACGTTTTTGATTGAAGTTAATCAAATGTTCTAACACAACAAACATGACTTTGAACTCCATTGTAGTATACTAACGGAAAGGACTGTACAAAGAAATGTGTTAGAAAATAGGTTTTGACGCAAATATATGTAGCTTACGCTTTTTACATTAGAATATTTTAATAGTATCTAGCAAAAAAGATTGAGTCTCGTTGGCCGTTTTGCTGTGCCATCCTTCATCACGCACCGGAGACGGCCACCTTATGTTGCAAAAAGAGGCTGCTGCCATTCAGCTCATTGTATAGTAAGATGCCTGCTGACCCTGCAAATTGCTTCGCTGACCGTCAACCAATGTCCATGTAGCTGCTTCCACCTCCTGCTCCTTCCTTAAATGCAGCTTGTTGAATGCATATATAGCGCTGGAATTGGTTATGTTTGAACATTCTTGCTCTTCCCACATTTTCTCGTGTGACCACTCAACTCTGCTGATGATTATGATTACATTCATTGGGCTAGCACCTCATGTGTGTTATTGAGATCCGTGTTACTATTCACAATTTATTGCATAGTTTTTGGCTGTTAATTTTCTAAATGCTTTTCATCATATCATATATATAGATTATTGATTCTGCCAAAAATGTAAGTGGCTCTAGTTGACCGCATTGTGGATTTGACCCAATGGTAGAATTAATCTTCTGTTGTTCTACTTTTTGTTGATCCCCCCCATTCAAATGTGAAAAAAATGAACACCATGGTTGTCAGTTCCTATTTTTATGTATTTACTTTTTTGGCCTCAGTACACAAGTCACTGAAATGCTTTGATGCAGCCTAACTGCCTTGTGACACCAAGGACTAGTGGTGTTTTATGGCTTCTAGTCTAGACCAGGCAGTGAACTGTAGACATCACATATGGCTTCAAAGAAACCCCCATTCAGTTTTTGTTGGAACATGAAGCTTGCATTGCCTTGACTTGGTCGATGGTTTAGTCTGTTCAGCTTGAGGGTAAGGTTGCCATTTGTTTGCTGTCAATTGAAGACTACGATGGATATTTTTTTTTTTTTGGCTCATCTTTCAAAGCCGGATGCAAAGAGCCACTTTTCTACTTGTGTGAATGATGTGCTTTGATTTGTAGGAAGTCTAGTGTTGCACATATGGCTCCCATTAAAAAGGGGGTTTGGGCTAAGTGAGTTCTCGCTTCTCAAGCTTGAGGATGGCGTGTGAACAGTGAATTAAAATTGAGGGCTTTGTGGGATGAAACAACATACCAACAGCCGGATTGGAGATTATTTTAGTTTTGCAGCTAAAATTTGGAGCTGTGTGTATGTAAATGGAAGTCCGCGAGTTTTGCCTCCTCTTTGCATGTTGGCACAATTTAAATGACTGCAGTGAGAGTTGATGGGACTAACGTTTTGGGTGAGGTACGTTTGTTGGTGTCAAAACAAAACGGCTAAAAATGCAGCCACAGCAATTTGATCAATACAGTATTGTATAAAAAGCTGTCGCTCCGTTTTAAAACAAACATCCCTAGGTAGGGTGAATTTAAAGAGCTGTTGACCCTTTTTATTTTTAAATAACATACTTTGCTAGTTTGGTGTTCTTAGCAGATCGCCTGGCCTCGGGATGTTGTCTAATTGAAAGATGCTGTTTTTTCAGCAGGGGTGTGTATGTATGACAGGCACGCGGGCCATGCAGATTTTGAATGCTACCTTTCCGTATGATGACTTCCAACGGCCCTTCTATCTTGGGGAAAAACAAGCGGCACAGTCACTTTATTCAATTTGAACTAGCACTGCAACATTCATCAAATTTTAATCATGACATTGTCTTCCATGATGAAATGCTGCAGCACCGCTAATCAAGCACTCTCAACTAGTAGCCCAACTACCAGAGCTAAGGCTTCAAGCTGCCTAAATAACAAGCCGGCATTCCCTAAAGCAGGAGCCTAAATAAAAACTTGGGCAATTAAAAAAATCTATTCTAAAATAATGATCTGTTATACTAGTCTCATCCTGCATGGAAAATGTTGTACTGTAACAAAAATAGATGGGTTTTCCCTGTCATGATGAAGAATTGTGATTTAACAATCATTACCATTTTGTCGTTATTGCGCAGCCCTCATTTAAATGTTGTGTGCGTACATTACCCAGTTGGACAAGGTATGGAAAATTTTGTCTAATTGATATGACTCTTGCGCTGAAAGATGCAATTGTCAAGCATGTGTGCTCTCTACAAAGTGACATGTTAAATCTAAGTGTGAGTTGCTAAAATCTCAAATTCTCTTTTTACAGACGTTACTGAACAAATTACCACAGCAGTTTCCATAGTCATCTGGAAATGGGTTACTTTCAAAGTGTTGCACTGCCAACTGAATACTCGGAAAGAAACCCGAGTAGTCCACCATTTCTCTCTTGCTGACAGAGTTGTAGCTATTTTACAGAGCCGAGCCACTTGCAAATCAGACTTCATGGTGACGACTTGGAATCGTATAAACTTTCCAAGCTGATAAACACTCACCACCACCCTAGAGCTATGTTACTTTGATCTGTGTTTAGTTAGTTCGGGAGGCTGTGACAACTTTGACTCTTTGTATTTGTTCATATTGTTTTGTGTTTTTTGTTATTGTAAAGCGTCCTTTGGTGTCTTGAAAGGCGCTTAGAAATAAAATGTATTATTATTAGATGAGGGCTGGAAGATTATGGGAGGGTGAAAATCCGTTATGTTGATTGAGATTGAAATCATGATTGGAAAAAATAATTTCAAAATATTGTATTTATTCAACCACTAAAATTCAACCATACAATATCTTTATTTATATGGCGCTTTCTCTAAATTCCCATCATAGCCTCAACCCCATTCATCCCTGCACGTTTAACACTTGATTCTTGAACACGCTATTGTTTTTGTCAGGTACAAAATGACCGTGTAAATATGTGAAATTCAACCGTCGTGCATTTTCATGCCTCAGCATTTCCCTTTTCTCCATCATATTTATTTAACTTTTGGTCTTGGGACTTGCTGGTCTAACAAGGGACCTTGGATTGTTTCCTGTCATGTGGAAATGTGTGTTGGTATAAATAAAAAAAGTTCTTGGGTCTTTTTATCCTTGAATTTTGAGTAAAGGAAAATTCCTTTCCAACTTTAAATATAACTTGTAAGGACAATGGGAAGATAAATTAGTAAGACAGTAAAAATTAAATTGGTAAGACAGTAAAATAAGACAATACGAAAATAATACCAATTAAAAAAAATACAAATATTGGCTGTCACTGCACGTTTTGGCCTCTTATGGGCAGTGTGGTGCCATGCTTGGATGAAATACACCCTGAAAATGAGAACAGAAGAAAGGTGGTACGATTTAACTCGGAGTATAACTACAGTAACTCAACTTTACACAGATTGGGACGAAATGATGCATTTGAGTAGTGTTATCTTACCTGCGTGCATTTGTTTCCACAGACTTGTGGGTTATTATTTTATTTTTTGGGGAAGGAATACCACTCCTGAAGTTGACGCGAATGACCATTAGCATTTGAATGGCATTTTACATTGACTTGAGCATTATCACCGTTAATGTTTTTAAAATTTTCAAATTTAAATATACAATGAATGGAATTATTTTTGTTGTGTGTTTATTTTTCCAGTAAACTGGGGTGTTATTAAAGAGCTTAAAGGGTGCTTCGGGACAAAGCAATCGCATACGCTACATATTTGCTTTGCCAGCAATTGGGTTGAGTGATGTGCTAAAAATATAATCACAATATTTTTTTCCAGATTGATGTAATTATAGGATAACAATATTACTGTCGGTCCATTGAAAACTAAGCATTATAAAAATATAAATCCAAAAGGATGTGGATGTTTTTTGTTTTTTTTTTAGTAACTGACTGCCAGTTATCAACATTAACAATCACAGAGATGAAAGTCCTCTTTTCCCGGAATTCCGGGTTTTTCAAATTTCAATGAAAATCTCTCCGGAGAATTGAGGAGAAATTGCCTCAAATTAATCCGGATATTAGTTGACAACATTGAACGAAGACACGTTTGAGTTTGTTGTTTAGCTTTCACGAGCGTAGCCACGTTGAGACAAACACTCGTAACAGTAAAGAGATTTTCGTCTCTTTATAAACACACTCGCTAAACCCCACTGGAACGAATAAAAGACACCATGGACAAGACAGTTGTCGCAAAAAGTATATTTGGACAAAAAGGGAAACGCACAGATTGACAGAAAAACGTGTCCGTCCGACTTCGAGTGTCGTCTCGGCTAGTTTAGCTTAGCTGATGTCGTGTGTGACGTCGTTGCGTCGGTGCTGATTGGTTGGAATCAAAAGACGCGCTTGCGTACATGTTCGCGCTGAAGCATGCACAGCAGAGAGCAGCGGTCTATCGACTGCTGAGACTCGCTCAGCTTGAGTGGCGTCGCCACAACAGTCATACCCTCGCCTTGCATTCTCATGGCCTCGATGTCAGAGATTTCGAAATTTCGGCAAGAACGGAAGCCACAAAGGGTGCACGTGTGCACACAAAAGGAAGATTAATCATTGAATGTCGGGTATTTGAATAGCGTTTTGTGTAAACTAATTCATGCGTGATCGGCCAGGTGTGTGTGTGTGTGTGTGTGTGTGTACATGTATATATTCCGGAATTTTCTGAAAAGTCAACTTTCATCTCTGCAATCAGCAATAAATTAAATTCACATTGTACCGCAACTGTCCTACAATAATAATTTTATGCTACAACAGAAGTATTTGTTTTGTTTGCCTGCATGCAAGCATGTGTGAACTGCATCATGTGTGTTGTCTCTACCAATATGTACAAGCACGATTCAGTGTGTGTATAGATGTTGTGTGGCTTGAAAAAGAGTTGACCACTCATCCCTGTACATGGCGATGGTTGTGTATCCATTTATTATTACATGGCAATGTGATAGGTAAACTCCCAGCGACATGATCTATGCCTGGATCGCGTTTTGAGGGTGGCCAAACAATATATTACATTGTATGACTTATTAACCCACAAAAAGATCGTGGCAGTGAACAAAGATGCACAATGTGACAGAAATGGGACGCAGCCCGTCTCGTCGGCCCATTCAAGTGAACAAATCAGCGTGGGCTGCACGAACATTTTTACAAGATCTATTTTATCCACTGGTAATTTTGAAATTATAAATATGATCAGGTAATATTATAAAAAATATAAGTATACCGTTCGTATATACGTGACAGCAAAGATGGAAGTGGACTTCTTGCATGTGTGCTGTCAAGGCAACAGCAGCTGCGTGTGTCACTTGCTCGTACGGCGTGTTTCCCCTCCTCTCTCACCCCCGCAAGATGATTGTCATCTGCTGGTTTTGTCGATCAATGCCAAACTTGGACGGAGGAATGTGGTTGGTTGAACTGAGATATAAACACAACACAAGCATGGTTAGGTAACGTGACAGATACCGTCTTGATTTCAATATTGAATGTGTGGATCACGATTTCGATACAATAAAGATGTATCGCTGAGCCCTAGCTAGCTAGCAACATGGTGTATTCAGGGTACTTTCATGTCTGGTACTTGTTACGCACCGAACTGTTCTGCATGTAGAGATGAAAGTCCTCCAGAATTCCGGATTTTCATGAAATTTCCTCTGGAAAATTTGCCTAAAATTAATCCGGATATTAGTTGACAACATTGAACGAACACGCATTTTGAGTTCGTTGTTTTGCTTTCACGAGCGTAGCTATGTTGAGGCACGAACATTCGTAACAGTAACACACCTCGCATTCTTATGGCCTTGCCATATCTCGGAGATTTCGAAATTTTGGTGAGGACGGAAGCCACAAAGGGTGCACATGTGCACACGATAGGCAGATTAATCATTAAATGTTGAGTATTTGAAGAGCGTTTTGTGTAAACTAATTCATGCGTGATCGGCGAGGTACGTGATCGGCGCAATGTTCAAACAGGTAGACAGGCAAGCTGACATAGGTGCAATAGACACGAGTGTTAGGAATACGTGCAAGTGGTCATGGCTTGTGGAAAAGGACTTGAACGGAGATTTTTTTGTCCAACTACATTAGAAAGGTCGACAAACCTGGTAAGCCAGTTAAAATTGTGTGTGTATAATATATACATATATGTATAAGTGTGTGTGTGTGTATATATATATATATATATATATATGTATATACACACACATTTGTATTTTCAGGAAAGTCCACTTTCATTTCTATGCATGTATGTTGCTTTTGTTGGATTTTAAAAATGCTTTTATAGATGGTTGGAAGTTAAAATCACAATTTAGTGTCGATTATTGTCCAGCCTGAGTTGATATAAATGTATAACAAATGATTCAGTAAAACAGTCCAAAACTCTGTGCTACAGTGTTAATTTCTGCTTCAAAGGCAGTGGATATGTACGCCCATTTTCTCCCACTGCTTATTTTCCTTCTACCAAGTTGAGTCACTTCCCACCCTTCCTCTAACATAAGTACTACCTAGCTGCCATGCTTAATGTGGGCCTTGCATGCAAGCTGCAATTTGCTTGGGTGGATTTTACACAAGACTAAAAACAAAGGTCAAGACGGAAAATTGGCACCGTCTCATCTGTTTCGGCAGGGACTAGGACGCAGATTCCATTTGCGTGAAGTGAGCATGTTGCAGTTGTTTTTGGTGTAATCATTAACAATGAGCCTGGAACGAAAGTAAGCGAGAGGTCACTGAGGCTGATGGTTCTTTCCTGTCTGTTTCAGATCAGGAAGCTGTGACGGCCGTGGTTTAAGGAAAGGAACATGGCTTCCCAGGGTGAGTTGAAACTTCAACACATGCATGGACCTTTTATATTGCGTCTGTTACATATGAACACAAAGAATACAGTCATGCATTTTCAAATGCCCACATATGCTCTTAGTTTTAGAAGCAAATAAGGTGTTCAAATAATTTCCTTAATTACCATATTTGGGTTTGACGACAGCTATCTCAACAAACACTTTTGACAAATCCTAAAATGGCACTCCAAATATCTCTCCATCCTGGTGTTGCATTGAAGAGGATTTACATGGATTACCAAAATGTACTAGTTGATCTCTTGAAATCTGCTGTGCCAAATTGATTCTTCTAGGTTTAGTTTTTTTTTTTTTTTTCAGCATAGGCTGGTTTTATATACATACGCTTGTCCCCTTTTAGCTGATTTGATGGAGCTGGACATGGCCATGGAGCCAGACCGGAAGGCAGCAGTCAGCCACTGGCAACAACAGTCCTACCTGGATTCAGGCATCCATTCAGGAGCCACGACTACAGCTCCCTCCCTCAGCGGCAAAGGAAATCCTGAAGACGAGGATCTTGACAACAACCAGGTCATGTTCGAGTGGGAGCATGGCTTCAACCAGAATTTCTCCCAGGATCAAGTACAAGGTGAGTCCCAATGGCTGCCATTGGGTCAATAATTTCGGATCTTGGCAAATTGTATTTGGGGAGAAACCTTCGATCTCTTCCAGACTTGGATGGTCAGTATGCCATGACCCGCGCTCAGAGGGTGCGTGCAGCAATGTTCCCAGAGACTCTTGAGGAGGGCATGCAGATTCCTTCCACACAATATGACGCAGCAAATCCTACCAACGTCCAGAGACTAGCAGAACCTTCACAAATGCTCAAACATGCCGTGGTCAATCTGATCAACTACCAGGACGACGCTGAGCTCGCAACCAGAGCAATACCAGAGCTCACCAAATTACTCAATGATGAGGACCAGGTAGTTGTCATCAATGGCGCATCATGCTGTACAACGCTCTGCTGTCACTGATCAACAATATTACATCTCGTTGTAGGTTGTTGTGAACAAAGCAGCCGTGATGGTACACCAGCTATCGAAAAAAGAAGCTTCCCGTCACGCCATCATGCGCTCCCCTCAGATGGTGTCAGCCATCGTCAGGACAATGCAGAACACAAACGACGTAGAGACAGCCCGCTGCACTGCAGGGACTCTCCACAACCTCTCCCATCACAGAGAGGGGCTGTTGGCTATCTTCAAGTCTGGAGGAATCCCGGCGCTAGTCAAAATGCTTGGGTACATGTGAAAATTGATGGATATTTGTGCTGGAAAGGCTATCGTGATATTTGTAACGGCTTTGAAATAATTAGTAATTTAGCATGGGAAACATGGTGCGATACATAGAGGCTTGTCAGAATTCTTGAAATGTTTATACCATGTTTTGACAGTATCTGCATAGCCTCCTCTATTCACTGTGGTAGGTAATGTAGTGTTGCAGGAGGGGGGGGGGGGGAACTGCAAAATTAATTGGCAATTTGTGCTGCCAAACAGTCACTGGTGAGAGGAAACAATTTATAATCCAGTTCCTGTTTCCCAGATGAATTGTAATCCGATAATCCTTTTTCTGCTTTGCAGTTCACCAGTGGACTCTGTCCTGTTTTATGCCATCACCACTCTTCACAACCTCCTACTGCACCAGGAAGGAGCTAAGATGGCAGTCCGTTTGGCCGGTGGTCTTCAGAAAATGGTGGCCCTGCTCAACAAAACAAATGTCAAGTTCCTCGCCATCACCACAGATTGTCTTCAAATCTTGGCCTATGGAAACCAGGAAAGCAAGGTGAGTTCACCGCCTCGTCAGTTGTGCTGGAAAAATGTCAGATAATTGTGGCGAGATTAAAATGGAAAAATGTTGTCTGTCTTCTAGTTAATAATCCTGGCCAGCGGGGGGCCCCAAGCATTGGTCAACATAATGAGGACGTACACCTATGAGAAATTGCTGTGGACCACGAGCAGAGTACTCAAAGTCCTGTCAGTATGCTCCAGTAATAAACCTGCCATTGTAGAAGCTGGTATGTTTGAATTTAGAAGTCATGAGCAACTTTTTCACCACTAGCTGGCACCATAAACTGTTATTTATATGACAGTTTTTAAATTGTGCTTTGCAGTTTATATTTCATGGTTGTCTCTTTGCTCAGGAGGCATGCAGGCTCTTGGACTCCACCTTACAGACCCAAGCCAGAGACTGGTCCAAAACTGTCTCTGGACTCTCAGGAATTTATCGGATGCTGCCACCAAGCAGGTGAAGCCCGGATCACGAGCATGAAAAGCTTGACTCGGACTACTTGCGCTTTTGTAGTGGTTGCAGTTAAAGCGAGTAAAGGAAATGTTTTAAATGGTGATCTACTGTTCTTGAATTGTTCCTGCTGTGCTCATTTGCACCATTTGTCTCACAGGAGGGTATGGAGGGTCTCTTGGGGACCCTGGTGCAACTTCTCGGTAGTGATGACATTAATGTGGTGACCTGTGCTGCCGGCATCCTCTCAAACCTGACTTGCAACAACTATAAGAACAAGATGATGGTCTGCCAGGTTGGTACTCGCACAGTTTTGGATTGAAATGTATTTGTAGTTTTCCTTGCTTATTGTTAACTGAGCAAAGTGTGAAATTTAAACCCTCATAGTCGACCGTTTACAAAGAATGCAATATTTCTTTGAAGTGTCATAGCACAGAACTGCTTTTATTGTCCATAAAGGGCAAAAAATCCCAAGGAATTAATATAAACTATATATGTATGGATGGCACAGATGCCGCTGAACATTTTGAGTGATTGAAAATAAAAAAACACATGCTGGAATAATGCAATATACACAATTTTCAAACATTGTAAAACGCGTAGGTTCGGTTTAGTTTTTTTCGAAGGGCATAAGGGTAAAGAGGCAATTCCTCATACTGCTTCTTGCATCATTTTATTCCTGTGTAGGTGGGTGGCATTGAGGCTCTGGTTCGCACTGTGCTTCGGGCCGGAGACAGGGAAGACATCACAGAACCGGCCATCTGCGCTCTGCGTCACCTCACATCACGGCACCAAGATGCAGAGATGGCCCAGAATGCAGTCAGGCTGCATTATGGGCTGCCAGTTGTGGTCAAATTGTTGCATCCGCCATCACATTGGCCCCTCATTAAGGTACACACATGGTTTTGCTTTTGTGAAGTTGATTTTTTTTTTTTTTTAAATGTGGCTGACATGCAAATGTGCCTCCCTCAGGCTACAGTTGGTCTGATCCGGAACCTGGCACTGTGCCCTGCAAACCACGCTCCTCTGAGGGAACAGGGAGCCATTCCCAGGCTGGTTCAGCTGCTGGTCAGAGCACACCAGGACACACAGAGACGCACCAGTATGGGTGGCACACAGCAGCAGTTTGTGGTGAGCGAATACAAATGTCTCAAACACATAGACGTGCGCATCAGTAACCCTGCTACAAGAGCCGCTTGTGTTGTTCTCTCTACTGAGAGTACCTTGGGTACTGGTTTACGGTTTGTGTGTGTTGTGGTTTTAGGAGGGAGTTCGCATGGAGGAGATCGTGGAGGGTTGTACAGGAGCCCTTCACATCCTGGCCAGAGATGTCCACAACAGAATAGTCATTCGAGGACTTAACACAATTCCACTCTTTGTACAGGTAAAATGAAAAGTCACATTAATTCAGTTGCTGTTTGGCTGTCAAACACCCAAGCATGATTTGAACAAACATCTCATGTATCTGTGTACAGCTGTTGTATTCTCCCATTGAGAACATCCAGCGTGTGGCAGCGGGTGTCCTGTGTGAACTGGCCCAGGACAAAGAGGCCGCTGAGGCCATCGAGGCCGAGGGAGCCACCGCCCCGCTCACAGAGCTCTTGCACAGCCGCAACGAAGGAGTTGGTACGCCCATGTGACAGCTTTTCAGTCTGAAAAAGAACGTTAATGGTCACATTATTTCAATTTAGATTACTATTGTACTGTACCTTGACTTACGAGTGGTTGCTTGGTCATATTTGTGGTGTGTTGTCAGGCAAAGTTTGAGTGGCAAACGAGCTGCTTAAGTGATGTGAAAAAAGAAAATGGAGCAATGAAAGTACTGTAATGTCCTTCCTTGCACGTGAGCAAGGAGAGCATTTTTAGCTGTTGTTTGAAGAGGACAGACAACAAAAAAAAAAAGGAATTGATTAATAGCATTTCAGTAGGACACTTATTTGATACTGTACAGTACAAGCCCGGATAGAATATTGCGTGGGCTGTGTCAGGAAGAGCATCTGTTTGTTGTAAAAAAGCGGTGCCCAGCAAATCATGCGTCTCTCTGTGGCACCCCTAGTCGCAAGTGAGCATAAGGCAGGTTTGTTGTTCTCTACGCATTGCTCAAATGTGCAGAATAGAAAGCTAACCTGTCACCACACATCTCTTCTCAGCCACGTATGCAGCAGCAGTCCTGTTCCGTATGTCGGAGGACAAACCTCAAGACTACAAGAAACGCCTCTCAGTAGAACTCACAAGCTCGCTCTTCAGGACGGAACCAATGGCCTGGAACGAAGTAGGAAGCACATAGTCACGTTTGTTCGACACGTTTGTGTGGATACAAAGATTTATTGCAACTCTCTTTTGTCTACAGACTGCAGAGCTTGGTCTGGACATTGGTGCTCAGGGAGAGCCTCTGGCCTACAGGCAAGAAGGTAAGTTAAAATGACCCCAGTCCCATTGCTCCACTGTCACACGGTTCCCAAGAGTATCCTCTCTCCTAGAAGTTCTGCTGTAGAGGGTTCAATCCCTGACACCATACTGACTAATTTGGGTGGAAACTAGTAGTGTCTGTTTTTTGATAGCGTGGCAAGTCAGTGGAACAGTGGGAGCTGATTCATGGGGTGTGGTGCAGTTGTGGTGTGTTTTGCTGTGTGTTGCTAGCATACTGTGTGAGCGCCTGGTTTGTTAACATGCTTCTAACAGCCGCTATGCTTCTCTTGCCCTCCACTCCCCCTCCCCCACACCACCTACCAGACCCAAGCTACCGTTCCTTCCACTCGGCAGGTTACGGCACAGACTCGATGGGCATGGAGCCCATGATGGACCATGACCTGGGTGGGGGCCACCACCCCGGTCAGGACTACCCCCCTGTTGAGGGGCTTCCTGACCTGGGTCACTCCCAGGAACTGATTGAAGGCCTACCACCTGGTGACTCCAACCAACTGGCCTGGTTTGACACAGACTTGTAAATACCAAGACCAGCATAACTCAACACTTCCTACTCTAGGTAAGATGGATCCTGACCCACTCGGGTCCATCTTTGCCTGACGGCATTAGTTGAACTCACTGAGGCTGCTGCATGCTCGCACTGCACTCCTAATTACCAACCTGTGTGCTGCTTAAAAGTGTGTTTTCTCCTACCTGATATTTCCTCTCACAATCGCTTTTCTTTGCAGCTGTATTATGTGATCCGGATGAACCTGAATCTTGATTCTCCCACATGGAGGAGGCCGGGTTTTAGAAAGTGCCTGACGATGACCCATCCTGTCTATAGGAGCTCCATTGGGACAAATTTGAGTTTTCTTCTGGTTTTCGCCAGAGGATGGTCGGTTGACTTGAAATCCTGATGCCACACATGGATTTGGATTTGTTTGCGTTTGAAATACCCTTTTTATGTACTTTTCCATTTTTTATTCTTTTGTTTTTACATCTTTCCCATTAAGTCTGTAATGGTACAAAAATGATTTTAGCCTTTTTTTTTCTCCTCACATTTCTCCATATTATGCCATTTGTTTTGTTTGCAGTCCTAGTGGTTTTTTTTTGTTTTGTTTTTTTGGTGATGATGCTCCACCCAAGTAATGTACATGACCACATTTTAAATGGTGTCCAAAACGCTAAGGTAAATCATTTGCATTGTAACATTGTGTAGCTTTTGTATAAAACATTGGAAGTCATGGTCCAAATATCAAGCTATTTTCTTGCTTTAAAGATGGACACCAAGGTGTCTCTGCTGTTCCAAAGGGGGTGTAGCTGGCCAAGCTGACGGAGGGCTGTTACTGGTCTGTTACTAAAGGGGGGTGGGGGGCTAGTTTAGTTTGAGGAGGTCATTGCTGTAGCCTGCTGTGTTCTGAATCAATAAAATGGACTCATTATTTCAACTGGCTGCACCCTTTTCCTTCAAGCATTGTTTTAACGCCAATCACATGTCACTTGGATTGTACACTGCTCAAAAAGTAAAGGGCACACCAAAACAGCACAATGGAATTCCAAGTGAAGTACGTTTTGACAAATCAGCCTGTCCAGTTATCTAGCTATGCTTGATTGAGACTCCATTTCAGCCACTGTTGTGCAACTGGAAGAGGTAACGGGTGGAAATGAGAGGCAATTACAAAGACGACCTCGATCAAGGAGTGCTTCTGCAGGTGGTGTCTGCAGACGATTTCCCTGCTCTCAACCTTTCTGGCTGATTTCACTCCTTTGGCAGAAGGTTCGTAACGATTTGAGGAGGCCTTTCTCTGGGATGCTGCACAGCTCTCTTTGTCCTTGTCAGAGGTACCCTGACTGCTGTTAACTACAGAAATGAGAACATAAGTTGGTTCAGTGGGCACAGGGTTTCTTCTGATGACACACTTCAGCCACACGAATGATGGAATTGATGCTGTGGACTGTCCCACCCGTTTCCCAAACCTGAATCGAACTGAGCATATCTGAGGCATTAAGTTTCATTCCAGACATCAACATAGCATTGTACCATAGACTGTCCAGAAGGTGGCTGATGCTTTTATCCTGGTTTGGGAGAGGATCACTCAAGAGACAATTCATCCTCTTACCGGGAGCATGGCCAGGCACATGGAGGTAATACATTTGTTGAGCCTGATTTTGATGTATCCTGAGGAATTTTCACTGAAGTTAGATCAGTCTGTACTGTATTCAGTTTCCAACTTAATTTCAAAATCAGACATGTACTGGGATAATTTTACCTTGGTCACTATATGATTAAGATTATTAACTGGAACATTTTCTTAATGGATATCTAGGATGTATTGTGTTCCCTTTATTTTTTTTGAGCTGTGTAGTATTAATACAAAGATGTGAACATCACAGTGCATAGGTGTCAAACGCCGGTCCTGCTGGGCAGCCGTCCTGCATGTTTTCCATCTCTCTCTCTCTGTTGCAACACACCTGATTCAAATGAACAGGATCAATATCAGGCTTCTGCAGAGCTTGCTGATGAGCTGATCATTTGGGAAGCAAGTCAATCTCATCCAAATTCTTAGTGTGAAACACCCCCCACCAAACAAAATAATGGCTGTACTGCTGTTCTGTGCATGCTATACTCAAGATGACCAATAGCACTCCACACAGATCTCCACTGACAATTGTGAGCCTCCTCTCACAAACCAGATTTCATAGTACTAAAACCGGTCTGTGAGAGGCAGCACGGTGCCGCATGGCATCCAGACTGCTGGAAAATACACAATGTAACAGAAGTGAGGCCACCCGTTAGCTCCTTGTCCACTGTGGTTAATGACTTGGGTGGGGGTGTTCCCACACTCAACACAAGCAGTTGCTCCCCTATTTGCTTCAGACAACAGCACAAACTTCAGGTCACCTGACTCTAGCATTGTCTTTCCCGTTTGTGACGGTACATAATACACAGAAATACCCGATGGTGCCGACGAGTTGCTGAATAGGTTGGTCAGGAAAAGCATCACTTTTAACACACCCTGCACCACAGGATAATCGGTCAGTGAAGATAGTCTTTCAGGGAGATGTTAATCGGGCCTTTGCTTGACTTTCATCGGAAAGGGCCTCACTGTATTTATCCATCCATCCACTTTCTGATCCGCTGATACTCACAAGGGTTGCGGGGCATGCTGGAGCCCATCCCAGCTGTCTTCAGCCAGTACGCGGGTTACACCCTGAACTGGTTGCCAGCCAATCGCAGGGCACACATGGACCAACAACCATCTGCGCTCACACTCATACCAAGGGAATAATTTGAATGGTCCATTAGCCTGCCATGCATGTTTTTGGAATGTGGGAGGAAGCCGGAGTGCCTTGAGAAATCCATGCAGGCAAGGGAGAACATCCAAACTCCTCACAGGAAGGCCGGAGCCGGAATTGAACCCTGCACCTCTGCGCTGTGAGGCTGATGCGCAAACCAGACGACCACGGGCCGCCTGCTGTATGTATTAATCCCATTTGAAATTGCCAAAATTAATAGTAAGATTATATAAACTTGATTAATATGTGACTTGGTTCCACTGTTGTAACTGCTGCAGTTATTTTTCAGATCAAGAGGCTGTAACATGGCAAAAATAATTGACACTGTTGCAATATCATCGAATCAAAACATTTTAAAACAGTAAAAACATTGAACGCGTAGAACACATTTTCTTTTCAAGGCATATTAAAATAACTAAAATGTAAGCTACATATATAAACATCAATCTCCAGGTAAACGAAAATGGCTTCTTGACCTCTGTCTTGGTAAATGGGTCAGCATTCATTCTTTTGTGGCAATCTCTTGCAGGATTTCATCTTCTAGTGGGGGAAGAAAAAATAAGGGGGGTAAGAAAAGGCTGCACATAATTGAGTTTTTTTGATGATTCCCCCCTCCCCCCCAAAAAACCCCCATTGCAAAGCCGCACAATGGAGGCCATCGCTGGATGTTGTAAGAACCTCATATAGCTACATGAGGGCAAAATATTAAAAACAACTCTATATGGTACAGTATTGTCAACCACATAACCACAATGATAAAAAAATGTTTAATGAAAACTTCTTTATATAGTCAAACACTTAATTGGATTTAATTAATTTCTTCATTTGGCTCCCAATCGATTCAGCACATGCAGCTAATGTTGAGGCTGATTTGTCTACGTGCTTAATGAAAGCTTGAAATAGCTATGAAAGGGTTTGTCTTGACACGAGTCAAGTCGTTCACGTCCATAGCAGTGACTATTCAGTCAGGTATTGAAGTTGGATTAGAGTAGGGGTGTCAAACTCATTTCACATTGTGGGCCACATACGGCCTCGGTAGATGTCAAGTGGGCCGGACCATTAAAATTATACCACACTCTGCTATAATTAACCAAAATATGTCTTTCCTTTGTTTTGGTCTACGGAAGCACAAGAACATTAGGAAAATGTTGAAATTGAATGAACATATCTTTTACAAAACATTTCATGAAGCACCTTAGATTTACTTAGACAAATGTGCAATTTACTTGTATCATTCACATATATGCATTGGAACTGATCCCACTGATTGTACAAAGGCACAACATTTTAACAAGTAATTGGTATTGAAAAATATAGTAATGCACTTTAAGATTAAACGAGAATTATACAGGAATTTTTAAACCATTTACACATGTGCATATAAAATCTACATTTAATCCCAGCCTCCACTTTACAAAATAAGGAGAGTGCTCATCTATGTGTAAAGAATAAAGTATTCACATGCCCTTGATAGTGTCTGCTGTGTTGGGTCTCTCTCAGTGACAGACTGAGACTGCTATTGTCTTCTTCTCTGATCAAAACATTGTTGTCTTCTACTCTGATCAAAACAGTGTATCCCCTAGTGGATACTCCATGAATTGCACCTTATTAAAAAATACATTTCATTTATAAGCGTATTAATTCCGTTTCTTTTATGCATTGTTTTCACTTTTAAATTATCCCGCGGGCCTGATGGAACCGGCCTGTGGGCCGTATGTTTGACACCACTAGATTAGAGTGTGTAGGGGCAAATGGTTATATGCTCATAAAAATGAATTTCTCTGAGTAACTTTTAACAGAATATCTTGGTTTTATCCTTGACAAAATTAGCATAGAGTGAGCTGAAATGACGTTCCACCCAGGAAGGCAAAGCGCTGCACACTATCGCGGAGCCTTGGCCTTTCTTGATATAGTGGAGTTTTGTTCTGACCCACTTTGACTGTAATCTGCTTCTTTCCCACCCCTGTACACCCTTCCCTTGTCTGTGAGGGACAACCTGACAGCCATGCCGGCAGCGTCCTAAGTTAATTAAAACCTACATAATCAACCGAATCAACACGGCTCCCAGAGGCTTCAGAAAACCTTGAAAATCCATGTGCTCGGAAACAAGAGACCCTCAAAGTTTTAGGATAATTATTGAGCTTGGCATCATTATTAAACCTGCGGCAGATGCCAGAAAATGAAGTACCATACTTTTCCTGCAAACTTTGTTGTGACTAAAGATTGGACAGAAAACAATACATCGTGATAATAATGATAGTAATAGCAACAAAATTATCATTTAGAATTAGAATTTTGAATGGTTGTAACATAGGTGTCAAACTCAAGGCCCGGGGGCCAGATGTGGCCCGCCACATCATTTTAAGTGGCCCGGGAAAGCAAATCAATAATAACAACTTCCATGGTACTTGCTAAAATGTGTAATTTAACAAACAAATAGTTGATTTGAGTGATTTCCAAACTTGTAATCCATCAATTGGTTGTGTACAAGTTATGCAAAGAGACAACATTTATTTGGTTTCACTGTACTGTCGTAACAGCCCACTGAGGGAAAACCTATCTCCAATGTGGCCTGCAACAAAAATGAGTTTGACACCCCTGGCCTGTCGTTATTTCTGGAAACACACACACACACACACACACACACACACACACACACACACACACACACACACACAAAACAAATATATTTATTTATGATTTATTTAAAGGGGTAGAATTGAATGGGCTGTTTAACTAATGATGTGGCTGATTTTAAGATAAGATAAGAAAACTTTTAATAGTCTCACAATGGAGAAATTCCCACTTCACAGCAGCAAAGTTATGAGAGGAAGAAGTAGAAGAACAAAATAAATAGGAGCTGCTGGAAAGGCAGCCACTCTCGCAGCGCCATCTTGAAGTCAAAATAACACAACAAAACACATAAGACACAGACAGTCGTGCAATCTTAATCACTTTTCCTGCATACACTTTGCTTTTTAGCCACATCAATAGGGAGATTTTTCAGAAAAAAAAAACAACCAAATAAAAAAAACAACCTTTTTTCAAATGTGACTTTGGCAATTTATTAATGTTAGAACTCGACTGTATTGGAAAATACACACATTTAAGGGGTTTTTTATTCTGGTATTTGAATATATTGAAATGTGTGTATGTGGGATGGGTAAAACATATCTATACATAGTCTCTGTCCCACAGATTTTAATGTATTGGTGATTCTGGAACGTGTCTCCCACAAAAACGGGTTTAAATTGGATTGAAAATCTTTAGATCACCGAATGAGTAGATGGTTTCATTTTTGATTAAACACAAGTATGGACTGGTCAGGTTTTGGCCTAAAAGGCTTTTCTTCAGGATGGAGAACAATGCTGTCCTCCTTCACAATTGGCCAGGCTTGAGCTTTTGAGGGGAAAAGGCATTCCTCAGGTTGCCATGGTAAAGTCTGAATGACATCATTTGCTTGTTTTTTCCAGCTCCACTCATCCCTGAATAGAAAGCTCTCCTCGCTGCTTTTACCTCCCTTTGCGGTTCTCATTTGCCGCCTTTTTTTTTCTTTCTAAAACCTGTGCCCCACTCCTCCTATGGCAGAAGCAGTCGGAGTGTGCCAGGGTCGGCCCCTTCAAACACTACAGCTGAACTCGGCTTTCATCTTGCCACAGATGCGATGAGGGGAGAGGAAAGGAGAAAGGAAAAATGCATAACAAATGAATAAGAAAGACGACAGCCAGAAGAGGGATGGGGGGGGGGGGGGGTTCTACAAACCCCAATTAAAATGTTACTTTGTAAGGTGTCAATTTAAAAAATAATGAAATGATTTGCCAATCCTTTTTTAAAATCTATATTCATATAAACACACTACAAAGACATTAAATGTTCAAAGTGATGAACTTTTTTTTAAAAACAAATATTCTCTCATTACGAATTTGGTGACAAGATCCAACAAAGCGGGGACAGGGGCGATAAAAGACTTGGACAATTGAGAAATGCTCAAAAAAAAGTTTTGGAACATTCCGCAAGTCAACAGGTTAATTTAAACAGGTGTTTAAAAAAAGTTGATCAGTTTGAACATTTCATGCCTTTGTAGTGTGTTTATTGAACACCTGAACTTATTGCCAGCCAATCGCAGGGCACACAGAGACAAACAACCATGCGCGCTCACACTCACAATTTAGAGTGTTCAATTTAGAATGTTTTGGGAATGTGGGAAAAAACCCACGCAGGCACAGGGAGAACATGCAAACTCCACACAGGAAGGCATTGTGAGGCATCGACCACCATGCTGTCCCACAAAGAAATAACTATTCACATTGACACATTTAAAAAAGTTCCACAAAGTGTATAACAAAGGCCATGGCAGAAAAATATTAATAATAATAATAATAATAATAATAATCTCCTGAAATCGCTAATTAGACAATTCGAAGAAAAACACACACAATTAACTCTTTCATGCAACAATAATAATAACCTGTAGTGACCGTTGTCCCTGAAAGGGTTAATTTCGACTCTTGTTACATTTGTCAACTGGGTTGCCTGTTATCAGGATGACACTTAAAACGGCAGGACCCATCATTGACCATGGAGAAAATGGAGCTGGAGCTTATTAAATCTCACAGGAGACTTGTTTTACGTGAGAAACAACTTTTTTTTTTCTTCTTCACAGGGAGCTCCAGATTGTGAACTTGTGGGGCATGTCCAATTAGTCGTTGCGTGTACACACGCAAAGGCTTTGCACTTTGTAGTGTCATCTTCAAACTCCCCACTGCCAGCTGTCTAGTTGGGACTTTGTTTTACTAATGTTGATTCCAAGTCACTTCTTGTTGGTTTTCTTGTCGTATCAGAAAGACACAACTTGAATGAGATAATCACAGTTGCGCAGCAGCGAACAACTCACCCAGAGTCTCGTTTTCTTGATTTACAAGGATGCAATAAAATAAATAAATAAATAAAAATTGTAAGCTATTTGATGAGATTCGGCAGACATGCAAGCATCTCACAGCATTGGTTAAACATTACTTTTTTTTTTGCTCCTGGTCTAAATTATTTGTGGCTTTTACAAGAATTATCACTTTACAATTGCTTTAGTGATCAAGGGCAAGGCGAAG
This sequence comes from Hippocampus guttulatus, assembly GCF_054856545.1. Classification (NCBI taxonomy): domain Eukaryota; kingdom Metazoa; phylum Chordata; class Actinopteri; order Syngnathiformes; family Syngnathidae; genus Hippocampus; species Hippocampus guttulatus. Next base: position 3,981,909 of record NC_141266.1, read on the forward strand.
GTGTGTTTTGACTGACGTACACGACTGGATTATAACAAGATGTAGGAACAAAACTTTTTAGTCGAAAGTCAAGCATCCCCTGTATTATTTTTCATTGTAGCCTTCTTATAGGAACGGGGTTTAAAATAATTAAATTTTTGTACAACGACGTCATTAACGTCATTGTATAAAAACAGAATTTATGCTGCCCCATCATAAAGAAGTCACAGGGTAAGAACCAAGATCCCCAACTTTTTGGATGAGGTCATTTCCGGCGGGTAAATCACAAACTCCACCCCTTCCCGACAAAAATTTATTTTTCTAATTTTGGGCGGCACAGTGGTCAACTGGAAAGCATGTCCACCTCACAGTGCAAATGTCATGGGTTCCATTCCAGCTCCTGTGTGGAGTTTGCATGTTTCCCGCACCTGCGTGTGTTTCTCCGGTTTCCTCCCACATTCCAAAAACATGCATGGCAGCTTAATGGGGCACTCTAAATTGTCCATAGGTGTGATTGTGAGCTCCGATGGTTGTTTGTCAATGTTTGCCCTGCCCCCGTGTGATTTCTGAGTTATAGCACCGCACCATCGCTGTTCGAACTTTGAATCGTACAACTGCCTGACTTTTGACTGTATTTCCCCACTTCAGATATAGGCAAGTGGTTGGCCACGAGTCCATGTTTCACCCCACTTCTTTCCCGACAACAGTTGTACTAGTTTCCAGATCACCTGTGGCCAGTTTGAGGTCAAGCGACAAAGAAAAGGGATGGATCCTATTTGCATCAACTCTATCATCAAGCCAATTCATGGCCTGAGAGACAGCTCTCGATTGGTTGGCAGTCAAGCACAGGGCACATCTGGACAAACAACTGTACCCATTCACCTTTACACCATCACTGAGTGCGACTGAACCCGTACTGACTGCACAAAAGTCAGGAAAGGGAACCACTACACTGTGAATGATTCCATGCCATGTGTATACTATCACTAAAGAAGCCTTCTGAACAACTTTCGAATGATGTTACAAAAACACCCTACGGTCATTGAAGTCCTTATAAATCCCCCGGCAAGAAGCCAGTCACCTACTCACTCTCACTCACCCATGCACACATACCCACGCTCATGGATCTTTGTGGATGCTTGTTTCATTTACAAAGTTTTAAATGCACTTGCACCCCCGCCTTCAGATAATGCATTCAGAGGAGGAACAGTGAAGGACTGAGAACTCGGGCCTTGACCAGAGCTGATTGCAATACAAGATGTAGAACAAAATTCGGTCAAATGGTCACCTCCGTAATAGGAACGCATTCCTGGAATAAGTTGCCAATACACAGTAGAGACTGTGACAACTTTCCTCTTTTCAAAAAACAAAACAAAAAAAACCTTACGTTGGCTAAAAACACATTAAACATGCACCCATGAAACACCGTTTCCAGACTCCAGCCCGTTCCAGTGGGCTTCTGGCCAGCAAATTTGTTGCTGTCAGTGATTTGTCTGTCCTTTTGTCTTGTAACGGAGGACTGCAATTGTTTGTATAGTCTGTTTTATCATGTCTTACTTATTTGGTTCTTATTTCTGTCATTGTGGTTTTAAAGTTTTATGTGTCTCACACTGCTATTTTAGAAACACGCCTTGGGACTACGACTGAAAATTAGCATTGATGCTCGGTCCGGCGCACTTACACTGTTTATTCTTGTGTTGATTAATGTGCACTTTCCCAATGATATAAGTAAATGAATACAAATAAAATAAGCCAGCACGCACAGTAAAGATTTACAGATTCACACATTTTCCTGTTCACAAAAAAAAAAAAGCTTACCGGTAATAGTTTCAATATTTTGATATAAAATGTAAAATGTATTTTCATGGCGCATGAGCAAGTGGCAATGAAAATACAGTAGTGTACAGTATATCATTCATACAAACACATCAACAAGAAAAAAAGTGTCATGCAGTCTCAATTTCGAGATCTCACCAGAACACATTTAAGTAAAGCTGGAGGGAGTGAATGAAAAGGGAACAAAAGTTTTTTTAGTCAGATTAAATGTGTTTTCCTATCAACCTTTTCTTTTCATTTAATTTGTAATCTCTTCACGCATTTCCAAATCGTGTCCAAAAAAACAAAAACAGGCTTGGATGGAAATTGCAGTGATTCAGACATGATTCACCCCCACATCTAACTGTCTCCACACTCCCCCACTTTTTTTTTTTTTTTGCAACCATTAGCGGGATCTTTGATTTAGATTAACAAAGGCCTGAAATCAATGAAAGATAATTAAAAAGTCTTTGTTGAAGGGCAATCATTTCTCTGAGTGTGCAGGTGTGTGTTGGACAGAGAATGTCAATGTGTGTGAGTCATTGGGACTAATTCAGTGCTCATGCATATGTTGCAGATAATGACTGTCTATTGTCCACCAACTGATTGAAAATCAGATTAGAGAAAACACAGCCTTTGGTCAAAAGGGGATGCATCCATTTTTCTTTTTCTTCCAAAACTTGTAATTGATAATTAAAACTGTAAAACTCTCGCCTCTGATTTATTTGGAGAGGTTATGCGCACCATGCGGCACATAACCCACAACATTTTGACCACCTGCGTAATGTTAAAGACAGACAAGACAAGCATTCACACCATGAGAAACTTCGAGCAGAGGTGTCCGAACTCCAACGGGTGCGCCATTTGTAGCCCACCATCCATTTTTTTCGGCCTGTGGCATGTAATAAAAAGCAGGGCAAGTTATTTGTTATTTAATGTACAGTACAAGACAATTCAAAATGTGTTACATAAAACATTAAAGGCATTGCAGAAAGACAAACTGATAAGACATTCCAAAAATAAAAATTATTTTAGATGACTATCTAAAAGAGGGGTACCCATTACGTTGATCACGATTGACCGGTAGCTCGCGGACTGGTCCCAAGTCGATTGCGAGGGGTGTAGAGGAAAAAAAAAACAACAAAACATTTGTGTGTCTCTGTACATGTTAGTAATATATTTTTTGTGTTACTTTCACAAAAAGTAAAATAAAGCAGGTCACCTTTAACCGACGGTAGCGTGTGACCTGCGTCACTGGAAGCTGTTAGCGCTAAGCAGTCTGCAATTGCAGCTGGCGATCAGAGCTGTTGCAATATAGCTTTTATTATTATTATTATCATTCAAAGTTTGTTTTATTGTACAATTCACCGATGGCACTCGCAAAGAATGGCAATCTGCAGGGTCGAGAGAAGCATTTCAAAACTGTACGCATGAGCTAGGATAGTTAACAGACTGCAAAAATGCGTTGCATGCCTCCGCCTCAGGTCTCTCACAAGGTAGGCAGCGATTTCTTTTTCGCAAACGCATCAACTCTTGTGTCTACTTTATTTTTCTGTTTCGTGCATCTTAGCGGCTGTTATGGCTGTTGCTCATCAGGGCATGCGTGGGTAAGTGCGTGCGTATGCGCAGTAACGGGTCGATCGCGGGAGGTTGGTTGATCGAAGACTAGATCTTCCGTCAAAAAAGTTTTGGCACACCTGATATAAAATGATTCGATTTTAATTATTTAAACCAAGCATCAGTCTAGACCAGGGGTAGGAAACTCCGGTTCCCCGAGAGCCATATCTGGCCTGTTTTACATCAATCTGTACTTCTACATCCACATCTGATTCAAACGATCAGCTCATCAGTAAGCGCTGTAGAAGCCTGAAACGATCATGATCAATTGAATCACGTGTGTTGGTATCGGGCGAGATCTAAAACGGGCAGTATATGTCTCTCAAGGAACTAGAGATCCCAACCCCGAGTCTAGATAAATTAGAAGATGCATGCAAATGAGGATTAAAACAAGAGAATAAAGGATAGATTTATGAGGATGCCAGCGTCAACCATAAACAGTTTTCAGCCCAGATTTAAACAAACTGACAGGTTGAGCAGACCTCACGTATTCGGGGAGTTTGTTCCACAGGTGAGGAGCATAGTAATTAAACGTTGCTTCACTTTGTTTGCTTCTGCTTCTGGGAACACACAAAAGAACTGTTCCAGACAGCCTGAGGAGTCTGGATGCTTTGTAGGGTAATAGTACATCTTGAAAGTATTTTGGTCCAAGACAGATTCACCGATTTATAGACCAATAGTGAGATGTTAACCCTTTCATGGACAGCGGTTACTACAGTGGACAGGTTATCATTATTGCCGCATGAAAGGGTTAAAATCTGTTCTTTGACTCATAGGAATCCAGTGGAGTGATTTGTGGTCCAGTTTCCTGATGTTTGAAAGGACTCTAGCGGCAGCATTTTACATCTGCTGCAGTTGCCTGATTGTTATTTATTTTTTTCTATTTTTTTTTAATTAAGACTTGTAAAGACACCATTACAGAAACCTAGCCTACTGAAAATAAAAACATTAACACGTTTATTCTGTAGCTTGTCGAACCAGAAAAACCTTAATTTGAGTGGAATGGGAATAGGCATATTTACTCATTTTAATAGCTTTTCAGTAGTTGTTAAAATTCAGGTCCGAGTCAATAATTGCACCAAGATTTCTGGCTTGATTTGTAACATCCAATCTCATAGGGTCAAGGTGAGCGCGAATGTTGGACCTTTCATTTTTGAGGCCAAAAACAATCTCTTCTGTCTTCTGGATTTGTCACGTATGCGAGGTGGTGGTGGACCCCAAAAAGCAGGCAGGAGGGAGGAGCAGGGTGTATTTGAAGAATTGTATTTAAAACAAAGAAAACTACATCCAAAACAAACAAAGTCCAAAGTATCAAACAAAAACCATGACTAAAGCTAAAACATAACAATGAACTAAACATGACAGAAACTAAGAGCAAACAGCAACACACATGACAGTAGCAAGAAGCAACAATGACCCAACACTGAGTGTTCGGGCTGGGAGTCCTTTTAAGGCCCTAATTAGTTATGACCAACAGGTGTGCAGCTGCCGGGGGAGCCCTACAGTGCCACCTGTTGGTCCCTAAACCGAATCATGACAGGATTGAATTTGAGAAAATTCCTGTCCATCCACTCGGGATTTTACAAATGCATTTACTTCATGCAAGTAAGGGATTATAGTGATGTGATGATGCAGAAATGTAAAGTTGTGTTCATCTGGATTTTTTTCTTAGAGTTTTTTTAATACAGGCTATGTCAAGGAAAAAAATAAAATAAAAAAATCACGAATATTTACAACATGGATTCACATCATGGAAAGTGATGGGAGTCACTGTCCTATCTGCATGATTTGTCATGCCAAGTTGAGCAACTCAAAACTAAAGGAACACTTTGTTGGAGGAAGGTGGCCTTTTTTTCCTCCGGGTGTGCATTGAATTACGGGTATTGAGAATGTTGGTTATCCGAATACAGGCTGGACACGATGAACAGTTTCTTCAAAGGTTTTCTTTGCAGAATATTCCGGGCACAAGTTTGTTTGTTTGTTTGTTTGTTTGTTTATTGAACATAAAACATATATACAGTAATAATTTGACAGAAAATAAGGTAGATAAAAAAAAGTAAAAAGAAAGAAATCAATCTTCATTCAACACAGTTATTATGTTCAAGGGAGTAGGAAGAAGTAAAAAACTTATCTCGTCCTACCCAAGTGAGTTACAGACGATGGCTGTAGCAGATCACAAGTGCGAAGACACAAAGGACTCACAACATATTTACTGTATATACAATACAATAATCAGAAGGGCGGTACCGGAACTGTTTTGCGACGTCGGGACTTTCGTTTCTGTCTAAACCGATTCTAGCTTGTATCAACTGGCGCATTCCGATTTAGCAAGGTTAACTGATGAGTTGGCATTTCAAGGACACATCTGGCTACAAAACAGAGTTTCACTGCGGACGTGAGAAAGTTATACAGGCATGACTCAATTTGGGCAGAAGACACACTTTAACTTCTTGAATCATATTTTTATTTTTCACTAATAAAGGGTTCGTTGAATGTGCATATGAACTGGTTGGGTTCGGTACCTCTCACAAGGTGAAGCACCACTGATATGTGACATGTTGTACTGTAGATTATTTTAAACTTTAAAACTATTTCTTTTAAAGTTGTGCAGTGTAGAAGGTTAAAATGTTCAAGAATAAGTAGAAAACAAACTGTAAAGTGACTGAGAGGGACCCTTTTACCTGTTTTCTTATCTGTTTTTATCTGTGAAAAACGCTATAAAGTCCTTACATGACTTGTACAGCATTTCAGAAGAATCTGATGTTGTGGGTTTGTCAGTCCATCTACAACAGAAAACAATGTACGGGCATTATTACTGTTTCCGTTGACAACCTCTGAAAAGAATGATTGTCTTGCATTTTTCAATTCCTGTTTGTAGATTTGAAAACTGTCTTTGTATATGTCATAATGAACCTGGATTTTGGTTTCGCACCACCTGCACTCTGCTTGCCTACTTAGTCTTTTTTGAGCTTTAATGAGCATTTCATTTGATTTGATTTTAAAACCAACTCAGCTTTACTGATTCCAATATGTTAAAAAAAAACACTGATATGAGACCAAGCTAGCTCTCTTAATATTCTAGCATAAAAAAGTGGAATAGAGCAAGCTAGTTCTCTTTTTATAAACGAACTTAATTTACCTTATGATCACAATAAGTTGGTTCTTTTTATGCATTAAAAAAGCAATGGAAGCAAACCTTTTTGATAAAGTGTTTCATATATCTGAGCAATATTCAACATTCTATTTTGGGGGTACAAAAAAATAAACACCACGATTAAACTTGGATATTTTCACAATAAATTATCCTGTTACTGTGATTCTCTTTCACCTTTTCATGCACCCTGTAACCAGATAAAATAAGCTGTCCACTGTAGTAACCGCTGTCCCTGAAAGGGTTAAGGAACAACTGTATGTGACAGTAAAAAATGCCGCCAAAGGCTTTCACGTTATTTTTCAAAAATATTAGCTGGTCGACAAGACAAGACAGTAAGACACTTCTCTGCCTGCTCCGCAATAATAAGTAATTCTAGAAGCATGAGGAGATTTATGAGTGACTTTTAGAATAAACCTTTTTGATCTGTGCCGTGGTTGATTCATTCGAGCTTGTTGCGGTTTGTCATACCATGGCGACGGACGAAATGCTTCGATAAATAGTCGTGTTCCCGCTGTATTTCACTCTGCATTTGCAAAGGCTGGACCCAGAAACTGTCTTGTCAAGATGATTTCCTTTCTTGTAAAATCCAATGTGTGTTTGTTTGTTTGTTTTATTTTTGAATGATTGATGTTGATATTTTTATTGAGATTTTGAATCAAACTTTTACAAGTACAGTATACAATTGTTGTTTACAAAGTGTAAATATATCAATAATAAGAATAAGAAGAAATAAGCGACGCAAAAAGAGAAAAAAAACCCCACAAGGCACTGTAACTTTCATATGAGGTCCACGGGGGGAAAATTCCAAAAGGAACTGCAATGTACGAGCACTTCTTGTTTGTTAATTTCAAGGTCTGACATGGAGACTAAACTACTAAAAAGTACATGAAATATTGTAAGGGATTTTTATTCGATGTTTGCCGAATAACCTCATAAGATTGATTGCAAAGAACAAAGACTTGTCATCATGAACAAAATTGGCAATTGGATATTTTACATTACAATTGCAATGGTATGACCATTGCTTCCCACATATTTTTCAAAACCTCTCCAAATTTTTGATGACACAAGGCAATTACAAAATAAATGCAACATTTTCTCTGGCTCATTTCCTCAGAAGGTGCATTTATCATCTTAGTCAGTGCATCAATGTGTTGCGAGTCCAGTGTCTAATGGTCGACATGTATTTAGACAGCAGGGCTGACATTGATGAAATAGATGTATCATTAGTACACACCGAGTATGTTATTGAGAAAAATCAATACGTTGTTTTTTTCCCCTTATATTTGTAGGTGTGTTTACAGCTGCCCATGTGGTAACGAACTGTGAGGATGAATATTGAAAGCGCCTGCTTATATGGGACGAAACATACGCAATCATCAGATTTGAAAATTACATGCATTGTTTGCCCCAAATACAGTGACTTTCATAATTATTTAAGATTTCGAATTCAATTTGTATTGCAGAGGCATACCCTCAGACTGAAAATTGTAGTTTACCAGACACAGATTCAAGCTCCACCCATGGCCATCTCAGTCCCCACTGAAAACCTGTGGAGAGGGCTAAAGAGCTGAGCGCAGAGGAGAGGACCAAAGTCGCTGGATGATTTAGAGCAGGAATAGGCAATTGGTGGCCTGTGGGCCACACACCGCCCCAAACCACACGCAGAGTGGCCCTTGATTAAATTCGGAATAAAAAAAAAAGTTTACTGTTGCTGAGCCATTGACAGATGTAATACCAGTGTTAACCACAGGATGACAGACATCGCTCACCAGCGCCTCCAACCCTGAGGCTGGAATACGCCACCTGCGGATCCCCACTGCGCAGGTGTGAAAATTGAGGTGGGGGGGAGGGGGGGGGGGGGAAGAGAGGCGACCAAGCAACATATGGTTTTGTTTGAATATAGCCTTAAAGTTTGCTTGACAAACCGGCAGGTGCACTGTGTGCCATATTTAACTGCTCTACTGGAATTTAAAGGCTTGAACGTTAAATAAACACACAAACCCCCCCCCCCCCCCCCCCACCACGATTACAAAGGATTGTGAACCTCCATTCATTCGTCACAATTTCTCGACAGAAAAGATTCCAGATAAAGATGGACTAAATTTGAAAATTTCTTGAATACATTCATACACATTCACATTTATTTTGTGACTGTCACTTTTTAAATTGAGAAATGTTTTCACATTTCAATGTTATTGTGACATGTCACATTTGCAAATGATTCGCTGAGCCCCAGATCACTTCACTCATGTGAGGAAAACAACACATTCGCTGGGTATGTATAGTGCCGGCGGCCCGGTGGTCCAGTGGTTAGCGGGTTGACCTCACAGTGCAGAGATACTGGGTTCAGTTCCAGCTCTTCTCTCCGAGCCTGCGTGGGTTTTCTCCGGGTACTCCGGTTTCCTCCCACATTCCAAAAACATGCATGGCAGGCTGACTGAACACTCTAAATTGTCCCTAGATGTGATTGTGAGCATGAATGGTTGTTCGTCTCTGTGCGCCCTGCTATTGGCTGGCAACCGCTTCAGGGTGTCCCCTGCCTACTGCCTGAAGACAGCTGGGATAGGCTCCAGCACACCGCGCGACCCTTGTGAGGATAAGGCGGATTAGAAAAGTGGATCAGAAAATGGATGGATGGATGGATGGATTGTGCCTGCAAATGGCCAAATGAGAGGAATTAATTTTTTGCACTTTGTACATAACCTTGGTTTATTTTATGGGCGGACCAGCTGCATCAAATATGGCGGACTCGGCGATGTCATGAGTTAAAAATACGTTCATCCTAACTTGTTCGCAATCCTTCTCTTTTAATAGTATAGTTTCCAGTTTCAATTCAGTCCATCATGGCCAGAGGAGTATTACTATTTGTTTTCATTATCAATGAGCTTAATGTGAAGTTAGCTTACCTGCGTCTGTAGTTTCATTCTCCGGATAAAGTTGCATGTCGTAGCTGTTGCGACTCTTAACTTTGAGTAGCATATTGCTGTTCTCTCTGAACAGATTTTCTTCACAACGTTACCCTTGAATGCAATTGTAATCATCAAAGCATGTCTCTTCATATAGTTGTTTCATGCAATGATATATACAAAAGTAGTAAAGACAAAATATACATGCTGATTTATATAGCGCTTTCACAACAGCGGCAGCTGTAACAAAGCGTTTAACAAAACAGTTAACATAAAGTAAAATAATAAACACAACACATAACATAAAACACGGACAGTCGTGCAGTCCTAACCACTTTTCCGTCACACGCTTTGTTGTTTGAAGCAGTTTCAGATGAAAGAGGAGAGAATCAAAGTGTCCTTTAACCAGTGGATCAGAGACGTCATGCTCAAAATGTGCACACGTCGGCTACAAGCTAAGTTTCAAAGTCAACAAGAAGCTGTAGCATCCATTGACGAAAAAAGAGATTGGTTCACTTCTCCTGTCCCATGGAAATCCATTTCAATTCCAAGCGGCGACTCACGGTTCCAAATACGCATTCCAAATAAGCAAAAATATTGTTTGATCATGAGTATAAGCAGATCAGATAATCCATCCATGGATGGATGGATGGATGGATGGATTGGTTATGCATGTTTAATAAATTAAAGTTGAGAATTTCAAGGCGAGGCGGCACGGAGGCGAGGCAGCACGGCGTGCCACGCATTAGCACGCTGCTCTCACAGTTTAGAGGTGAAGGGTTCGATTCCGGCTTCGGCCTTTCTGTGTGCATGCTGGTTTTCTCTGGTTACTCCGGTTTCCTCCCCTGTGAGAGTGTGAGCACGGATGGTTGTTTGTCTGTGTGTGCCCTGCGATTGGCCGGCAACCGGTTCAGGGTGTTGACCGCTTACTGCCCGAAGACGGCTGGGATAGGCTCCAGTACGCCTCGTGACCCTTGTGAGGATAAGGCGGATCAGAAAATGGATGGATGGATGTCAATGGGAAATGATCAAAACTGCTTTAAATAGACAGCAGAAAGCAAAAAAAAAAAAATCTGAAATTGTATGATTCTAATTTTTATGACATGAAATCCATCCATTTTCTGACCCCAGTGTTCAATCAGCCTGCCATGCATGTTTTTGGAATGTGGGAGGAAACCGGAGTCCCCAGAGAAAACCCACGCAGGCAAACTCCACACAGGAAGCTGAAATCGAACCCTGCATCTCTGCACTGTGAGGTGGACGCGCTAACCACTCGACCACCTTCTATGAAATCCTTTATGCAAAATCATTTGTAACACAGAGTAATGGTTTGACTAGTGAGTGAGAATGTGCTGTTAACCATTTTATCAAATGGTTAACAGCAAATACATGCATAGAAGATGGGTGAATGAACAAGAAGGTTACAGGCAGTCATGATTTCCTCCATACAACTGCACCAGCAAAGACAGACATGGAATAGACTCCTCCCACACCTCCTGGCTCTCAGTGGACAGCTAACCATAGCAAAACATATGGATGAGCACAACGTTTGACACGTGTCTGAGTAAAAGTTGCTTCTGTTAGTGAGAATGAACTTCACCTTATTCTAACCTTTGTCAAAAATTGCTGTTACCTTTTCAGTTGTTTATTGGGCTCGGGTTGGGCAAAAACGGTGACTAAGTCGGATAGGTCGACCACGAAAATAGGCCCACACCACATTTCTGCTCCGAAGCTTCCCCAGCACCATGTGATGGTGACAAGATTTCTCAACATTTCCAGTCTACATAAAACAAGTTAAGAATGTAACTAGGGTTCAGTAAATAACCGCCAGAGCAATTTGTCCTGGGTCATTTAGGGATCAGGTGACATTTTTGCTTTGCATACTTTAACAGGGTATGGACAAAGGGATCATTAAAAAAAAAAAAAAAAAAGTCAGTGTTAGGCAAGCACGTACTCATTCCGACAGTGAGATGTCAGCGCACTCACATTGAGCAAGTGCCGATGCACTCTTCACTCGCTAACCCACTCCCTCCACCAGGGCAAACCCCTCCCCCCATTTTTTTATTTATTGATTGATTTTTACAAATAAATTTTTGGTATGTGAAATTTTATTTTATTTTAAATGAATACAATACAGTGTTACGTTACATTGACTTTAACAAATATTAAATGGTATTTGCAATGGCATGCAAAGGTGTGTTGCTGTGTGGATTGCCAGACTCTGTGGGAAACATTTCAACGCAAATTCATCAGATTACTCTATTATGCTATAGAATAATCAATTCTAAAAAGATTTGATAATGACAGCTCTAATTTTCTCACTGATATCCACAAAATGTCAAGTAATCGGACATAATACATGTCGATTGGTGTATACAACTTGAGGTGGGCATTATTCGAGGGTTGCTAATCAGAATACTTATTGTGCAGCACTTTATGATTATTATATATATTATAAAAACATAAAATGAGTATGAAACCACATAAATATTGGAATTTTCTGTATGCAAAATATATTCGACCCGATTCACCTCTCCAAACATCAGTTCAATTATGCACATAATACACTTTACATTTTTGCCCCAAATGACCCTTTTTAGTCAAATTGGCTTAATGTTGTATCTAAAAATACAGTAATTCAAGGTGAATCAATATAACACACTATAACCCTGTGTTATGCTGGAGCTTGAGGCACATTAATAAGGTTGTCACAGGGGCGCAGAAAAGTGAGGGCTCATGACTGATAGGGATCTTTGAAAACAGTATATTGAAGGGATGGTGATCAGGTCATGTTTTCTTACAAGGCCATAAATCCCAGCATAGCCAATTGTAGGTTGTTGTTCACTATTGACTCTGCTATTTATGTAAGTCTTAGTATACTACTTGGAAGAGACTAAGGAGACGTGGAGTTGTGTGCTTTTCTTACTGTGTGGATTCTTGCATCCACTTAAGTCAGTCATTAATGTACCTTCTTTCCTGATACACAGTCTGGGTGGAGCAAAAAACTAGTATTAGTGCCCTCCCTGTCAAATCTGGTCTTCTGTGTATTCTCCTGTCGATTTAAGCATTCCTACATGTTCCAGAGACTGTACTAAGTCAGGCACCTTGAGAAAGTGAAACATCAGATTGTACCTGAAGTTTTGTTTCAGTTACATATACGTGGCGACACATTCTATGACACCGCCAGAAAGCTATCAATGTTAGATAGACCAAACAAAAAATGCAGCAAAACTCAACTTTTTAAACATTTTATTTCCTCTTGACAGGACGGGTGGTCCTGGTGAGGGCTCATGACTGATAGGGATCTTTGAAAACAGTATATTGAAGGGATGGTGATCAGGTCATGTTTTCTTGGTCCAGTGGATAACGCGTTGACTTCACAGTGCAGAGGTCCTTGGGTTCGATCCCATTTCCGGCCTTCCTGTGTGGAGTTTGCATGTTCTCCCGGGCCTGCGTGGGTTTTCTCCAGGTACTCCGGTTTCCTCCCACACTCCAAAAACATGCATGGCAGGCTGATTGAACACTATAAATTGTCTCTTGCTGTGAGTGTGAGCGCAGATGGTTTTTCGTTCATATGCGCCCTGCAATTGGCTGGCAACAGGTTCAGGGTGTTCCCCCGCCTGCTGCCCGAAGACAGCTGGGATGGGCTCCAGCGCCCCCCGCGACCCTTCTGAGGATAAAGCGGTTCAGAAAATGGATGGATGAAGGACAGGCATTAAGGAAAAGGCATCCTTTTTTCTTAGCAGGACATAGATCTGACTGACATCCGCAGAGCAGTGGAAGGAAATACAATTTTTTCTTAGGATTGACCTATGGGCAGAAAATACAGTGAAAACAGCAGGGGCCCTAAAATAGAATCCTGTAGAACACCATACAACAGAGAGGCAAAGTGGCCCTCAGAGCAACCAAGGCTAACACAAAAAAATCCTGCCTGCCAAATAGAATCTAAACCACTTTTGAGTGCTACCACTAATGCCCATCTGGTGCTCAAAATGAGCCAGCAGAATTCTGTGGTCCACCATGTCAAATGCTGCAGTCAAATCCATCAAAACAAGACACATGTAATCTCCAGTGACATTTCCCTGGATGGTATCATTAAAAACTCATTACAGGGCTGCCACTGTACTATGCACCATGTTAAAACGTGACTGAAAAACCTCCATGACCTGTTCATCCAAGAAAGATTTTAACTGCATGCATCATATCTAAAATCTTTCCACACAACACTTGCTGGGGAATTATTCAATGATAACTCAGGATATCCGGGATAGGTTCACTGTCTTTGCATATTGCAATGAACCCACTGGTGCGGCCCACCATAGACGGCGCCCCATCAGTTGTGATGGAGATCAGCTTGAAGAGCCGCAGTTTTGTTCCGCTAACAAATCCCATGAAAGCATTAAAAATATCCTCACCCCTGGTGTGTCCTTTTAATGGCAAAATGGTGAGTAGCCCTTCATTGGTGCTCATGTCATTCTGTTGAAAACACACAATTGTGCCACATCCACCATATCAGTCGACTGACTGGTCAAATTGGAGGGAAAATCGCTCACATGGATCAATATCCTTGCTGAGTTGTTCCTCACATCGCCTTGAAGCAGTATTGCGGGCGAGTTGCACTCCTTTAATGGCGTCCACGATCTCTGTTTTATTTTTAAAGTGATCAAAAAGGCATCCGCTGCCTTGAGAAAGGCTTCCTTCACAATATCGCCATCTTTGAATGGCTTGTTATGTTTGACAAGCACGTGACTGACCCGTTACAAAGCAATACTGTAGTTGCAGCCTTGCTCTGCATCTTCAGTTTGGTGAAGATTGACTGCCGTGCTGCAAGCTGTGCTTTCAAATCCCGCACTTTTGTGGCACGTTTACATGCACTTTTGCACGTTTATGTCTCGTAGCTCCTGTGTACCGTTGTGAAATGACGCTCCAGATTCGCTTTCTTCACCAAAGCCACCGTTGCATTGCAAATCAAAACAGGCTTTGAATGAGAATAAACAAAAAAATAATCTTGCTCCCACTTGGGGTGAAAATGGTCGTTCTTGGCTTGTTACCTCTCAGCCTTGTTGATGTTTCGGGGTGATAACCGCTGTAATCACTAGCTGCTCGCTACTGTTAACAGCTGTCAACTTCCAACAGCATATCCAACTCATCGGTAAGGAAATTAGCTGTTGGCTGTCCTAAATGTCGCTAAATGATGTCATCAGGGCATGTGATTTACTTGGGAGGGGATGTTTTTTCTCTTATCTTTTGTTCTTTTGTAATTTTTATTTGTTGATGGTTTTTTATTTTAGACAAACAAAAGTTTTACATTTACATCCAACCCGGATTGTAAACCTACCGCGATCAGCCAGCAGCGGTTTCATTTGGGGCAGGGGCCACAACAGCACCCGGCGCTGCTCATTGAGAACAACGTGATTTCACCACACAGACTCCAAAAGTCTCCAATAACACCAGAAAAAGTCGCTAGATTGTCACTAGTCACTTTTTTTTTAAAGAGTCGCTTGAGAAGGTCTGCATACTCACTACATATAGCATCAAAGTCGCTAAATTGGCAACACTGACTTCCTGTCATGTCATTTAAAAAAAAACAAAAATATACTTTTTTTTTTTCCCCGACACACCTTGCGGTCGCTTTGGAATCGACTGGTCGACCACAGTCGACTGGTTGGGCACCCCTGGTATAGTCTGTCTTCTGCCCGAAGTCAGCTTATATACGCTCCGGCAACTCCCCACAACCCTGTTCAGGTGAAGTGGGGTTGAAAATGGATGGATGGAAGGATAGTGGGCAGTGATTTGCTTTCAACAAACTCAGTCTTCTCTTGTATTGTTTATTTTTCAGTTTTGTTCATGTTAGTGTACGTTAGAGTTGTTGCTTGTCATGGCATGTGTGTGCATGCGTACGCACACGTGTATGCGTGCATGAGTGTATGTGTGCACATACAGGAACGGCGGGATCGCGGAATTGTAGACCTTCGGTCAAATAAGGTAGGGCACCTCTGCTCTTCAGACATTACAGCATGATGAAATTGTTCGGGGACTACATCAAAAGACAGACTGCCGTTGATCATGGACAAAACCGATTTACTAATCTTGGGAGAATTTCCTTAAAGAATTGAGGAGGTACAAAGTCATATGGGGACCCATATGGCTTTATCTGGCTCATGAAATGGCTTCAAAGGAATTTAACTCTGCCGAACAAAGAGACATGGACTGAGGGGTCAAATGTAATGTTTGAAATGAGAGCCTTAGCTCTAGCAAGCTGGTCAATCAGAAACTGCAAAAATCCATCCATCCATCCAATTTCTAATCTGCTGATCCTCACAAGGGTCGTGGGCGTGCCGAAGCCTGTCCCAGCTTTCTTGGGGCAGCAGGCGAGTGACACCCTGAACTGGTTGCCAGCCAATCACAGAAGCTGCAAAACTCTAGTGCACATCTGAGGAAGGTTCTAGGGCATAGGTGTCAAACTCAGGTTCTGGAGGGCCGCTGCCCTGCATGTTTTCCAAGTCTTCCTGTTGCAACACACCTGATTCAAATGATCAGATCATCAGCAAGCTCTGCGCAAGCCTGACATTGAACCTGTTCATTTGAATCAGGTGTGTTGCAACAGGGAGACTTGGAAAACATGCAGGGCAGCGGCCCTCCAGGACCTGAGTTTGACACCTATGTTCTAGGGGGTTTAAGTGATTATTCGATTTCAAATGAACATGCGGATTATGATGATTTGCTTGAATAATGTTTGCCAGGGGCGGCCTGGTAGTCCAGTGGTTAGCACATTGACTTCATGGTACAGAAAATGAATGAATGTTTGACAGATGTTCTCTTTTTGCATTTTTTTTTTTTTTTTGCCTTGCTTTGTTAACAACGCCAGCAGTCTTTTTGGGGTTTGATAAGGGACAGGGTTTCCCCCAGAGCCTTGCAAGCCTCCAGGTTTATCTTGCCCGAAAGCCAGGGTAAGCCAGTGCTCTACGGGGCACCAAATATTGGTGCACAAGCGCCCAAATTTCACAATATGATGACTGAAAAATAGTATAGGTTGGACCTGTACAACAAGCCAAAGCCTCCTAAACTCTAAAAACATTTTTATAATAAATCTTGAAGTTTGGAGTAAAATATTTCATGAGTGCATGCACCGCTGGCAGGGTTCCATTCACTTGAATGAGAGCTGCAGCTAGGGCTGCTTCGGCGGCCACCTGGCCTGACGGTCGTGGCCCTGCCTCGGAGGAAACGGCTTCAGGCAACCGCTGGAGTGCTTGGACAGCCGAGTATGATGACAAATAAGCCTGCCTTTTCCTTTTTCACTGTACTTTTACCTTCGTTGTGGGACACTATAATCGACAGGACAAAGTGATGAGTTCTAGTGACTTTTTATCACACTTTCAAACTGATAAATTGTTCAGGAAGGAAGGATGTAATAAAGGAAATAAAAGACATCATTTAACTCTGCCTCTACAGATACTGTACATGGTGTAGGTCTTGTGTTAATAGTGGTTGAATGTTGTTGTTGTTAAAAATTGATAACAGAGCCCTGAGTCTTTTTTCATTTAATTTGATTATGATTTATTTATCCAAGATACTTCATTGCTCTTTATGTCAATCCAAATGTTACATATCCATCAGAATTGAAAGATATTCGAAATGAAAAAAGATGTACTTTCATCATCTTCCATCGTTATCTTTTTTGTTTTTTGTTTTTTTTCCAAAGGTAAAACAATAACCTTAATATAGAAAAAACCCTACCCATTACAAAACTCTCAGCTATACACAAATATTTAACCAACCATTTATCCATCCATCCATTTTCTGAACCGCTTATTCTGGAGCCTATACCAGCTGCCGTCGGGCAGTTGGCGGGGGGACACCTTGAACAATCGCAGCACATACATTTAAACATAAACAAATATGTATCCACACAAAATCTGCACACACACACAGGTGTGAGAGAGGTGAGTGTGTGTGTGTGTATATATATTTCATTCATTCATTCATTCATTTTCCGAACCGCTTAATCCTCACTAGGGTCGCGGGAGCCTATCCCAGCCGTCTTCGGGCAGTAGGCGGGGGACACCGCCTATATATATATAAAAACTGCCAGATTGTTCCACTGACAAGACCAAAGTTACCTGTATGTTTTGCAGTCGTAAACGGAGCTATCATCAGAGCACGTCGAGTCTGAAATACCACTTAATGGCCAAGCACACAGCTGATGTGAGTACTCCGCCCCCTCGTCTAAGACAGACAGCTATGGATCATTTCAAAGCGAAGAAAAGGGAAGACACGACGAAGAACAAATTTGCTGAAGCCATAGCTAAATGTATGGCTACTGCATGCAAGCCTGTCAACATTGTCCACAGCTTGACTCAAGCTGAAATCATTTGCATTGCTTCGAACGACTCCACTACGGATTGCCAACGAGAGCCTCCATTACAAGCTGTGTACAGCGATTGTATGTAGCGGAGAAGGCTAAGGTACACCAAGCGGGAGAAGACACTGTTTCAGGAGAGAAATAAGAGACGAGGTTGATGAGCATCTGGTGAATAAAGAGCAGGTAGCCTGTTGAGTACGATGTATGACACTGACGCCATTGTTACTTGTTTGGAACTATTTTGTGTGGAAGGTTACCGTGTTCCGTGTCCATATAAATAAAAGGGGTGGCGCTTCTCTGTGTTCGTCTGACAGTGACTGTGCGATGAGGCACGTCGAGAGTTCAGCGGGGCAGTCGTAGCGAACACACTGAAAATAAAATGTCTCCAGTGTTGTGTTGTGCCTCGAACCAAGTGTAGTCATCTGAAATGATGTCTATACAAAACCATAGAGAGACTTCCGCGCAAGAAGGACCAACAGAATCAACATAGCCTGACTGCTGTGTTCAAAGCAAACTTGAGAAAAACGAAGTATGCAACCATGGCTTAAACCACTATAGGCTGAGTACTAGTTTACCTTCGATGTGCACTTTATAATTTTATATTGCTCTGTTTTGATTCCCTAAAAAGAGCTGTTAAAGGAGCTGTGGTGTGGCAAAATATTTTTTTCATTGTTGTTGATAGGCAGTAATATTGTGTGAGAGATTATGTGTGAATAACTGCTCCAAGTGAAAATGTTCATGTAAAATTGAAAATCGAAATTGTTATTTCAGTAAATATTTGCATTTTGCACATAGAAAACCGATCCATGATTCCATGTTGATGAGAGCATTAAAAGGGGGAAAAATAGGACAAAAAAATGTAAAAGGAAATTCAGAAATGATAAAAAATGTGTGAGTTATCACGATTAATTTTGAGTTAATTAGTTAATTATGACATTTGCGTTTTTAATTTGATTAAATATTTTGATCGTTTGACAGCTCTAATATATATATTATATGTATGTATATATATGTATTTTTTAAAATTTAATGTGTGTATATATACATATATATACTGTACATATACACACACACACACACACATCACACACACACACAATTAATTAAATAAATGCATGAATAAATAAATCGAAATAGAAATAAATACATGAATAGACAAGGTCTATCCATTCCTAGTTATATCCATAAAAATCTGTCAGAGTTATAGTTATGAACGAAGAAGGGGAACATTGTAATAATCTTGTTATGTGTGTATCTTATTAATCATTGATTTCATCCATCCATTCATCCATCCATTATTTGAAACCACTTAACCTCACAAGGGTCGCGGGCGTGCTGGAGCCTACCCGAGCTGTCCCGGGGACACCCTGATGTTTTGCTTGCAAGAGCAAAAAGTTGATGAGTGTTGTTTCTCCATGTTTATTAGACAACTTTTGGGGTAGTGGTAATCAGTAGAAGGCATAGTTCTGGCTTCAATTATTTATATACGTTAATTATTTTTACTGTAACATCAGTGGCACAGTGGCAGTTAAAAAACAAACAAACAAATGACACTATCGTTTATCGTAATAGTTTTTGGGTAAATATATCGTCTGGAAAAATGTGTTATCGTGACAGGCCAAACATTAAATTATGTAAATACAGTAAATGTCATGTGAATGAGTGGAATTTGGACCCAGAAGCAGACAGGAGAGGAGAGTGGTGAAGTAAAGTCCTTATATGCAAAAATTCAAAGTAAAAAAAATAAATAACAGAGCAGGGTTGGACGCATAGAAGGCTGAACGTTCTGAAGTGTCACTGAGTTACTCAAGCTTATAAAGAGAAATACAAGCCCAGCCCTGTGTGACCAAAAAAGGACCAAAGCAACAGGCAACATCAAGGACTCAAAGAGCCAAACATTGTCACAGTCGGTAAGTCCTCTTCAAGGGGCACCAACCGGTGTCTTTCCCAGCTTGTGAGGGAACTCACGGTTGATGTCCCGGAGGAGGGAAGAGCTGAGGATGAGGGACCTAGAGACTCAGGAACATTCCTTGGGGCCGTAACCCTCCCAATCAACTAAATACTGAAAACTCCGACCACGGCGACAAACATCCAAAATCTTGCAGACAGTGTAGGTGGGGTGACCATCAATGACCAGTGGTGGGCTCGGAAGGAGGGCTGAAGGGGCTAGAGGAGTCCGGCTTCAGGAGAGGGACATGAAATATGGGGTGGACTTGGAGGGAGGTTGCATAGCTGGCTGAACCCACATTGCACAATACAACTCTGTACATTGTTTGCCCTTCCTTACCTTACTCTGATTCCTTGCACTGGATGTCATCAGCCAAGGCAGCATGGTCCAGACAGTAGCTGCTGATAGCTAGCTTCAAGCATGCTTCCAGATGATGATCAGTCATGGTAGAACGGTATTTTGACTTGATAATTTTCATGTGGGAAAAGGCTGATTCGCACCTGAAGACGGGGCTTGGTGATGCCCCCAGACCTTTACAGAAAGCTTGCCATACCTGTGATGTGAACTGTGCACCCTGATCAGAAACAATGTCAATTGGGATGTCATGAAGCTAGAAAGCGTGGTTCACAAGGATGTTTGCGGTCCGAAGCGCAGAGGGAAGTCTGGGTAATGGAATGAAATGAACCATTTTGGAGAATCGGTCAACCACAGTCAATATGACCGTGTTTACATCGGAGAGAGGCAGAGCAGAAATGAAATAAATTGACAGGTGGGATCAGGGATGGCCGGTGGTGGGCAGATGGTTGCAGGAGCCCCATGGGGCAATGGTTAGAGGAGTGGCTGAGGGAGGCTGACATCTTGGACCATCCAGGGCCACCAGAAGCATTGTCACAAGAACTGGAGAATTCACTTAATGACAAGCAAACTTGGAGGAGTGTCCCCATTGTACGACTTGAGAGCAGACGGAATCTGGGTGTCACGGTGGATCTGTTTGTGAGCAACAGGTGGCACTGTAGGGCTCCATGACACTTGGGCAAAGAGCCAGGATCTGGTTGCTGTCTTTGTGCCTTCAGAACTGCTCGCTCAATGTCCTACATTGCCGCCCCAATGAAGCATGAAGGGGGGAGGATGGTCTCAGGACCTTGCCTCTCTGAAGATGCATCATGCATACAAGAGAGAGCATCAGTCTTAACATTACGGGAGCTTGGACGATAGAATAGAGAGAAATTAAAGCACCAAATCAAAGCCTGATGAGAATTTAAGCACTTGGCAGATTGCAGATATGTGAGATTTTTGTGATCTGTTACTACCAGAAAGGGGATCTTAGCTCCCTCCAGCAAAGGTCTCTACTCTTGAAGGGCAGCCACCACAGCCAACAATTCACGGTTGCCGACATCATAGTTTCTCTCTGGGGGGCTTTTGATCTTTGGAACTTCGGCATGGCCCCACTCCCGGAATTAGAAGCATCCACCTCGACGATGAACTGGAAAGCAGGATCAGGATGGATAAGGACCGGGGCAGAGGTGAAAAGTCCTTTGAACTGTTTTAAGGCAGCATCAGCTTTGTAGTTCCAGTGAATGGAGAGGCTGTAGAGGTGAGTTGGGTGAGGGGTGCGGCGACCCTTGCTGTAGTCATGGATGGACCTCCAATAGAAGTTTGCAAACCCCAGGAACTACTGGAGCTGTTTACGTGAAGAAGGAATTTGTCAATTAACCACTGCCTCAATCTTAATGGGGTCTGGCCTAAGCTGACCCAAAGTGAGGATGGAGTCAAGAAAACTGATAGAGGCAACACTAAACTCACATTTTTATGCTTTGACAACAAGTTTGCTTTCTTTAAGGTGCCACAGAACTAAGCTAACATGCTGGACATGTTCTGAGGTTCGAGAGAAAATCAAAATGTCATCAAGATAAACATAAACAAACTGGTTCAGCATATTTTGGAAAACTTCATTTATGAATGCTTGAAACACAGCTGGAGCATTAGTGAGACCAAAAGGCATCACCAAGGGTGGTCTTGAAGGCTGTCTTCCACTCATCCCTCTTCCAGATACGCACCAATTGCGAAGATCTCGTTTGGTGAAAATATTGGCTTGATTGTGGCGCTCAAAGGAGGAGACCGTGAGTGGGAACAAATACGTATTCTTGATAGTGATGTTATTTAGTCCTCTAAAGTCGATGAATGGTCCGAGGGTCTTTTCTCTTTTTGTCCACAAGACCCAGACCCAAGAGGAGAGGAGGAGGGACAGATTATGCCTTCAGCCAAAGAGTCATTGATATATTTCTCTATTCCTTCCCTCTCTGTAAGTGACAGATTGTAAAGTCTACTAGCAGGTAACGGGGCTCCAGGGAGTAAATCGATAAAAGGAACGACTTACTAAACACTTCACCCAAGTCGTGATATTTGGGGGGGAACTGAGAGGAGAAACAGGAGGAGAAGGGTGGGATTTTGGAGATGCAGAACACCAACAATGAGCATGACA
Organism: Hippocampus guttulatus; assembly: GCF_054856545.1. Lineage (NCBI taxonomy): Eukaryota > Metazoa > Chordata > Actinopteri > Syngnathiformes > Syngnathidae > Hippocampus > Hippocampus guttulatus. The sequence goes on from NC_141266.1 coordinate 4,004,175, forward strand.
GAAAGTGCTCCAACTACCTATGAATGAGGACATCTAGTGTATATATGGATAATCAAGTCTTAACCAAGGTAGTCCAAGAACAATTGGGGAAGGAGAAGAAATGACCAAAAATCGAATGTGCTCCTGATGGTTGCCTTAAATAGTTAGAGAGAGAGAGAGAGAGAGAGAGAGAGAGAGAGAGAGAAAGAGAGAGAGAGAGAGAAATGGTCTTGGGTGTAACAGTCTTTAGCAGGCTTCCATCAATGGCACTGACTTGGTCGGGGTGAGTCTAAAAGGGACACGGAGAATTTAGCATTAGCAACAAATCAATAAAATTTTTGTCTGCCCCTGAATCTATCATCACTTGAAGGGAGACAGAGTTGTTGAGGCAGAAGACAGTGACAGGAAGTTAATCCGATGTGAAAATTCACTTGAGGTCTTAGTGTAACTCACTCTAATGCAGACATGTCCAGCTCCAGGCCTGGAGGGCCACTGTCCTGCCTGTTTTCCAGCTCTCCCGCCTGCAACACACCTGGTTCAGATAATCAGCTCATCAGCCAGCTCTGAAGCAGCATTAGAACGATCCTGTTGATTTGAATCAGTTGTGTTGCTCCTGGGAGAGCTGGAAAACAGGCAGGACAGCGGCCCTTGAGGACCGACTTTGGACACCCCTGCTCTAATGCTTCATTCTGTAGTCCCAAAAGGGCTCTTGGGTAGAAGTTGTCGTTAGAAGTGCGCACTGATGAATGAAGTGCCTGGGCCATTCAAAAGAGATGCAAAGATGATGTGCAATTCTCCTTCCCCGCAGTAGGTGTCTCGGGGCTTCTGAAAGGCTCGGTGACCAGACCAGAAACAGCAGTGCGAGGGAAGGAAGGGCGGTCAGATTTGGCACTCCTGTGACATTCTCTAATGCGATTGTGAATCCAAATCACTCACGAGAACCGACCAGCAGTGAGAGGACAGTCAATACCAGCAATTCTATGAACCGTCGATTTAACCGAAGCACAGGAAAAACTGCATCAAAGAGCATAGTCATATAATCGGAAACCGCTCAGCTCAGCTTGTGATTATTACCTGAGCACATTTTCAGTCGACAGCAAGTGGCAAAAAATGCATTCTTATAAGTGTTGATTGTACATGAAAATTCGTGAGGTTGCCAATTAATTATAGACAAAAAACTTTTTTTCCTGCTGGAAATGGCTAAATAGGTTTTGTACTCCTTGAAATGGGGCATGTCTTAGAGCTGCGACAACATTTTGTTTTTTCACCATTTTGAAGCCTGATGTGGCAATTCTTTCATGGATTCAAATTTGGCTGACTTGTTTACATTGTCGTGTCAAATTTTGAACTCATTCTTACTTTCACTTTACAGGGACTTTACGCACAGAGAGAACATGCAAAATGTTGAGCAGAGATTTAAACCTTTAAACTCTCAACTGTGAGACAGACATGGAATCCACTCATTGTCCATGTTGCAGTTTTCAAACTACATTGTTATTAAGAAAATAAAAAATAAAAAACACATACCCAAAATTCGAGAGAAATAAATCTGGATAGAATTGATGCTCTTAACTTTGAAGAAACAAGACAATGACCAAACTTCATGTCTTTAGACACAATTCATACAAACACGAGTGTGCCAAAAACATTCATACTTACCAAACTTGCCAAAAAACATTAATGTATGCGTGCAACGCCTTTACACACACACAAATAAGCTTCGTGAGTGTTGGCCGTCTCACCATGTGAATGAGGTGTGTGCTGAGCTGGCTCAGGGGTCCGAATGCAAAGAGCATCTTCTCTGCCTCATCCGTCTCTGCCGTTGGACAAGATAGCCTCTGGCTCTACACACACACACACACACACACACACGCAAGTTAAATCATTTATAGAGATTTGACAGTCAATAATGATGGATCCAGAGACCTGCCAAGACACATTCTGACAGACTGACGTAAACCCACACCGACTGATAGACTAACAGAAGATATAACAAATTGCATGTTTTCTTTCTCACATGTAGTTGTGTCAGTTTTACATTTAGGACTCCTGACTTTTGAAGTTGTCGTGTTCCCTTTTTTCTATTTGCATCAGACTGAGTGTGGCCTCCTTCTGCATGCCAAAAGTGGCAGTTGGGGCGAATTAAGTCAGGTGAGGAATTTTCTTCACTGCTGTGTAGCAGTAGATGCTTAGAGCAATAATGTTGTTTTGTCACCTTATCAGATCTTTTTATTGTGTAAATTGGTTCTCGGCAAAAGTTTTCTTTTTAATGAGACATGCATTTTAGCAGAATTGATCTCAGCAAATCTATTTCACTTGAGTCCCTCCTTCATTTGCTCAATTCTTCCTACCCTCTTCTGTTATTCTCCCCTCCACCCAGGCTTCTACCATACCTCCCCTTTAGCCCCACCGCCTCCCTGTCCAGGCATTAATATGTATGTTTTGGGCTGGAGTGCACACTATGGGGAGAGGGGGCCTGGTGTGTGTGTGCGTGTGTGTGTGAGCAAGAAAGAATGTGTGCAGGGAGGCAAGCTGAGGACAAAGCCAGCGGTGATAATGAGGCCGCAGGGACAGAACCAGACAGGCCCCTCTGTGTCTGCCCGTGAGTGTGTTCGTGTGTTTCAGAGTTTGTGTGTGTGTGTGTGTGTGTGTGTGTGTGTGCGCACGTGTGCATGTGTGTGTGCGCGCGTGTGTATATGTTTGTGTGAGAGAGTTGAGAAAGGGGCTCATCGCCTCATCTTCTTCCCCTGTGTCCACAACTTCGATATTGCGGTTGGTTAAACCTGCAAGCTTCCAGTGCACATCTCAATTGCCACACACACACACACACGACCTTGTGGGATACAAGGACACACAATTGAGGAAGTGATTTTGTGATTCTGTCTGTGGAATTGTAAATAGGAGTGAATCAATCCATACGTTAAAGGCCAAATCTAGAATGACAAAGCAGAACAGCGCAGTGTTGCTCCCAGCCATTCACAAATAAGCCACTAAAATGCTGACCACTGTCATAAAACACCTGGATGATAACATTTACAATTACAATTAATTGAATATCGGCTTCAATATATTTCATGAACTGACAAACTGTATGTACAGGTGGATGCCAAAAAATTTGAATATCGATGGAAATTCTTTCTATTTCAATACGTTTACGAAACTTGTTATATTGGTTCACCACACACAAAGTGAAATACTGTATTCCAAGAGTTTATCAGTTTCAATTTTGATGATTACGGCAGAAAGACACACACACACACACACACACACACACACACACACACACATCCAATGTTTCACAAAATTGGAATATCATGACAAAGCTCAATACTGTAGGCTTCAGCTGTCACAATCTTGTCAGCTAGTTAACGCAAAACAACTGCAGATGTTTTCTCAGCCTTTAAATGAGCTCCGTCTGGTTAAGTAGTCTTTAGAATCATGAGGAAAACTGCTGACTGTACAATTGTGCAGAAAATTATCATTGACATCTTCCATCAGGAGAAAAGGTCTCAAAAAGAAACTGCAAAAGAAGCTGGAATGTCACAGAGCGCTATATCAAAGTACAGAGTGTTGAGAGGATTGGAAAAATGTGCACAAAGTGACTGGGATGACTGCAGTCTGATGAGATTGTCAAGCAAAGGTGGTTCAGAAATATGATGAGATTCATAGGGAGTGGACTGAGGCTGGTGTCGGTGCATCAAGAACCAGCACATACAGATGTCTGCATGACATGGGCGACAGCTGTCGAATTCCATGACTCAAGCCGCTCCTCAACCAAAAACCACATCAGAAGCATCTGTGCTGGGCTAAGGATAAGGTGTACTGGTCCGTTGCTCACTGGTCCTAAGTCCTCTTTTCAGATTCAAGTCAAATTTGCAGTTAATTTGGAAATCAAGGTCCCAGAGTCTGGAGAAGCACAAAAGTCAAACTGCTTAAAGTCCAGGGTGAATTTTCCACAGTGAGTAACCATGTCACTTGCTGGTGGGGGTCCATTGTCTTTTACCAAGCCCAGAGTCAACGCAACCCGGAAATTTTCGAGCACTTCATACTTCCTGCTGCCGACGACCTATTTGGAGACAATTATTTTATTTTCCAGCAGGATTTGGCACCTGCCCACATAGCCCAAACTACCGATACCTATTTTAGTAGCAATGGAATATTGAAAGCTGATTCGCAAGCAAACTCGCTTGACTTGAACCTAGGGCTGAACGATTATGGAAAATAATGTACCGGTAATTGTGATTGTCTTTCCCTAAAAATTGCGATTTGTTTCCGAAAGTATCTTTCAACACTGAATGTTTATTACAACAAACAGTATCAGATATGTTATGCGTGATAGAATCCTGCTGCAAATTAATTCATATTAAAGATAGTTTACAGGTTACAGGTATTAACTTTAAAAAGTAACATGTAGTTTGCCCACCCTGATTCTATCTCACAGGTTTGGTAAAAACATACATTTATACTAGACTGTAAAGGTGCAAACTCAGATTACAACAATAATAGAAACAAATCAGTAGATTTGCCACTATACGCCTCACTTCACTTCATGAAACACAATATGTAAACGTAAATGTACATCTTAAATCACTCACTCAAGTTATTAAAGAGCCCCAGACATGACTTTGAAAAAAAAAAATTATGTCTGCACATGCTGTAACTATTACGTGCACACGAAGAACAACTTTGTGGGCATGAGCTCCTCCTGTACTTTGTGCGCATCTACTACTACATTTTGTGCACAAAAGAATTCCATAAAATAGTGTGCATGAAGAATTATTCTTGCGCATGAACTAGAGTGTGCCTACGAAGTAGTCGTGGCTCCTTCGAGGTCACTTGAATAAGAAAATTGAATTTACCTTCTTTCAAAGTTGAACAGTTGAAGGAAAGCTACATAATGGACAGTGACAGCGTGATCGACTTGTATTTTGAACTCTCAAAGTAGTAATTAGTGTAGCACAAATTAGTAGTTGGTGTGCACAAATTAGTAGTCCCTGTGCAACTGTACCTCTTCTGGCAATTCTCAAGCACGCACAGTAGATGCTATAACAAGGTACGGAAAGTATACAAGTCCAAATAGATTGTATACTGATTAATCACAATGGTTAACATCATGGAAATCATCATCATGTTTGTGCGTTGGCAAGCCTCAGAAGTGACCCCGCTGACAAAGCCATCAAGTAGAGCCTCATCCAGCCTGTCCTCAAAATCACACTTCGTAGCAAGTTGGCATAGCTCAGCGACATTCTGTAACCGTCTGGCTGTTTTTCCGGTCACACTTAGGGTACATGAAACGCTCAGCTATCATCAATGGCTAAAGTTCATAGCACTCCCTCACATTCGATGATGAAGAGTACGACTAGCAATAAGACTATTTGCGGAGAACCTCGGGCTGAATGATCACATCCTCTGCAAAAGTCTTATTGCTATTCGCACTCGTCATCATAGGATTTTTTGGTTTGTGAGTATAGTGCTGGTTAATTTGTTATACTTGTTCTTGATTTCGTGTGATTGAATTCACCTAATTTCATTTTGTGTATTTCTCGGTGATAATTCTTTCCTTGCAATTGGCAAGCGCTTTCTGTTCTTATTTGGTTTTCCTGGCTTTTTGTCGCCAGTGCTTTTTGTTGAGTACTTTGTCACTTTTCTCGCTTTTCTTTAAATAAACCTCTTTTGTTATTGCCATTTATCTGAGTCTGCGTTTGTGGGATCAAGTGAAGTACAGTAAGATAAGATAGCTTACTTTTTTTCTATTCCTCTTATCCACACGATAAGATGCATGCTGGAGCCTCTCCCAGCGATCCTCGGGCAGTAGGCGGGGGACATCCTGAACTGGTTGCCAGCCAATCACAGGGCGCACATAGACAAACAACCATTCACTCTCACAATTACACCTAAGGTCAATTAAGAGTGTTCAATCAACCTACCATGCATGTTTTTGGAAGTGGAAGTGGAAACGGGAGGATCCAGAGAAAACCCACGCAGGCATAGGTAGACTATGCAAACTCCACACAGGAAGGCTGGAGCTGGAATTGAAACCTGTACCTCTGCACTGTGAGAGGGGCGTGCGAACTAGGGGACCATCGTGCCGCCCCACATCTCATTATTATTATTAAATACATCTGCACTCCAGGGACAGAGAAAATACTGATGATTATTTTATCACCAGAATGATCCACAGTGTTTTGGTTTTGCAGATAATTTCCTAAAATAATTCTAATTTCATGTGGACATTAATTTACTTTATAACTAGAGTCCGGTAATTTTTCTCCTGAGCCCAGTTGAGATGCTTCCGATGGTGGCTCAGGCTCAGAAGTGACTTAAACCAAGGAACCTGACAGTTGTAGCCCATTTTCCGGATGCATTCAAATGCAGCGGTTTTTGAAGTGAAGACTCCCACCCCACTCATCTCTTTCTGGATTTTTGCCAAATTCTTGAATCTTCTATGTTTGATGATCCACTGAAGCCCATGGTCATCTCTTTTACCAGTGCATCTTCATTTGCTACATTTACCCCTTCTGTTTGACTTTTCATTGATGTTTTTGGACACAGCACTCTGAACAGCCAGCCTGCGTAGCTATGAACTCCTGTGACTTCCACATCCTATGGAGTGTATCAATAATGGTCTTCCGGCCAGTTGTCAAGTCTGCAGTCTTCCCCAAATTGGACCAAACTGAGACAATTGAACCGACTGAAGCAATTTAATTACATCATCCAAACCGCTTTATCCTCACTAGGGTCGCGGGGGGTGTTGGAGCCTATCCCAGCTGACTTCGGGCAGTAGGCGTGGGACACCCTGAATCGGTTGCCAGCCAATCGCAGGGCACACAGAGACGAACAACCACGCACGCCCACACTCACACCTAGGGACAATTTAGTGTGTTCAATCAGCCTGCCATGCATGTTTTTGGAATGTGGGAGGAAACCAGAGCACCCGGAGAAAACCCACGCAGGCCCGGGGAGAACATTCAAACTCCACACATGGAGGCCGGAGCAGGAATTGAACCCGGTACCTCTGCACTGTGAAGTCTACGTGCTAACCACTGGACTACCAGGCCGCCTGTAATTTAATTGCAACTGTGATTTTTAAAAAATCTCTTTTTATGGTTTCTTTGACTGTGCCCGTACGCAGATGCGTATTTGGAACTGAGAGTCGCCGCTTGCAATTGAAGCGGATTTACATGGGACAGGAGAGGTGAACCAATCTCTTTTTTCCATCAATGGACACTCCAGCTTCTTGTTGACTTTCAAATTTAGCTTGTAGCCGACATGTGCAGATTTTGAGCATTACGTCTCTGATCCACTGGTGAAAAGACACTGTGATTCTCTCCTCTTTCATCTATAACTGCTTCAAACAACGAAGCGTATGAGGGAGTGGTTAAGATTGCATGACTGTCCATGTTTTTATGTTATGTGTTGTGTTTATTATTTTACTTATGTTAACTGTTTTGTAAAGTGCTTTGTTACAGCTGCAGCTGTTGTGAAAGTGCTATATAAATCAGGATGCATTTTATTGTATTGTGGGTATGTATGTATAAAATGGTTCAGTACAATAGCTCAAAGAAGTAGAACTCCCGTTGTTGGCTCTGTCTAATTTTTGTTTCTGTCATGGCGCCTTCAGCTGTATCCTAGTTGTTCTGCACGTATAGGTTATATGCAAACACTCACATTTAGGACCACACACTAATGCACTTGAGGGCTCAGAATAAATTGAGGTAAAAAAAAATATGAAAAACATTTCACTCTGTCCTACTTTGGAATTGGGACATAACCCAAGTTAAATATACTGTAGCTATTCCAAAGTACTTTTCACTATTCATAGCACTAGTGGTGTAGTGCTATCCTTCATTCAGATGACACAGGTTCGATTACCAGTCAGTGCCCTAGCCAGTTCCAAGCCTGGAAAAAAAAAATCATGGGTTGCATTCAGAAGGGCATCCGGCAATAATAATCATAAAAAACAATAATAACTCTGCCAAACAAATCGTGCAAGTGTTGTTATGTGGCATCCGCTTATGTGACAAGCCAAAGGACACAAAATCTTTTCTTCATTGAGAATATATTAAGAATCTTAAAGGTCAAGTTCCAAAGACTTTTCTGAATCTGTTAAAGTTCATTTCCTCATTGCTACCGGTAATGTTTTGTCATACATACATATCACTTCCTCCAGTTGTCAACCCAAAAAAACTCATTCCAAGTGTTTGAAAACCGACTGGAAGCTTGAGGGATGGTGGGTAGTTACTCAAGCCACAACTAGAGTTACTGGAAGTGACGTATTAGTAGCTGGCCAGCATGCTATAATGAAGACACACTGTACAATTTTTATGCTCTACACAACACAGTACATTCAACGGAGAGCGATATTTTAGAATTAGAGGAAGAGGATTTTCCACACTAGAGCGGAAAGAAGCAGTTGTTTTCAGTCATGTTTGAGTCAATCAGGTCATTGGAGCTGGTCAGTGTCCCTAGGTGTGAGTGTGAGCGTGGATGGTTGTTCGTCTCTGTGTGCCCTGCGATTAGCTGGCAACTGGTTCAGGGTGTCCCCCGCCTACTGCCCGAAGACAGCTGGGATAGGCTCCAGCACCCCCCGCAACCCTTGTGGTCAGTGTCCCTAGGTGTGAGTGTGAGCGCGGATGGTTGTTCGTCTCTGTGTGCCCTGCGATTGGCTGGCAACTGGTTCAGGGTGTCCCCCGCCTACTGCCCGAAGACAGCTGGGATAGGCTCCAGCACCCCCCGCAACCCTTGTGAGGATAAAGCGGATCAGAAAATGGATGGATGGATGGTCTATCATGTGCACCGGAAAAACAAAGATAGCACTAAACAAGAAAAGGGCCTGTATAGAACACAGCATTTTTTTTCAATGGCTCAATTCATAAAATTACCATTTTTGGATGTCGTAGGTGCATGCAAATAACTATTCACCTCTTGCCTGGGCTGCTTCTCAAATGCACCGTGACGATTGGAGTTATTCCTGCTGCTGCTGTTGAGCAACCTCCAACTGGGTCCGACAGTTGCTTCGAAAGCCTCTGCGTCCCGGGCACCTGCTGACCCAGTTGTCGGTTGTTGATTGGGAACTGTTTGTAGCCTGAAGGCACACCTAGCACCACAATCGGTGTTGGAAGTCGTTCCCGAGCTGGGCTGCTGCTGGGGGTTGAAGTCGCGTTTGCCGTAGGAAAGAAATCATTGGCATGGGAGCTGGTTTCAGCCTGGGTTGAATTACACTCGCGCACCCGATGCTCTCTGCTAAATGTTTACTGAAGCACATCAGTTCAAAATGATCATCAAAGAGCTTGGACGACTTGCTTGGCGAGCACAGTTGATGACGCTTTCTTCCCTAAGAGTAGCTTTTCGATTAACCGGTCACTTATTTCTTCATCCCTAGCTAGCTGAAGAAACTCTGACCACTCCCTTCAGAATTAGTGCAATCAACTGACACACAATGAACTAATCAAGCAAGTGAAGAGCAACTGAACACAAAGAGCAAACAGTGGCCTGCCACAGTAACGACTAAATAGTTGGTCTGTGAAATCCTACCTCTGGAAAAAACCCAGAGACAAGAGGGCATCAGATTCAAACTGCGATCAACACATTCTGAATGTTATTCATTGAATAAAGTGCTGTCTATCTAATCCAGGGGTGGCCAACCAGTTAGAGACTAAGAGCCTTTTTTTTTTACTGTGTTACTGCAAAGAGCCACATCACGCACACTCTCTCTCATAAACACACACACACACACACACACACACACACACACACACACACACACACACACACGTACGTACACACACACACACACGTTTTTAAAACAAGTTGACAAGTTGTTTTCGGACTCTTAGAGAACTTGAGTCTCATTCACCAATAAACGCACAGAAATATTCTTACTGTGCGCACAAGTTTAGCGTATATGCAAAACCACTCATCGATTCATGACGCGTGTGTACTTGCCAATTTCCTTCTCACCAATCGGTGTATGTTAGTGAATCAGAATTCACAATCCGCATACAACATGCACCATTTGATGCTGTTGCAGATATGTATGAATCATATCAATAATTTCATTAGAAAGTATAGCATGTGGCACAAAACATGAGTAAAGAAAAAACAAATTACGAACCTTGTCAGAATACATCATCTGTACCAATCCTTTGGTCTTCAGAAAAACTGAGGTCATGTTCCAACTCGCTACCCCAACTTCCACATCCCCCAGCTTTCACATTAATGGCACTCCACTAAACGTAGCGGACCATTTCACCTACCTTGGCTCCACTTAATCTTCAAACTGTTCCCTTGACACTGAAGTCCACACCCGTATTAATAAAGCATCATCATCCTTTGGTCGCCTACACAGCAGGGTCTTTGAAAACCGAAACTTGAAGACCTGTACCAAGATTGCTGTGTACAATGCAGTATGTCTCTCCACTCTGCTCTACGGGTCAGAGTCATGGACTCCATATCGCCGGCACATTACTACCTTGGAAGCCTTCCACATCCACTGCCTGCAAAAGATCCTTGGCCTGTCCTGGGAAGATTGAATTCCCCATACAGACATCCTCAAAAGCACCAATTCCATCTGCATGGAAGCGGCCGTGGCGAAGAAACATCTTCGGTGGATTGGACACACCATTCACATGCCAGACAACCGCCTGCCCCGCCAGGTCCTCCATGGCCAACTGAGAGGTGCAAATCGTTCTGCTGGGGGGCAAAAGCGGCGCCTCAAGGACTACAGCAGGGACGTCCTAAAGCGAGCCAACGTCAACCCCACGCAGCTTGAAACACTTGCACTCAACAGACCAACCTGGCAGATCACTTGTGCCACTTCAATCTCTCAAATACACCAAATTAACCAA